>NW_027142355.1:39262443-39827443 GCF_026170545.1 Melanerpes formicivorus | reverse complement strand
GACTCCACCACCTCCCCGGGTAAGCAATTGTCTGAAAGAGTTCAGTACATAAAAAATGTCAGTGACATATGGCAAACAATTTAAAAACCAACCGACCAAAACAGACCCAAAACAACCGTGGAATTAAACTAATCTCTCTCCTTGCCATGTTCTTTTGGTGTTCATTTTTTGTTTGTTTGTTTTGGGGGTTAGAATGGAAGAATGGAATGGAATGGAATGGAATGGAATGGAATGGAATGGAATGGAATGGAATGGAATGGAATAGAATAGAATAGAATAGAATAGAATAGAATAGAATAGAATAGAATAGAATAGAATAGAATAAACCAGGTTAGAAAATACCTTTGAGATCATCGAGTCCAACCTGTCATCCAACACCATGTAATCAACTGAACCATGGCACCAAGAGCCCCATCAAGTCTCTTCCTAAACACCTCCAGTGATGGTGACTCCACCACCTCCCTGGGCAGCACATTCCAATGGCCAATCTCTCTTTCTGGGAAGAACTTCCTAACATCCAGCCTAGACCTCACCTGGCACAGCTTGAGAATGTGTCCTCTTGTTCTGCTGCTGGTTGTCTAGGAGAAGAGGCCAACTCCCACTTGGCTACAACCTTCCTTCAGGTAGTTGTAGAGAGCAATAAGTTCTCCCCTGAGCCTCTTCTTCTCCAGGCTAAGCAACCTCAGCTCCCTCAGCCTCTGCTTGTAGGGCTTGTGCTCCATACCCCTCCCCACCTTTGTTGCCCTCCTCTGGACATGTTCCAGCAAGTCAACCTCTTTCCTTAACTGAGGGGCCTGGAACTAGACACAGTAAATCTTTCATAAGAAAGCTTTTCAAACACAAACACAGCAAGACTTAGACTTTGCAACATGAACTTTTGCCATATGCTACTCACTGAGTTTGTAAAACTCACAATAAGAACATAGCATATCAGTCAAACAAAACATGTCATCCCAATACAACATCTTATACCTTGAAAAAGATAAGCTCAAATAGAAACATAGAGCAAACACTGATAGGAGTATGGCAAAACTAATCCCCAATGAGAGATGCAGGCAAAATCTGGTGGCAGAGCAAAGCAAAACTAAATATGAAAAATCCATTACTACTTAGATTTATCAGCTCTAAACAAGATAGAGCAGGAAGAAAACTCTCTTCTCTCCAGAATGATTGCAACAAGAAATGGGCATTTTTCTTCCCTGTACACCACACTTAGAGTCAAGATGAAACATAATGAATGTAAGTCTCAAAAACCAGAAGTTTAAAACCTTGCCATTTTACTTTTTCCTCCTCCACTAATAGCAGTAACCCATTTCAGAGCTGCATAAAGGTTAATAATTCAGGACTATCTACAGCACAAGAAAAATATTCTGCTCATATTTTCCCCGAGCCATACTCCCTTTCCCGTGCTCTGATGGTCGAAGCAGATTTGTGTTGTTTTAATATTGGCTTTGAGCTATCAAAACAGAATTGATTTGGAAGTAAGGTCTTTCTGTCAATGACTCAGTTTCATCCCTGGACAAACTCAAGAGGCAGCTTAGTGGAGAATAATATCTTCTTGCATGCAACAACACTTAACCCACTGTTAAACAGAGCTATATCACCTTCAGGAATCTTCTAGAAGGAATTTTACCTGTAGCAATTATTTCTACAGGAATTACTACACAGTGCCCTTGCCTATAGGCATTTTACTCCTAGTGACAGCATGGAGGAAGATGTTGTGATTATATCTATCTATCTATCTATCTATCTATCTATCTATCTGTCTACCTATCTATCTGTCTATCTATCTGTCTGTCTGTCTGTCTATCTATCTATCTATCTATCTATCTATCTATCTATCTATCTGCATGACAGAATGTGTGGTAGAGGGGTACAGAGCTGTCCTAAACAAGTTTTAAGTCAAGAAAAATAAACCAAACCAAAAAGAAACAAACAAATAAATTTCAAAACAGAACAACAAAACCAAAACCCAAAGGGAGGTTATAGCCAGGAGCCTTATGAGGAGAGAGTGAGGGAGCTGGGGTTGCTTAGCCTGGAGAAGAAGAGGCTCAGGGGAAAACCTTATTGCTCTGTACAACTACCTTAGGGGAGGTTGTAGACAGGCAGGGGTTGGTCTCTTCTCCCAGGCAAGCAGCACCAGAACAAGAGGACACAGTCTCAGGCTGTGCCAAGGGAGGTTTAGGCTGGATATTAGGAAGAAGTTCTATACAGAGAGAGTGATTGGCCATTGGAACGGGCTGCCTGGGGAGGTGGTGGAGTCACCATCATTGGAGGTGTTCAGGAGGAGACTTGATGGGGTGCTTGGTGCCATGGGTTAGTTGCTTAGGTCGGGTTGGATTGGTTGATGGGTTGGATGCGATGATCTTGAAGGTCTCTTCCAACCTGCTTTATTCTATTATTCTATTGTATTATTCTGTTTGCAGCCAAGGTAAATAGAATAAAAACCACATTAGATGATCACCCAGAAACTGGCAGGGCTACTCACAAAGAGAAGACTGCAATGCCTTCCTGTACCTGATTAAGGAACACGCTGTTCACAACTCAGCGTAGAAGCTGTTACGTTTCAGCGCACCATATGGCAGTTAAGCAGAGCACAACATATGGAAGTCCATTCAGGCAAAAAGGAACATTAAAGAAGGAATACTAAGTGTATGGTGGCACTGTGGAAACCTGGTATGTGAGAAATAATTTTGAGTCACTGTGCTTGCCAACCAGTACAGAGGCAAGCAGCACTGCTCTCTTGCAGCTGATGGACTTTTTTTATATATATATACATCCGTCCTAGTCCTTGTTTCTTGTGGCACTCAGCTCTGGCCATTCACTGCTCTGAAGATGCTGATGAGAAGTTGCTTTATTGTGACACCTTGCCTTCCTTTTCTCCTCTCCCATCGCTTTCCTGTGTTTTCTCCTTCTCTGCTGGTAGGAGATCCCTTTTCTGCACAAATCCCTAACCCCACACTCAGAAGAGCAACAAAGATAGCAGGCATGTCACGCCAACATGTTTCAATGAATGTCTTAAACTCAGCACTGGTTAAACCACATCTTGAGTACTGTGTCCAGTTCTGGGGCCCTCAATTTAAGAAGGACGTTGAGACTCTTGAATGTGTCCAGAGAAGGGCAATGAGGCTGGGGAGAGGCCTCAAGCACAAGCCCAATGAGGAGAGGTTGAGGGAGCTGGGGTTGTTTAGCCTGGAGAAGAGGAGGTTCAAGGGCAGATCTTATTACTGTCTACAACTACCCGAATGGTGGTTGTAGCCAGGAGGGGGTTGGTCTCTTCTCTCTAGCAACCAGCACCAGAACAAGAGACACAGTCTCAAACTGCACCAGGGGAAGTTCAGGCTTGAGGTGAGGAAAAAGTTCTTCCCAGAGAGAATTTTTAGTCATTGGAATGTGCTGCCCAGGCCAGTGCTAGAGTCACCATCCCTGGAGGTGTTCCAGAGGGGATTGGACATGGCACTTGGTGTCATGGTCTAGGAGGCATGAGGTCTGTGGTGACAGTTTGGGCTTGCTGATCGTTGAGGTCTTTTCCAACCTTGTTGATTCTATGATCCTATTCTGTGATTCCCTTGCCTAGTCACTGTCCATATAAAATTGGGATTTCTTTTAAACTTACACTTGCAAATATTGAAGTCCCCATGGCCAAAGGCTGCTGCTTGAATGCCTATGAATATGGCTTTTATTGATGAAAATTGTAGCATTTTAATTAATAGTATAAGGAATGGAGGATTTAATCATCCTCACTCCTGTGAAGGATGCAATAGAGGGAAGTGCCATGTAGACAAAGTGTCAGTAGTGTCCAGTGGAATGTATTTTCCCAGTCCTCAGATTTCTCCAACTCCCTTAAATATAATGTTAACAAGAAATCAAAGATAAATGGGGAAAATTCAGAATTGAGGAAAAAAAAAATATGTTGAAAAATAACAACTTTCATAAATTGAACATAGACACTTTTAACATAAAGTAATCAGATTATATATATCTTAATAAATGAAGAAAAAGTGCTACTCTACCTACCTTGGCACTGAAAATTATGGCCCTGATTTATTGAAACATTTGAGCCACAGAAATCATCCCATGATGTGTGATAAGACACTTAAGAAATGGACAGAGGATTGGAAAGAGGTAAGGGACTGAGGAATTGAGGAAGAGAGGGAGGGAGCAAAGAGGAAGGAAAAAAGGTTGGGAGGAATCAACCACAGGAGGGAGGGAGGAAGGGATGGAAACAGCCAAATATGAATCATTGGTCCTGATAAACACTCCTTTTAGAGTTGACTTCTTCAAAAGCAAAACATGGACCAGGGACAAATCTTGAACAGATTTTTTGGCCTAAAACAATGCATAGGTGACACAACCTATATTTTTCCCAAGTAAGTTTTGCAGGAACAAGTTTTCCAAGCTTATTGCAACAGCCCAGCCTATTCCTTCTTACAGTCTGGAGGTTAGCCAGTTCCTCAGACTGAGCACTGAGTGTAAGGATTACCTCACCCATTCTGAGAAGCAGCCAGCACTGTTGGTAAGAAGCCACCTCATGACTGCAAAATATTTGTGAGATAGGGAAAGAGAGTGACTGTAAATCTGAAACAAGCAATTCCTTTTCTATATTGGCAGCATATAATTGGCTTAATTTGTGGTGGGTTTTTTTTTGCCATGGCATTTGTGGCTTGAAAGAAGAAATTGATTGTTGTTGCCAGGTCCATATTGAAGAAATGAAGGGGGAAATATCCAGGATGTGTCAATGGTTTCTGTACACTTGTGGTTTTCCACAGGCATTCAAAGGATATTCCCTTCAGAATCAGGGGAAAATATGTACACACAGCAGCTACCAGTGTGCTTGGCACACAAGTCTGTATAGGAAAGTTCATCTTGAGTAGAGGAAGCAATAATTGTTAACAACGACTTCACCATATCTCAAACCATGAAATAAGCACTCAGGAGCCATGGCAGCTTTTTACTGCCCTCTCTTCAGACTTTCATTTAACTTTGTGTACAAATTAGACCAAAAGTAGTCCAATTATGTCAGCTCAGGCTGCAATTACCATTCCATGCCTGTGAAAGGGCTCAAGCTTCTGACTGACAGCTATTTAAAAAAGATCATAAAATCAGTTCATGGAGTTTTGATAATTGGGGAAGGGAAGAATGAAACAACAGCACAAGGGAATGCTTATTTGCTCCCAAATCTCTGGTGGGTTGCATTAGTGTGGAGGTAACCTCCAAGGAGTAACTGCACTTGGCTTTCTGAAGCTGATGTGTCAGCTTTGCCTGACTGGGTTCTGGCCAACCATCTGCCAACAGACCTTGCCTTGTTTAGCCTAGCAAAACAAAAGCTGATAGGGAACACAGTCTCTATAAACACTTTGGGGGTAAGCAAGGGAAAGGATTAACAACTATTTAATGTAAAGCATAACATTGAAATGGAAACAAACTAGTCATTAATAAATTTTGGTTAGAATTTAGAAGGCCTCCTGCTGAGGTACAGCTCCTGAGTAACTCTCCTGTAGCTATAATGGGAGTTAAACAGCTTCAGGATTTTCAAACTTGGAGTTTACCCTGTTTATAAATACAAGTTTGTGATATTGCCTCCAAACCCAAAGTAAAATGCAGGGGCTTCCTCTTAGTCTGTTCCTTCAATGGCATTGCTTACAAATACAGGCTTATCAAAGAAGTGCAGGTTCTTGAAACAATCATGTCTACTTTATACAAGCTCAAGATCAGAGCATCTCAAAGACTAAGAAATCCAGTAAGAGAGGCAGAAAAGCTGCAAGGCTGGGCAGGGAGTTACTGAATAGATTTAAGTGGAAGAAAGAGCTATACAGAACATTGAAGAAGGGACTAACCACTTAGGAGGAATACAAGAATGTTATCAGAGAATGCAGGGATGTGACAAGGACAGCTAAGGACTCCTTAGAACTAAATGTGGCAAGGGAGATCAAGGACGACAAGGCCTTTTCAAGTATATTGGAGGCAAAAGGAAGACTATAGGAAATGTGGGCCTGATGATGATTGAAGTGGGTGTTCTGGTGACTGAGGATACAGAAAAGGCAGAGTTACTGAATTCCACCTTGCTTTAGTCTTCACTACTGCTAAAGATAGGCTTCAGTAGTCCCAGACCTTGAAGACCACAGATCAAGTTAGGAGAAAGGAAGATTTTGCCTTAGTTGAAGAGGATTGGGTAAGAGTTCAGTTAAGCAAACTGAACATCCCCAAGTATCTTGAGTACTGTGTCCAGTTCTGGGCCCCTCAGTTTAAGAAGGACATCGAAACACTTGAACGTGTCCAGAGAAGGGCAAAAAGGCTGGGGAGAGGCCTTGAACACAAGCCCTAGGAGAAGAGGCTGAGGGAGCTGGGATTGTTTAGCCTGGAGAAGAGGAGGCTCAGGGGTGACCTCATTGCCCTCTACAACTACCTGAGGGGTGGTTGTAGCCAGGAAGGGGTTGGCCTCTTCTCCCAGGCAACCAGCACCAGAACAAGGGGACACAGTCTCAAGCTGCACCAGGGGAGGTTTAGACTTGAGGTGAGGAGGAAGTTCTTCACTGAGCGAGTCATTCGTCATTGGAACGGGTTGCCCAGGGAGGTGGTTGAGTCATCGACCCTGGAGGTGTTCAAGAGGGGATTGGACATGGCACTTGGTGCCATGGTCTAGTCATGGGGTCTGTGTTGATAGGTTGGACTCAATGATCCTGGAGGTCCTTTCCAACCTAAGTGATACTGTGATACTGTACTGTGAAGTCCATGGGCCCTGATGGGATGCTGAAAGACAGAAGGGCAATCTAATTGGAAGTCTGTGGCTGGTGGTGTCTTCCAGGAGTCAGTTCTGGGCTCACCCCTATTCAATACATTCATCAATGATCTGGTTGAAGGGGTAAAGAGTACCCTCAGCAAGTTTGCTGATGGTGCCAAACTGTGCTGCCATCCAGCATGACCTAGACAGGCTAGAGAGCTGGGCAAGGATAAATCTAATAAGTTCACAAAGGGCAAGTGAAAAGTGCTGCAGCTGGGGAAGAACAAAGCCATGTATCAGTATAGGCTCAGCGATGACCTGTTGAAGAGCAACTCTGCTGCGAAACCTCCTAGCTGGCTGTGGTACAGCCAGGCAAGTTGATTTACCACACTGCAAGACCAAGGCCTTTTACCATCAGCAGGTGTTTGCATTAAATGAAGACATGCAAAGCTGGCCTGCCAAAGAGCTGAAGAAGGAAGTCTTATGAAGGTAAGATGGTCCTTGTTTTGGCTAAAGTTGATGGAGCAGGGCTCAAATAACATAAACACCCAATTTCCAAGCAGCTTTTGGTGGCCACGTGCCCAAATGAAGAGCTTTGCCTAATTAACTGCAATTTTAATATTAAAGTTGACATCTCTTGATATGCTAATGAGAAAAAAACAAATGCATGCTGAACACATATGACTATGTTACTCCCAAATCATGTTAAACATTGCCTTGAAACAGGAACAACTTGTGCTGGGATATAAAACATATAAGAAGAACATCTAGGTTGAGGGGGAAGATTCTCCCCCTCTACTTCACTCTGGTGAGACCCCACCTGAAGTACTGCATCCAGTTCTGGAGCCCCTATTACAAGAAGGCTCTGGAGGTGCTGGAATGTGTCCAGAGAAAGGCCACAAGGATGGGCTGGAGCTGGAGCTGGAGCTGGAGTTCCTCTCCTATGGAGACAGACTGAGAGAGTTGGGGCTATTCAGTCTGAAGAAGAGAAGGCTCACAGGAGACCTTATTGTGGCCTTCCAGTATCTGAAGGGGGCCTACAAGAAAGCTGGGGAGGGACATTTTAGGGTGTCAGGTAATGATAGGTCTAGGGGTAATGGAACAAAAATAGAAATGTGAAGATTCAGATTAGATATTAGGAAGAAATTCTTCAACATGAGGTTGGTGAGATACTGGAACAGGTTGCCCAGGGAGGTGGTAGAAGCCCCATCCCTGGAAGTTTTAAGGGCAAGCTGGATGTGGCTCTGAACAACCTGATCTAGTGTGAGGTGTCCCTACCCATGGCAAGGGGTTTGGAACTGAATGATCTTTGGGGTCCCTTCCAGCCCTGATAATTCTATGATTCTATGTTCTAGGCATGCTGCCTTTGTCATCAGGGAGTGCTTGTATCGCTGACACTGGTGCCAGGGTCAGTGAAAGGGGATGCACAGTGGGCTAGTGCTGTAACTGTAAGGTTACATGGCATGTACACATAACATTATTGTTGGAGGAGACAGCAGCCACCGATGCAGAGAGCACTAATGTAGAGAGAAAATGACAGCCAGCATTTCCTGAGCCAACCTTACCTCTTAATGGAAATGTGTAAAAGCTCTTCAGGGTTTAAATTTAAGCCAATATTTCTATTCAGTTATCAAATCAGATCTACTCTATATTAGTTTTCATCTGCTGCACTATTACTAATTACTTTTTCAGCTGCCAAGCAGACGTTGCACTGCTGACGCCGGTAAGACTTGAGTTGCAACTGCTGGAATGACAAAAAGATAGAGCAGAATTTGATGACAGCAGTTTCAGATATGAGTTACTCAGTCCAATGTGACTGTTTCTCACCATGCCTACGGTGTTTGTTGTTGAGCTTCATCGATGAGTTGTGAAAATACTCTAATTAAGCACTGTGCACCTCATAGGAGATAGAAGAGCTGGAAGCTGAATCAGTGATGACTTCATACTCGAATACAAGAGAGCTTCAGTTTACCTATGGATTTCCCATCTGGAAATACAAGAGAAATTACTTTCTGTTGTGTTAATTAACATGCAGCTATGTGAACTCGTTAGTAACATTTAAAACATCAGCTAGGAAACAGGTGCCTAATGGAGCTAAAGGTGCTGTGCACAGTCAGTTGAAAATCTCTGACATTTCCAAGTGACTTATGAAAAGGTCAAAACAATCTTTAGCACTGTCTTGTGAATCCCACTTTTACCTGTCTGTGGATCTCACAGACTGTCTTGCTAATGGTCCTTGCTCATTGTTAATGAATATGAATTTTTTTTGCTTGCACAGTCATTATGGAGTGAAAAACTGCAAACACTGCATAAAGTGTGGGAAAAGGTCTTTACTTTTTGCCAAGAAATTCCACATTATGAAATAATCCAGACACAGCAGTGACAACCTGGGACTCTCACTTAAAGATGTTTACTAACACCACTGTCAGAGACTTGGGGGAACAGGTGCTCCCTCATCCTGGGACACAATCTCAAGCTGCGCCAGGGGAGGTTTAGACTCAAGGTGAGGAGGAAGTTCTTCACCGAGCGAGTCATTCGTCATTGGAATGTTCTGCGCAGGGAGGTGGTGGAGTCAAAGTCCCTGGAGACGTTCAAGGGGAGATTGGACGTGGCACTTGGTGCCATGGTCTAGGCATGGGGTCTGTGTTGATAGGTTGGACTCGATGGTCCTCGAGGTCTCTTCCAACCTTAGTGATACTGTGATACTACTGTGATACAGCCCAAGATGCCATGTCAGCCCTCCAGGGCCATCAGCCTCTGCCCCAGTGGCACTGCAGCAGGACCACTTTGCAGCCTGCCACAGCCCTGCCTTGCCTGTCCATAGGCCTTGCCAAGCTGGGTCAACTCATTGGCCCATGTCCTAGTCTGGCTTCAGCCCTTTGCCCTCCCTATGTCCTTTCCCAAAAACTCCAGGGCCATGCCTGGCCTTGGCCCAGCCCATCACCAGGATACTATGTTATAATCTGGGCGCTTGACTGGGCCTGGCTGTGAGGTCTGGGTCTGTCCTGTTCCCTCGCTTGGCTGTGGGGCTGAGCTCTGTCTTGCCTGGCTGGCACATGGACTCATAGGCTCCCTGCTCCCTCTCCATGCTTTGGCTGCTCCCTAGCATGTATGTCCTCTCTCTAGCCCAAGCTGTGCAGGAAAATTCAGCAAATTTACTGCTTGGCAGCTCTTGTTTTTTAAACAGAGGAGATATTTCATCTGATCATTGAACAGTTAAGATAGTTTTTGCTCTACATTCAGTTTAATCTATATGTACAAGCTACATATCCATGAAACTGGAAGGGACAAATGCTGTTGCTCAGCAACAAGAAACGGGCAAAAGCTCCAATACTCTACATTTTCAGCAGACAATGGCTCTCTGAGCTCAGCAATCAATAACATTTGATGCAAAGGAAATGCCTGGTCTATCACACTTGTAATAACACCTCGAGTTTATTTGTAGCTGACATACATGAAAACATATCTCAATTCCAGATGCTTAAATAATGCATTGAGAATTTCATCCTTTTTTTTCTTCTTCTTCTTTTGCTTGCAAGACAGCTGCAATAACAGAGTTTGTTATTTGTAGGTATTCAGTGAATAATTTATAGAAACAAATGTCACTCTATAGGTTATTGAAGAGCTTCAGTTTAACTCTTCAGGAGCCAGGCTGTTCAAACATCTGAATTATGCCTCCTTCCATTCTTTAATAACCACCTTGAATTTATGCATGCACAATTAAGTCCCACATTACATTTCACAGTATCACAGTATAACTTAGGCTGGAAAGGACCTCGAGGATCATCGAGTCCAACCTATCAACACAGACCCCATGACCAGACCTTGGCACCAAGTGCCACGTCCAATCCCCTCTTGAACGCCTCCAGGGACGGTGACTCCACCACCTCCCTGGGCAGCACATTCCAATGACCAATGACTCGCTCGGTGAAGAACTTTCTCTTCACCTTGAGCCTAAACCTCCCCTGGCACAGCTTGAGACTGTGTCCCCTTGTTCTGGTGCTGGTTGCCTGGGAGAAGAGACCAACCCCTTCCTGGCTACAGCCTCCCTTCAGGTAGTTGTAGAGGGCAATGAGGTCACCCTTGAGCCTCCTCTTCTCCAGGCTAAACAATCCCAGCTCCCTCAGCCTCTCCTCATAGGGCTTGTGTTCAAGGCCTCTCCCCAGCCTTGTTGCCCTTCTCTGGACACATTCAAGAGTCTCAATGTCCTTCTTAAACTGAGGGGCCCAGAACTGGACACAGTACTCAAGGTGCAGTCTAACCAAAGCAGAGTACAGGGGCACAATGACTTCCCTGCTCCTGCTGGCCACACTATTCCTAATGCAGGCCAGGATGCCATTGGCCTTCTTGGCCACCTGGGCACACTGCTGGCTCATATTCAGGTGGCTGTCAATCAGCACACCCAGGTCCCTCTCTGTTTGGGAGCTCTCAGCCATTCTGACCCCAGCCTGTAGCTCTGCATGGGATTGCCATAGCCAAAGTGCAGCACTCGGCACTTGGACTTGTTGAATGCCATCCCATTGGACTCTGCCCATCTGTCCAGTCGCTCGAGGTCCCTCTGCAGAGCCTTTCTGCCCTCTAACTGACCAACATCTGCTCCTAACTTGGTGTCATCTGCAAACTTGCTGCAACCTCCTCATCCAGATCATCAATGAAGATGTTAAAGAGGACAAGGCCCTGCACTGATCCCTGGGGGATTTCTTTTGCTACAGCTGGCCTTTTCCTGATTCTCCATTTCATGCCAGGATTTTGCCTTCAGGTTCTCTCTTGGCCTTTCCATAATTTTTCCTCTGCCCTTAGGGACTATTTATAACTGCTTAGAAGTTGAGTTTGTGTTATCCCATCAGTTCTGGGAGGTAATTCTTTTTTTCCTGTTACATTTGGCATAGTTTTGAGTTCAGATCAAAGTTACAGTAGACTGATGCTGTCTGCTCAGATCCTGCTGGTAGAAATATCTAAAAAACAAGTGTCAGCACGACAGAGCCAGGCTCTTCTAAAGTGATATCCAGTGATAGGACAAGAAGCAAAAGGTGCAAGCTGGAATATAGGAGGTTTCATGTGAACATAAGGCAAAACTTTTTCATTGTGAGGGTGATGGAGCACTGGAGCAGGCTGCCCAGAGAGACTGTGGAGTTGTCTCCTCTGGAGATTCTCAAAATCCACCTGGATGCATTCCTGTGTGACCTTGCCTCAGTGACCCGGCTCTGGCAGGGGGGTTGGACTTGATGATCTCTGGAGGTCCCTTCCAGCCCCTGACAGTGTGCTACTCTGTGATATGCTGCAAGTTGCTCCTCTGAGGCAGAGAGTTTGTTGCTTGACACCTGGCAGAGGCAAGCAGCGCCCCACAAACTGTGGCAGAGGTAAAGAGCTGAGAGCTGCTGACTAGCAGGGAGGAGAGTAGGTAGGAACACCAGCAAGGAGGAGCTGTGGAGCTAGGAAAGATGCTGCTGCCTGTGCTGGGATACAGAACAGAACTATGCCTCACAGGATCTGAAGTTGAAATGCTATGATGATAAACTTTGTTACAAAATGAGATTCATCACCCTTCATTATACCAATAAAAACTTAAGGCTCATCTGCTTAATGCTCATCACCAGGTACCAACATAATCATGGGAGAGAGGGAGAGGCATTGCTAGAAAGCATACTAATTGTACTGCCTTAGACAACTGTCTTACAGCAGGACAACCCAGTGTTTGGTGTTAACTGTTTTCTTCATGGGATATAGAGGAATCCTAAACAATTAGCTTAGACTTAGTGACAAACTTTCAGAAATTGAAAGCTGGACTGAAGGACCCCCCTCCAGTTTTCAGAGTCACAGTGCCAGTCCACAGGGTTTAATTAGTTACTGGGGGTTGGAACTGGATGATCCTTGTGGTCCCTTCCAACCCTGACTGATACTATGATACTATGAATTCATTTTTCCATTTTATCACATAGGAGTATTTGGCTCTTTAAAAAACAAGAGCAAACAAAACAAAGCAAAACAACCTCTAATTCAAAGTGCTAGTTAGTGATGAATCTGAATTTCAAGTACTGAAAAAGATAGTAGATATGGGGCTAAGGAGCAATTCTTCCAGG
Source organism: Melanerpes formicivorus (assembly GCF_026170545.1). Taxonomy (NCBI): domain Eukaryota; kingdom Metazoa; phylum Chordata; class Aves; order Piciformes; family Picidae; genus Melanerpes; species Melanerpes formicivorus. The sequence goes on along the minus strand of NW_027142355.1, from coordinate 39,814,642 downwards.
AATCCTCTTTGAAGATTACAATGGTGGAGAAAGAGCTCTTGTAATATATTCCAGTGGTTAAATGTGGCTTCCTCATCTCATCTGAGATATAGCTCTGTTTCATAGTATCATAGTATCAGTCAGGGTTGGAAGGGACCACAAGGATCATCTAGTTCCAACCCTCCTGTCATGGGCAGGGACACCCCACACTAGATCAGCCTGGCCAGAGCCTCAGCCAGCCTGGGCTTAAACACCTCCAGGGATGGGGCCCCAACCACCTCCCTGGACAACCCATTCCAGGGCTTCACCACTCTCATGGGGAAGAACCTCCTCCTCACCTCCAGCCTGAATCTCCCCACCTCCAGCTTCATTCCATTCCCCCTAGGTCCCCTTCAGATACTGGAAGGCCACAATTAGGTCACCTCGGAGCCTTCTCTTCTGCAGACTGAACAGCCCCAACTCCTTCAGTCTGTCCTCACAGGAGAGGTGCTCCAGCCCTCTGATCATCCTCCTGGCCCTTCTCTGGACACCTTCCAGCACCTCCACATCCCTCTTGTAATAGGGGCTCCAGAACTGGAGGCAGTACTCCAGGTGGGGTCTCACCAGAACTGAGCAGAGGGGGAGAATCCCCTCCCTTGACCTGCTGGCCACACTTCTCCTGATGCAGCCCAGGATCTGATTGGCTTTGCGGGCTGCAAGTGCACACTGAGAGCTCATGTTGAGCTTTTTGTCCACCAGCACCCCCAAGTCTCTCTCCTCAGGGCTACTCTCCAGCCAGTCACTGCCCAGCCTGGATTTGTGCCTGGGATTGCCTCGACCCAGATGCAGGACCCTGCACTTGGTCCTGTTGAACCTCATGAGGTTGGCTTGTGCCCACCTCTCCAGCCTGTCAAGGTCCCTCTGGATGGCCTCCCTTCCCTCCAGCTGTCTGCTGCACCACACAGCTTGGTGTCATCAGCAAACTTGCTGAGGGTGCACTCAATGCCACTGTCCATGGCACCCACAAAGATGTTTAACAAGATGTTTAGATGTATGGGTATGTATTTCAGTTTAATTTCACCTCAGCATAGAAGGAAATGCTATTTCAAAGACAGAGGAAAGATTAGAAAGTTGGCCTTGTTAATGTTTAAATGCCCTCTTGTTCCTTTTATTCTCTAAAGAAAAGGTGTACTTTCCAAGCCTTCAAACTCTTAGTTATTCAATTATCAATAGTAGTGATATTATTACACTGTTAAAGCTGCTTAGGCATACACCATGCACATTTTGGGTAGTGGACAAGCAGACTGCCTAAGGTAAAAGAATATCTATTTAAATTTGCTACCTCCATAAATTGTCTGGGAATTACAAATTTTAAGCAGTTCATGACCTAAGTTAGCACTTTTCATGTCTTCTTTCCTTGCTTTTAGGATGAAAAACATATATATATATATATATATATATATATATATATATATATATGTATATGCAAAATTCAGAAAGTTATTGTGTTTCACTGAACAATATTATGTGTCTTGAAAAACACAATGTGAGAGACTAAATTTTGTCTCTCTTGATGTGAGTCAATAAAGATAAAATCACCTTTGCTGCTTGCCCAGACAATAGCTGATGTGTGTTGGGCAGACGCCACTGGAACGACTCTCTGGAAGGTGCATAGATAAAGATTGCTCACCAGACTGCAGCTGCCCTGGGAATAATGGGCAGAGGCCACTGCTGTCGATACACTGCTGTCGATTTTGGATGATAGGTTGGACACGATGATCTTGAAGGTCTCTTCCAACCTGGTTTATTCTATACTCTCTGGAATATACACACCTAAGAAACTGTATAAAAGATCTGAGCTACTACTGCCTCAGTAGAAGGAAAGCACAGGAGAAGGAAAACACAGGAGAAGGAAAAGACCTTGACAATGCTGCTGAGAAGAAAAACAAGAGAGAAGGATAAGCCCGGGGCAATGCTGCTCTGAAGAAAAACGGAGAGGATACCAGGAGAGGAAAATGACAGAGACATCACCATGGAGCCTGGAAGAAGCAGACCAAGAGGAACCCACTCTCTGTGTTCTAATTTCCTCCTGCTGCAACTCATGGAGCTGAAGAGGCTGCTCAGAGGACAGCACAGCCAACAAGGATGCCAAAGCTGCAGTACCCTTCCAAAGCTGCAGCACTCTTCCAAAGCTGCAGCACCCTTCCAAAGCTGCAGCATCCTTCCAAAGCTGCAGCACCCTTCCTCCACAGACTCAAACTATCTTGGAGGGTGAGGGGTGTGGCAATATGATTCCTTTCCTCTTCTCTCTCCCTCTTCTCTCTCACACTCTCTGTTTTCTCTCTCTCCCCTTCTGATCCATCCACTTTATTTGTGTAATAAATACTCTAGCTGTTGATATTTTGGCTTCATTTGTGCCTCTAATTTCATATTCTAAAGAATATTCAAAAGAACTGAGTCTCTTTCCCTCTCTGGACTGAGACACACAGGTGTGGAGATGTTGATGGTACCACAGATGCTACGTCACAAAGAACACCTGTGAAAACATAAATAAATATTTGAGGTTATTTTTATTTGTTTTCTGGAATGTGTTCCTTCCTGGGTTTTTTAGGTCATATTTGCTACTTTTTATCTAGACAGTGTGCTTAATAAGGAAGACACACTGAAAAAAGCTTGCAACTGAAGCTCTTACTTAACTACACAAATCCAGGAGATAGTTCTGGAAAAGCTATGTGATTGAACCAGGAGATTTGTTTGATTTAAAGAAAGCACTCAGTCATGTCCTTCAAGTACTCCTGGCTTTAAGTTACAATGACAAAGAGTTAAAGTTGAGCCTGGTTTGGATCAGGATGGACAGCTGGGCCCCTCAGTTTAGGAAGGACATTGAGACACTTCAACGTGTCCAGAGAAGGGCAACAAGGCTGGGGAGAGGCCTTGAGCACAGCCCTGTGAGGAGAGGCTGAGGGAGCTGGGATTGTTTAGCCTGGAGAAGAGGAGGCTCAGAGGTGACCTCATTGCTCTCTACAACTACCTGAAGGGAGGTTGTAGACAGGAAGGGGTTGGTCTCTTCTCCCAGGCAACCAGCACCAGAACAAGAGGACACAGTCTCAAGCTGCACCAGGGGAGGTTTAGGCTTGAGGTGAGGAGAAAGTTCTTCAGTGAGGGAGTCATTGGTCATTGGAATGTGTTGCCCAGGGAGGTGGTGGAGTCACCATCCCTGGAGGTGTTCAAGAGGGGATTGGATGTGGCACTTGGTGCCATGGTTTAGTCCTGAGGTCTGTGTTGATAGGTTGGACTCGATGATCCTTGAGGTCTCTTCCAACCTTAGTGATACTGTGATACTGGGAGGATTTTGCTGGCCTGATCCCACAAGATTGTCCTTTGGAAAAATAAAAATCATTAAAACAAAACCCAAACCACCACATTCTTGGTTTTGTTCAAATAAGAGGCTGATCTTTGAGGGGGTTTAGTTTTGAAAGACTTTTGTACACTCACCTTGTGGCAACAGTTGAGACATGTCTCAGTCCCAGAGTAACTGTCAGTTAACCTTTACACTGAGACTAACTCCCAATGCTGGGAACTCCCAGGGATTTGTGGAATGGTAATTCCTCATCACTTGGATTAAATTCTCTTCCTACTGCTTTCACTGGTGAATTTTGACTAACTGCATGGGGATGACAACTTGTAATGTTCTTCTGTAGGATACTGATTAATAAGCTTTAATATGCACCAGTTACACGTAAATATTCAGCTAGCCCCAACAAAATTCCGTGTTGTTCCATCCTGTGCTCCAAAGCATTTACAAATGAATCTCTGTGTTAAGGAACATTAACAGCTCCAAGAGTTACAGAAGAATGATGGGAGGCAATCATCAGCTTCTCCCATTCAATTTTTTATAACTCTAGTTGCCATGACAACAAAGGAGGCAATTCCAGAAAGCCAGCAGCTCGTTATTTGAGGCCATTTGCTGCTTTCCCTGAAGAAGTTAGACCCTATGTTTTTAAGTCTCTTGTAAGAAATTCATAATTCAGAGGATGAAATCTGAAGCAAAGATAATTAAAGCCAAGTCCTTCTTTGGAAACAGGGTGTATTTTGTGAAGAACACTTACTGAGCCTTGTATTAGTGCTTTCTCCACTCCCAGCTCACTGAATTATGTTACTGATAGTTCTTCTATTGGTTTTCTGTGACAAAATATGACATAATCTTCCAGTATCTGAAGGGGGCCTACAGGAAGGCTGGGGAGGGACTTCTCAGGATCTCAGGTAGTGATAGAACTAGGGGGAATGGAATGAAGCTGGAGGTGGGGAGATTCAGGCTAGATGTGAGGAGGAGGTTCTTCACCATGAGAGTGGTGAAGCCCTGGAATGGGTTGTCCAGGGAGGTGGTTGAGGCCCTGTCCCTGGAGGTGTTTAAGAGCAGGCTGGATGAGGCTCTGTCCCGCCTGATCTAGTGTGTGGTGTCCCTGCCCATGGCAGGGGGCTTGGAACTAGATGATCCTTGTGGTCCCTTCCAACCCTGAATGAAAAAAATGAAACTATGAAACTATAATAATTCGAACTCCTACTAAGGAAGAAATATTTGTAAGGTCAGGAAGAAATAGTTTTGTGCATTTTTTTTTTGCCTAAAGCACAGCTTCCAGAAGAACTCAGCAGTTCCCCAGTCACTGACTGAACGTACTGTTGATCTGTCACTGCAATAGGAAATATCACCTTTTGAAATTGCAGCTTTTTATTACTAAGTAAGGTCTCAAGTTCTGCTCAGCATTGCTTTTAGGGTTGTTTATTCTGATGTGCTATATGTGAGGAGTCCACACAAAGGAAAGTAATTGTCTAAAGGCCCAAATCAGGTTTGTCATAAAAATACAGACAGTGAACCAAGGTTTCCTTGTCAATGACCTGGAAAAGTGGCCCCTTAGGAAGGGCATTATTGCAGTGAAGAATCTGGCATGGCTTCCACATCTTTCATTACTTCTCTCAATGTTCCACATGTAGGCAAGGCAAGAGAAGATACAAACCACTGTGAACATTCGAATCGTGAAATGTAAGCAGAAAATCCTCTAAGAGGCATTTCTTCCTATTACCACCATTTAAAATGCAGTGCCATAATACATTAATATCCAGTTTCAGGATTTGGTTCCAAACAAATTCTTCCATGGATTTTAAAAGGTCACACTAGCAGTGATCCTGATGGAGTCAGATCTTGTAGGACATTAGCCCTATGAGGAGAGGCTGAGGGAGCTGGAGTTGCTTAGCCTGCAGAAGAGGAGGCTCAAGGGAGACCTTCTTGCTCTCTCCAACTCCCTGAAGGGAGGTTGTAGCCAGGTGGGGGTTGGTCTCTTCTCCCAGGCAACCAGCACCAGAACAAGAGGACACAGTCTCAAGCTGTGCCAGGGGAGGTTTAGGCTGGAGGTGAGGAGAAAGTTCTTCCCAGAAGGAGAGATTGGCCATTGGGATGTGCTGCCCAGGGAGGTAGAGTCCCCATCCCTGGACGTGTTTAGTAGGAGACTGGATGGGGTGCTTGGTGCCATGGTTTAGTTGATCAGATGGTGTTGGGTGATAGGTTGGACTTGATGATCTCAAAGGTCTCTTCCAACCTGGTCTGGTCTATTCTATTCTATTCTATTCTATTCTATTCTATTCTATTCTATTCTATTCTATTCTATTCTATTCTATTCTGTTCTAGTCTAATCTATTCTATTCTATTGTTATATTCTTCACAGTCTTCACATATAGCTACTGAGCAATTCTCTTTTTTTATGGCATGAAGATAGCCTTGTTAAGACAGCTTCAGAAACATTGAGAGCCCAGTGCTGTTGTTGAGCAGTGAATGTATTGCTTCCAATGTTGCCTGCATTTCCTGCTTCAGAGTAAACACAGATCAGTAGCACAGAAATTCAAATCTGTTAAGCCTGAAGTTATCCACAAGTTCTGTTTCCTGATATTGCATGGCATTCTTGGGTCCTTGAAGTTTTTGCTGGGTGCCAGAAAAAGGAAATCAAATGTTTTGCCAAGAGAGGGGAAGTATCAGGTATCATAGAGCAGCTTAGAAATGTCTTTCAACAAAACAAGTCCTCTGAACATTTAGGTATAGAGAAATGGTCCCCACAAATGGTGGAAGATTCCCAGGTAAAACAATCTGGAGGGATGTATGAGGCAACAGACTCTTCCCCTTCTTCAGCAAAATGTAATGCATAATGTTTCTTCATAAGCAATCCTAGACTTCTCAAAGTGTTTCCTGATGTGAGGAAGGACTCCTAGAACATAACACAGAATCACAGAGTCAGCCAGGTTGGAAGAGACCTCCATGAAGAGAAGGCTCCAAGGAGACCTAATTGTGGCCTTCCAGTATCTGAAGGGGGCCTACAGGAAGGCTGGGGAAGGACTTCTCAGGATCTCAGGTAGTGATAGGACTAGGGGGAATGGAATGAAGCTGGAGGTGGGGAGATTCAGGCTAGATGTGAGGAGGAGGTTCTTCCCCATGAGAGTGGTGAAGCCCTGGAATGTGTCCCTGGGGGTGTTTAAGAGCAGGCTGGATGAGGCTCTGTCCAGCCTGATGTAGTGTGGGGTGTCCCTGCCCATGGCAGGGGGGTTGGAACTAGATGATCCTTGTGGTCCCTTCCAACCCTGAATGAAACTATGAAACTATGAAACTATGACTGAGGTCCACAAGATTTATCACTTCTTCTGATCAAACCTTCAAACTCTCTCATTTAAAGAAATGGAATGGAATGGAATGGAATGGAATGGAATGGAATGGAATGGAATGGAATGGAATGGAATGGAATGGAATGGAATGGAATGGAATGGAATGGAATGGAATAGACCAGACCAGACCAGACCAGGTTGGAAGAGACCTTCAATATCATCACATCTAACCCATTATCCAGCACGATCGAATCAACTAAACCAAGGCACCAAGCACCCCATCAAGTCTCCTCCTAAATAGCTCCAAAAAATGGGAGAATGGAATGGTGCAAAAAAAAAGTTGACAAAAGAAACAGAAAGTTTGGCATGCTGAAAACATGAGATGAAAAATTGATTGCCCTCAATAGCTCACTTCAGTAAAAGTGCCTCAGCCTTATTGGTATTGAGTATTGCAACAAAAATTATAACAGCCTTCAAAGCAGAAGGGCAAAGAAGGAGATCAAGTACATCAGGAGCATGGCACAGCTTCAACTCTATTATAGCTGCTTAAGCTCTGTTTTAAAACATAATCTTATCTCTTCTGTAAAGAATACAATTACTTCCCTGGAACTGATCATTCTTAAAGAAGATTTATCACTTGATGATCTAGGCTGATGCCCAATGACAAAACAAGGGGCAATAGATGGAAGTAGAAGCATAGGAAGTTCCGTGGAAACATGAGGAAGTGATTTTTCACTGTGAGGGTGACAGAACAGGCTGCCCAGGGGGGTTGTGGAGTCTCCCTCTCTGGAGATATTCAAAACCCACCTGGATGCCTTCCTCTGTGATCTGCTCTAGGTGATCCTGCTCTGGCAGGGAGGTTTGACTGGATGATCTTTCAAGGTCTCTTCTGGCCCCTAACATTCTGTGGTTCTGTGACAATCATACAATGGAAAGTATGTAACAATGCTGAATATATAACATCACATTTTATACATGTACATGCATACACATATGCATGAAGTGCCTTTGTGGTCTCTCTCTCTCTCCCTTTTCAGGTCAAAACTGTGGTGGTGTTTAAGATCACGGATGGTGTCGTGCTACAGATAATTCTAAAACACTCATATTCATTTGATGAAGGTACACAAGGGAGAAAAATTCATTACTACCTACTACATCTCAGTCATTCTACTATTAAAAATGTTTTGGTAGAGCAATCAGATAATAACTGTATAGTATCAGATTCAACTGCACCTTGAATGGAAGAAGATGTGCATAACGTGCAGGCTGAACTGTGCTTCCAGAGAGCATTTGGTAAGCAGTGATGAACAACTGATAGAACAGGAAATGAGGGTCACTTATTTTTTGCTCTGCTCTCTCTTGATGCCCATTAATGGACTAGTTATACTGGATACTGTTCAAAGACAAAAGGACTATCTGCACCATGCAGAAGAGAGAGGTGCCAAGCCATCATCATTCCTACCTATTATGTTCAGCACTTAATGTTAGCAGGTGGGTACCATCAGACACAAGTCTACAGAAAAAGGTCTGAGGGTGATCACAGGAGCAGGGAGATCATTCTGCCCTGGTACTCAGCACTGGTTAGGCTGCACCTTGAGTCCTGTGTCCAGTTCTGGGCCCCTCACTTTAGGAAAGATGTTGAGTTGCTGGAATGTATCCAGAGAAGAGCAACAAAGCTGGGGAGAGGTCTGAAGCACAAGCCCTATGAGGAGAGGCTGAGGGAGCTGGGTTTACCCTCGGATAGAGGAGGCTCAGGGCAGACCTTATTGCTCTTTACAAATACCTGAAGGGAGTTTGTAGTCAGGTGGGGGTTGGTCTCTTCTCCCAGGCAACCAGCACCAGAACAAGAGGACACAGTCTCAAACTGCACCAGGGGAGGTTTAGGCTGGATGTTAGGAAGAAGTGCTCCATAGAGAGAGTGATTGCCCATTGGAATGGGCTGCCCAGGGAGGTGGTGGAGTCACCATCACTGGAGGTGTTTAGGAAGAGACTATATAGGGTGCTTGGTGCCATGGTTTAGTTGATTAGATGGTGTTGGATGATAGGTTGGACTTGATGATGCCAAAGGTCTTTTCTAACCTGGTTAATTCTATTCTATTCTACCTTACCCTTTAAGCTTCCCATGGCAGACACTACAGTGACAGCTTGAGTAGGCTCTCTCTTCTCTATGTCTCATTCCAACTCTGCCTTATGCATGGCTCTAGCTTATGGATTTCAACCACAAAAAAAAAGCAGAGTTATCCTGAGCAGGTGCCAAAGAAATCACAATCCCTAGAATTCAAATTCAATGGTCTATCACAATTCTCTTTTCAATAAGCCATCTGAAACAAAAACTGACATTTGAAAAAGGCTTGCCCTTATAAAACATTCCTTGTTGCACGCACACAGTTGTTGTTAGGGCATTGCTAGGACTCCAGCAAACAAAATAATCCCTTCAATTATGCTTTTCCCCAGGAATTTTTCCATGGTCTGTATTGTACCAAGGTGTCTGTCAATCAAATTGTATAAACAAGCTCTTGGTGACGAGTTCACTTGGAAAAACATCCATTTACTCATAAAACTCATGAAGATTTGTGAGCTGCTACACTTCATGTGTACTACAAGTTTTATCTCAGGAGAACAGTCAGGAAGCAGGAGAACAGTCAGGAAGAAAATCTACATAAATTCACAAGAGCATTTTGGAAGTCATAGAATCAATAAGGTTGGTAAAGACCTCAAAGATCATCAAGTCCAACCTATCACCCAAGACCTCATGACTACTAAACCATGGCACCAAGTGTTGGGGTTAGAAGGGACTGTCACAGGTCATCTAGCCTAAGCCTCCTGCAGTCAGCAGAGACATGCTCCACTAGATAATGTTTCTCAGAGCCTTATCCAGCCTGACCTTGAATATCTGCAGGGATGCAACTTCAACTGCCTCCCCTGGGCAGCCTGTTCCAGTCCTCCACCACTGTCACACTAAAGAACTTGTTCCTAACATCCAGTCTAAATCTACTCTATTTATATTTCAAACCATTATCCCTCATCCTATCCCTACAGGCCTTTGGAAACAGACCCTCTGCAGCCTTCTGCAGGCCCCCTTCATGTACTGGAAGGCCACTATTAGATCTCCCTGGAGCCTTCTCTTCTCCAGGCTCAACAGGCCCCAGTTCCCCCAGCCTGTCCTTTCAGGAGAGCTTTTCCTGTCTCCTGATGTCTTGGTTTTACAGGCAGCAAGACAGCCTTTTGAACTCTTCTCAGAGTAGTTAGAAAAAAGTCCACACATGAATTGGACAGGAGTATAGAATATCACTGGAAGTTAAAATGGAAGTGCTATTCAAGGCTACAGCACAAAAGTGTATAAAATACACAAAATGCATAATCTGGGCTGAACACAGATGCCCATTAAGCCAAAGCTTTCACAAACCTCCCTCCAACCAGACCAAAATCTTAAGCTTGAATCACAGAAAGTTCTTCACTGAGAGAGTTGTTCACCATTGGAACGTGCTGCCCAGGGAGGTGGTGGATTCACTGTCCCTGGAGGGGTTCAAGAGGGGACTGGACGTGGCACTTGGTGCCATGGTCTAGTCATGAGGTCTGTGGTGACAGGTTGGACTCGATGATCACGGTATCACAGTATAACTAAGGTTGGAAGAGACCTCAAGGATCATCGAGTCCAACCTATCACCAGACCCCATGACTAGACCATGGCACCAAGTGCCACGTCCAATCCCCTCTTGAACACCTCCAGGGATGGGGGACTCCACCACCTCCCTGGGCAGCACATTCCAATGACGAACGACTCGCTCAGTGAAGAACTTCCTCCTCACCTCAAGTCTAAACCTCCCCTGGTGCAGCTTGAGACTGTGTCCTCTTGTTCTGGTGTTGGTTGCCTGGGAGAAGAGACCAACCCCTTCCCAGCTACAACCACCTTTCAGGTAGTTGTAGAGGGCAATGAGGTCACCCCTGAGCCTCCTCTTCTCCAGGCTAAACAATCCCAGCTTCCTCAGCCTCTCCTCACAGGGCTGTGCTCAAGGCCTCTCCCCAGCCTTGTTGCCCTTCTCTGGACACGTTCAAGTGTCTCAATGTCCTTCTTGAACTGAGGGGCCCAGAACTGGACACAGGACTCAAGGTGTGGCCTAACCAAAGCAGAGTACAGGGGCACAATGACTTCCCTGCTCCTGCTGGCCACACTATTCTTGATACAGGCCAGGATGCCATTGGCCTTCTTGGCCACCTGGGCACTCTGCTGGATCTTTGAGGTCTCTTCTGACCTTATTGATTCTATGATTCTATGACTTCCAAAATATCTCCATAAATATATTAGAATACACTTGGTATAGCAGATAACACTGCTATCAATGTCTGTTGTGGAAAGGACTCTTTCTCTGCCTTGATACTACGCACTGAGAGGTCTCCAGGGTGACACAGTGGCTTTTAGAAAACAGTAGGAATAAAATACTTTTGAAAATACTCTTGTGTGTCAGGATTGCTAGGATTGTTTCATAGTATCATAGTATCAGTCAGGGTTGGAAGGGACCACAAGGATCATCTATCTCCAACCCCCCTGCCATGGGCAGGGACACCCCACACTAGATCAGCCTGGCCAGAGCCTCATCCAGCCTGGGCTTAAACACCCCCAGGGATGGGGCCTCAACCACCTCCCTGGACAACCCATTCCAGGGCTTCACCACTCTCATGGTGAAGAACCTCCTCCTCACCTCCAGCCTGAATCTCCCCACCTCCAGCTTCATTCCATTCCCCCTAGTCCTATCACTACCTGACATCCTGACAAGTCCTTCCCCAGCCTTCCCGTAGGCCCCCTTCAGATACTGGAAGGCCACAATGAGGTCACCTTGGAGCCTTCTTTTCTCCAGACTGAACAGCCCCAACTCCTTCAGTCTGTCCTCATAGGAGAGGTGCTCCAGCCCTCTGATCATCCTCCTGGCCCTTCTCTGGACACCTTCCAGCACCTCCACATCCCTCTTGTAATAGGAGCTCCAGAACTGGACACAGTACTCCAACAGCTCTTTCAACAGCTCTTTCAACAGCTCTTGCTCACTGCCTGGTTTATCATGCTCATTATTTTCAGCAATCCTAAATGAGCTGAATTTATGCACCCAGATTAGTACTTCTGCATTTTCGTTTTCATTGCATTTACACATCACAGAGTTGTGCAGGTTAATAAAAACAAATTTCTTCTTATGTTCAAGAGAGCTAGGAAAAAATTGTCACAGTGAAATGGATATCAATAAGAAATTGTAGAAAATCAATAGGGGAAATCAAAGGATTAAAAGGAAGCTCTATAGCTGGTAGCAAGGAAAATAAAACTAACCTAAGGCCTATTTAAAGACAAGAAGAATCCTGTCAATGCTATTTCCAGGAACAAACTGATCAACAGAATATAATCATAAAGGCCACAACAAATACTCCTACTCACCACATAAGGAAGAAGCAAATTGAGATGTGCATTGTATATTTCCCATTGAAAAATTATTACTTAACAAGTTACAAGCTGGGTGAAATGCTGCTGGATGACTGCACTTAAGGGGCCATGGGACTCTACCTGGAACCAGTGACAAATGGAGTACCACAGCATCTGTTTGGGACCTGTCAATATCTTTCTTAGTGACCTGGACCCCAAATACCAATCAACATGCTCAGAGGCAGGGCTTGTGATTCAGGCCTAGGCCCTGAACTTGAATGCAGAGAACCCTGACCTGATGAAAATGGGAAGGGAAGGGAAGGGGAAGGGAAGGGGAAGGGAAGGGAAGGGAAGGGAAGGGAAGGGAAGGGAAGGGAAGGGAAGGGAAGGGAAGGGAAGGGAAGGGAAGGGAAGGGAAGGGAAGGGAAGGGAAGGGAAGGGAAGGGAAGGGGAAGGGAAGGGAAGGGAAGGGAAGGGAAGGGAAGGGAAGGGAAGGGAAGGGAAGGGAAGGGAAGGGAAGGGAAGGGAAGGGAAGGGAAGGGAAGGAAGGGAGGGGAAGGGAAGGGGAGGGGAGGGGAGGGGAGGGGAGGGGAGGGGAGGGGAGGGGAGGGGAGAGGAGAGGAGAGGAGAGGAGGGGAGGGGAGATGAGAGGAGAGGAGACTCGAGGAGAGGAGAGGAGACTCGAGGAGAGGAGAGGAGAGGAGGGAAGAGGAGAATAAACTTGATTGGAAAAGACCTCAGAGATCATCAAGCCCAATCTATCACCCAACACCATCTCATCAACTAAACCATGGCACCAAGTGTCTCATCCAGTCTCCTCTTCCATGATCCAGAAAGTCTTCAAACAAGAAATGTCCAGTCTTGTGGAATTTATACTAGTCTATGAAAGATTGCAGCAGAGTAGAATCAGAAACATTGATTTAACTCTACACTTACCAGAGCAATGAACTCCTGCCTACCTTTCCCTGGGGCAGGCACAGGTTGAAATTCTTATTCCACATCCCCATCTGAAATCGGAATGAAGCTGGAGGTGGGGAGATTCAGGCTGGAGGTGAGGAGGAGGTTCTTCACCATGAGAGTGGTGAAGCCCTGGAATGGGTTGTCCAGGGAGGTGGTTGAGGCCCCGTCCCTGGAGGTGTTTTAAGCCCAGGCTGGATGAGGCTCTGGCCAGCCTGATCTAGTGTGGGGTGTCCCTGCCCATGGCAGGGGGGTTGGAACTAGATGATCCTTGTGGTCCCTTCCAACCCTGAATGATACTATGAAGTCTGTCTCTACTTTCTCTAGAGGACCAGATATTTAAGACCCAGATCTCACATGACACAGTAGAATAACCCCTTGGCTCAGGCTGTTGTGAAGTTGCCATGAGAAACCATCTGTAAGGAGATAGAAAAGATAAAAGTCTCAGCCACAGGTAGGATTGCTGAGATAGCATCATTAGTAGCTCCAGAGATACAAGAGAGAAAACACCAGCATGGAAAAGTTTACAGTCATAATGGGGGGGAAAAACACATTGAGGCTAGTCAAGCTGTTCTGATTAGTTGGGAACTAGCTGTGAAGCATGGAGTCAAGTTGTCAGTGTCCTCAGGGTTGATGCATGTGGTGGCAGACAACAACTTCAGGCAGGGAGGATGTGCAGTTGTGTCCAACCCTGACTGACGCCTGCCTCTCAGCAAAGATTAATCACACTAGAGTTGGTAGACACACTGATGCTTAGGCTAACAGTTCATTAACTCCCAGCTACCTCTTATTTGTTAACCAACAAATGTTTGCTTTTGTAGTTCAGAGATGCACACATCCTGACTGCAGGCTGGTTTTGTGCCTGGCTGAAAATGTCTGAATGAACCAACCCTAAAACAAGCCCTACCAGCACTGCAGTAGCACAGCAGTCACTCGGGTTAATCTTGGCACTGCCTTGTACCACAGATGGGTCAATATTTGTCAAGACTCCACTTACTAATTACAATTCCTCTGGAGACCTTTTCCAAGCATTTTCCAGGAAGAAGGAGTACTGAATAGGCACCCAGAGACAAAATTACAGTCTGACCTTGTGGTACTTGTTCCTACTTTAAGCAGAGCTGACTATGAGGATATTTGTCAAGCCTCTAACTAGGTCTCATTGATTTTGTTTTGGTTTTTTTTCTTCTCACACAGTTCCATGAAGTTAGCAGACAGAGGCCCTGGACTGAAAACTGTGTCCAAGGCTCAGGAAATTGTATTAGGCAGAGATTAGCAAATTCTAGCACCTCACAGCACTCTGAAAAATCTCTGGGTATTTATGTATTAAATGGGTGTTGGTCAACTGACTGTTTCTGGCTCTCCCACAACCAGTCTGTCTCCACACCTGCCCTGTTGAAGGAATTCCTCCACCTGAACCACAGCAGTGGAAAGCAGGCACCCTGTGTCATTTCAGGTTGGCTCCAAGGAGCAGAAGCTCACCGGGCTAAGGGCATTGAGAATGTGCAGCCACAGCTGGCAGCACCTGTGGGAGAAAGCTGAGCCCAGGGAGCTGTGGAGTTGTGGTTAGCTTCTGCTGCTGCCGCTCTCATTTTCTGTTGCAAGAAGGGCTGTTTGTTGATGCTAGCAGCTGGGCAGCAAGTTCAGATGAGAAACTGAGAGGTTGTGGCCAAGTCTCTTCAAGTAGCACGGGTTAAGCATTACAAACTTAGCAGACACCAAGGTGTTCTGCAACACAAAATGGCTTGTGGAAGAGTTAGCCTTGCTAAGCTGTGCTGCCCTTGTTAACAGGAAAATGTTGATGATCTGACAATTAGCTATTAGAAAAGACAAAGGCTTCCTAAAGTATACTGCAAGACTTTGGGGGTTCGATTAGGAACCACAAATATTTATGTAACTGGTTACAGCATTGTTTGTGCGGTTGGCAAAGCTAGAGCAAGGTAGGGCCAAAATTGTAATGGAACCACATAAAGCGGAAAAATGAGGCATGCATCTGAGCAGGTCTCACAACTGTTCCATGGACTCTATAATGCCAGGAATTATTGTCAATTATACTCAGTAGGTTTTAAGGAAGGTATGTGCAACTCCATGTAATTACAGGCTTCATTTTAAAAGTGTTTGTGTGTATATATGTTTTGTTTAAACTGGATGGCCCTATTTTTTCCTTCCTTCCTTCCTTCCTTCCTTCCTTCCTTCCTTCCTTCCTTCTTCCTTCCTTCCTTCCTTCCTTCCTTCCTTCCTTCCTTCCCTTCCTTCCTTCCTTCCTTCCTTCCTTCCTTCCTTCCTTCCTTCCTTCCTTCCTTCCTTCCTTCCTTCCTTCCTTCCTTCCTTCCTTTTTCTTTCTTTTTCTGCTTTCTCTCTTTCTTTCTTTCTTCCTTCCTTCCTTCCTTCCTTTCTTTCTTTCTTTCTTTCTTTCTTTCTTTCTTTCTTTCTTTCTTTCTTTCTTTCTTCTTTCTTTCTTTCTTTCTTTCTTTCTTTCTTTCTTTCTTTCTTTCTTTCTTTCTTTCTTTCTTTCTTTCTCTTTCTTTCTTTCTTTCTTTCTTTCTTTCTTTCTTTCTTTCTTTCTTTCTCTTCTCTTTCTTTCTTTCTTTCTTCTTCTTTCTTTCTTTCTTTCTTTCTTTCTTTCTTTCTCTCTTTCTCTCTTTCTCTCTCTTTCTCTCTTTCTCTCTTTCTTTCTCTTTCTTTCTTTCTTTCTTTCTTTCTTTCTTTCTTTCTTTCTTTTCTTTCTTTCTTTCTTTCTTTCTTTCTTCCTTCCTTTCTCTCTTTCTCTCTTTCTCTCTTTCTCTCTTTCTCTCCTTTCTCTCTTTCTTTCTTTCTCTCTTCCTTTCCCTTTCTTTCATTCTTTCTTTCTCTCTTTCCTTCTTCTCTTTTAACATTCATTAGTCTCTGTATTGCTGCATCTTGATGAAATCCAGCTCCATAGCTCCACCCAGTGGACTTTTCTCGCCAAGAACAAAAAGAGCCCCTGTAAGGTGCATCCCACACATCCAGTATCAGGGGAAGCACGAGTACTGCAAATGATTCCTTTTCTGTGGAGTGGCTCAACTGAAATGTGGACAGGTACTTGGCATTACCTGCCTGAAGCTAGATAACCTCAAATGCAAGATGCTTAAAAAGGTTTTAATATTGCCTTCCTCATTTGTTTGTTGTTGCTATAGCAACAGTCAGCAGAAAACCTCCAAATCCAGTTGGAAACCTAAACTTAAATTACAGAGTGGTTTTGTTGGTTTGGCTTTCTTTTTAAATCCACACCCCTGAAATTAGTTTCAGGTTTCAAAACAAATACAAAACAGACTACAAAACTGGCTTTTGGGAATAAATAACCCATTGCATTGTAGCACTCCTTTTCCACACTTGAACTAAGGAAAAGTATTTTCTCCTTTCCCCCCACCCAGGTTAGCTACTTGCAGTAGCATCCCTGCTCTAAACTGAAAGAAATATCCTGGCTATAGCCCCTAAAAAGCTTATAATAAAATAATTTCTGTAGGTGTGAACATTTTTCTTACATCACAGGAGTTATTTCATGACGGTCCCTTCCAACTATCCAATGATTCTATAATTGTGTGCACTGTGTTTTTGTAAAAGAGTGGCTCAGTACAGAAAAGGAAGAACAGTTGAATAAACATTTATTTAGAATAAACCAAACCAGGTTGGAAGAGACCTTCAAGATCATCGTGTCCAACCCATCAACCAATCCAACCCACCCAAACAGCTAACCCATGGCACCAAGCACCCCATCAAGTCTCCTCCTGAACACCTCCAATGACGGCGACTCCGCCACCTTCCCGGGCAACCCATTCCATAGCGAAATCACTCTCTCTGTGTAGAACTTCTTCCTAATATCCAACCTGAACCTGAAGTTGGGTTCATCTGAGCACATTCCAGTGGCTAACAACTCTCTCTGTGAAGAACTTTCTTCTCACCTCGAGCTTAAACCTCCCCTGCCACAGCTTGAGACTGTGTCCTCTTGTTCTGGTGCTGCTTGCCTGGGAGAAGAGACCAACCCCCACCTGGCTACAACCACCTTTCAGGTAGTTGTAGACAGCAATAAGGTCTCCCCTGAGCCTCCTCTTCTCCAGGCTAAACAACCCCAGCTCCCACAGCCTCTCTTCATGAGACTTGTGCTTCAGACCTCTCCCCAGCCTTGTTGCCCTTCTCTGGACACGTTGAAGTGTCCCAAGCCGGGAAGAAGAACAAGGTCTTTTCCTCTATGGTGATTAAAGAGGTGAAAAATAAACTTCTCTGATTCCCCATCACTTTAATGACAGTCTCTTCCTTATATCTAGCATCACAGAATCACAGAAATATTCAGGTTGGAAAAGACCCTCAGCATCACCAAGTCCAGCCAAGATCCCTACAAGGTTCACCCCTAAACCATATCCCAAAGCACCACATCCAAAACACCTTTAGACACATCCAGGGTTGGTGACTCTACCACAAAACTGGGCAGCACATTCCAATACCTGACCAAAACCCACTCCAGAATATATCTCTTCCTGCACATAAAAAAAAGCCCTGCTACTAGCTGCAAAGAACCTTTTATGATTTATTAATACTACCATAGAAATGGAACTCAGAGACAATGAAATTAAAGGATGATGAAAATCTTTCCAGCCTGTAATTAATCTGCAAGCTTTTAGAGACTCAAAATCTGAGGTATTCAGTACAAATTAGATTTTGGTGGAGTAGGAATAACCCAAACATATTAGATAATAATTCAAACTGCAAGCAAGTCAATCATCAACACTGACTTAGAATCATAGGTTCATAAGCAACCCCAGCTCCCTCAGCCTCTCCTCATAGGGCTTGTGCTCGAGGCCTCTCCCCAGACTCGTTGCCCTTCTCTGGACATGTTCAAGAGTCTCAATGTCCTTCTTAAATTGAGGGGCCCAAAGTTGGACACAGTACTCAAGGTGTGGCATAACTAGTGCTGAGTACAGGGGAGGAATGACCTCCCTGCTTCTGCTGGCCACACTATTCTTGATGCAAGCCAGGATGCCATTGGCCTACTTGGCCACCTGGCCACACTGCTGGCTCATGTTCAGCCCACTCTCAATCTGTACCCCCAGGTCCCTTTCTGTCTGGCAGCCCTTTAGCCACTCTGACCCCAGCCTGTAGCACTGCATGGGGTTGTTGTGGCCAATGTGCAGAACCTGGCACTTGGACTCGTTGAATGTCATCATGTTGAACTCTGCCCACCTGTCCAGCTGGTTAAGGTCCCTCTGCAGAGCCCTTCTACCCTCTAATCGATCAACATCTGCTCCAAACTTGGTGCACATATACTGATGTCTGACTCAATCCTCTCATCCAGACCATCAATAAAGATATTGAACAGGATAGGGCCAGAGCAGGATCACCTAGAGCAGATCACACAGGAGCACATACAGGCAGGTCTTCCATATCCCCTGAGAGGGAGACTCCACAACCCCCCTGGGCAGCCTGTTCCAGTGTTCCATCACCCTCACAGTGAAAATTTGTTTCCTCTTGTTTCCATGGAACTTCCTGTGCCTCAGCTTCCACCCATTGCCCCTTGCCCTGTCATTGGGCATCTCTGAGCAGAGCCTGGCTCCAGCCTCTTGGCATTCAACCTTTACATATTTATAAACATTAACAAAGTCACCCCATAATCTCCTCCTCCCCAAGCTTAAAAGCCCCAGCTTTAATTTATTTACAGATATGATTATGAAATACTTGGTGCTAGTGAACTTTTTGTGTTCAGTAATGGTGTCTGATGCAGTTTGATAACCCAACATTATCACATAACTTTTAAATACCCAGCAGCATTGATGCAAGCTGGAATGCTGTGTTGCCAAGTGCCAGGGATCCTGAGCAAGCCAGTTTTGTGCCATGTATGTAAACATGCAGTACAATTTCTAGATGCAGTATTTGTATAGACCAGCTGTAAAGCTTCCTCTCATAAATCTGGTGAATCTGGGCCAGATCAGACTGTGTGTGCACTGACTGAATGTAGAGTTTGTATTTGCACAGTAAATCCTAAATGCTGAGACCAGATTAATTCCCTGCCAATGAGAGGGCCATCTGTGGAGGGCAGCTACATCCAAGTGCTGGGTTCTGCACATCAGCCACAACAACCCCAGGCAGCGCTACAGGCTGGGGGCAGAGTGGCTGGAGAGCGGCCAGGCAGAGGGACCTGGGGGTGCTGGCTGATGGTAGGCTGAACATGAGCCAGCAGTGTGCCCAGGCAGCCAAGGGCATCCTGCCCTGTATCAGGAACAGTGTGGCCAGCAGGAGCAGGGAGGTCATTCTGCCCCTGTGCACTGCACTGGGTAGGCCACACATTGAGTCCTGTGTCCAGTTCTGGCCCCCACAGTTTAAGAAGGACATTGAGACACTTGAAGGTGTCCAGAGAAGGGCAACAAGGCTGGGGAGAGGCCTTGAGCACAGCCCTGTGAGGAGAGGCTGAGGGAGCTGGGGTTGTTTAGCCTGGAGAAGAGGAGACTCAGGGGTGACCTCATTGCCCTCTACAACTACCTGAAGGGAGGTTGTAGCCAGGAGGGAGGTAGTCTCTTCTCTCAAGCAACCAGCACCAGAACAAGAGGACACAGTGTCAAGCTGCGCCAGGGGAAGTTTAGGCTCAGGGTGGGGAGAAAGTTCTTCACTGAGCGAGTTGTTCGTCATTGGAATGTGCTGCCCAGGGAGGTGGTGGAGTCACCATCCCTGGAAGGGTTCAAGAGGGGATTGGATGTGGCACTTGGTGCCATGGTCTAGTCATGAGGTCTGTGGTGACAGGTTGGACTCGAGGATCTTTGAGGTCTCTTCCAACCTTGGTGATACTGTGACACAGTCTGTGCTCTCTGTTTTCATGGGCAAAATCCTATCCAACAGCACACAAAACACTCCTAGCCTAGGCAGTTCATTTTACTGCTCTGAAGCAAGCAGAATTTTAGTAGTCACAATTGTGGGAAGTGTTAGGAGCTAGGAAAGCATTCTTTACAGCAAGCAGATTCATCTTCAGAGGGCACTAGCCTCTAGTATTAGGATTGGGATATTACATAGTTAATAGACTTTAAGTCTAGAACTAGAGATCATTTCTCACAGAGGTCCCAGCTCCCCCTCACTCAGCACAGCACACGTATTTCAGGATGAAGATCCTCCAGTATTGGACTGATGGGATAAGTCAAGCCAGTGACAAAAGCCATATGGAGGCAAGGCATTATTTGTTATAAGTCATTTAATAAACTGTCCAATTAAAACATATGCAGAGGTCTATGTGTTTTGCTGTATTTTCTGAAGCAGAAACTCCACTTGTAAGTTGAGATTTGGCTGTCCTCTTTTTGTCTTCTTACTCAGTACTTTATAAGCTTCCATTTTCTTTTGCTTGTACAACCGCTGAGCTTCTTCTCTTTGTTGCTTTCTTTTCTCTGCCTCCTGCAATTAAACAGACACAAGTATGAAACCATAATATAAGCCTTTCATAAGGTAAATACTTCCTGTAACTATGGAGCTGTCTATAAGCAATAAAAATGACTTCTGCAAAGGTACTGGCAATCAAAGATACTGCATCAAAACATTGCACTGCCTAACGCTTCAGGAGAAGAGACAAGTTCTTCTTTGGCAGAACATCCTGCAAGCAGGTTTGTAGCTAAAATACATACTGCTTCATTCCTGTGCAATGAGCTCCTTGGCTTTTCTCCTTAAATGACAAGCTAAGTGATTCTAAACATTAGCCTATGTAGAATCACAGAATCATCATCGAATCATGAAACTGTCAGGGTTGGAAGGGACCTCGAAGACCATCCAGTTCCAACCCCCCTCCCATGGGCAGGGACATCTCACACTGGATCAGGTTGCTCACAGCCACATCCAGCCTGGGCTTAAAAGCTTCCAGCATTGAGGCTTCCACCACCTCCCTGGGCAACCTGTTCCGGTGTCTCACCACCCTCATGGGGAAGAACTTCTTCCTGACATCCAATATGATCTATCCTCTTCTAGTTTTGCTCCATTCATAGTATCATAGTATCAGTCAGGGTTGGAAGGGACCACAAGGATCATCTAGTTCCAACCCCCCTGCTATGGGCAGGGACACCCCACACTAGATCAGCCTGGCCAGAGCCTCATCCAGCCTGGGCTTAAACACCTCCAGGGACAGGGCCTCGACCACCTCCCTGGACAACCCATTCCAGGGCTTCACCACTCTCATGGTGAAGAACCTCCTAGCTCTATCACTACCCCCTAGCTCTATCACTACCTGACACCTTACCAAGTCCCTCATCAGCTTTCTTGTAGGCCCCTGATTGTGGAAGGCCACAGTAAGATCTCCTCAGAGCCTTCTCTTCTCCTGACTGAACAACCCCAACTCTCTCTCTGTCTCCACAGAAGAGGAGCTCCAGCCCCCTGATCATCCACATGGCCCTTCTCTGGACACATTCCAGCACACCCAGATCTTAGGGGTTCCAGAGCTGGACACAGTACTCCATGCAGGGTCTCAACAGAGTGGAGTAGAAAGGGGGAATCACCTCTCTCGACCTGCTGGCTATGCTTCTGATGCAGCCCAGGATACAATTGGCTTTCTGCAAGTGTACACTGGCAGCTCATATTAAGCCTCTTGTCCACCAGCAGCCCCAATTCCTTTTCTGCTCTCAAGCCAGTTGCTGCCCAGCCTATATACTTGGGATTGCCCCAACCCAGACACAGGACCTTGCACTTGGCCTTGCTGAACTTCATGAGGTTGGCTTGGGCTCACCGCTCCAGCCTGCCAAGGTCCCTCTGGGTAGCATCATGGGGGTAAAAAGTATGTGATCATCCTACCACTGTTGCACACAAATGATTACCATCACTGCAGTACTTAGCTACTGTTTGGACTGCCCAAATATATTAAATATAATATAACAGGTTTTGCCTCTCCTCTGCCACAACAAACCGCACCTCGTGTTGGGGCCGCATGGGGGCTGCTTGTGGACCAGACAATCATGTGTTGATCTCAGCCAGAATAGTTGTGCAAAGGGGAAGCAGGGCCAATTAGTGAACAGATGTGCCTCTGCTGGAGGACTGATCCATCAGATGGGGTGCTGGTAAACCGCTGGACAAGGGAGTTGCATTTACAAGACTTTCCTCCTGCAAAAATAGCCTCTAGCAACTGCAAGAGCTTATAAATGAGGAGAACCTCTCTTCCAGGTTTGCAGCTGGCATTTTACAGCCTTCAGACCACCCCAAGATTTCACCTATCCTTTGGTTAAAGCTTTGTCTGTAAAACCAGACTACTTCCTCTCCTTTTCTTCTTTCCACCCATCATCTTTGCACCCTAAATGTTTGCCTACCTTGCACCCCAGCCCCTGAACCTGCTGACTTGGTGTCTTCACTGCAGTGCCTGTGCTCTGAGCATCCCAGGCTGGTCCAGTGTCCCACGCACTGCTGCTGCCCCAGCAGCACAGCTGCAGAGCCCTGCCCTTTGGCCAGGGGACAAGTCTGGGCTCCCTGGGGATGCTGAAGTGCAGCGGGTCAGGAGCATTGTGCAATCCCTGTGGCACATCCCCCTCTTGCATCGCTGCATGGAGGGTTGGATTGGAGAAGGAGGCCCATGGCTGTCATGCAAAGGGTGTGCTCTGCCCTGAGCCCTTGGGCCATGCTTGTTTCATATCCTTGTTGGCTTGGAGTATACAGATGTGACCCACACCAACAATCTTCATGTGGCCACTAGACACTGAAAAACTTTGTGCAGAAAGGATGTGGGCCAAATCCTGGTTGAATTCCCTACAACCACATCAGTTTACCCCTCAGACACACAGCAAACAATGTCATGCAAACAGCAGGTCAAGGGAGATGGTTCTGCCCCTCTGCTCTCATGGGACCCCACCTGGTGTACTGCATTTAATCCTGGGACCCCCAGCATAAAAGGAACATCTGACAGTTAGAGCACATCCAGAGGAAGGCCTTAAAGATGATCAGAGGGCTGGAGCACCTGCCCTATGGGGACAGGCTGAGAGAGTTGAGGCTGTTCAAGCCAGAGAAGAGGAGGCTCCAGGGGAGACCTTACAGCAGCCTTCCAGTATTTGGAAGGGGTACTACAAGAAGGGTGAGAAGGGACTTTTTACAAGGGCTTGTAGTGCTAGAATGAGGGGAAATGGACTGGAGCTGTAAGAGGGTAGATTTAGACTGGACATTAGGAAGAAATTCCTTCCAGTGAGGGTGGTGAGACACTGGAAGAGGTTGTTCAGAGAAGCTGGGGATGCCCCCTCCCTGGAAGTGTTTGAGCCCAGGTTGGACAGGGACTTTGAGCAACCCAGTCCAGTGGAAGGTTTCTCTGCCTATGGCAGGAGTGTTGGAACTAGATGATCTTTAAGGTCCCTTCCAACACAAACCATTCTGATTCTATGAAATAAGCCTGAAGCTGTTGACATCTCCCTCAGGAAAGTCTCACATGCTGCTGAAGAAAACTCCTTACAGGCTTGCTGGGTTTTTGCTTGCTCCTATTTTTCTCTAAGCAAGCTGAACATAACACTGATTTCTTCCAGCATGATCTTTATCTAATATTCATAAAAGCAGCTCTCAGTTCAACAACCATGTAGCTCACCCAGAATCACAGCTCAGCTTGCATAAAACTACTCCAGTTCTTCAATACAGCTAAACTGCAGAAGTAATGCTTTGCCCAGCTTTGTGTTTATGCAATATTTATACAGGAGTTACTGAAACACAGTGTGTCAGCAAGACACACAACTTACACAATGCCACAATACCTGCCAATTGCCACTGCAATAACATGCTGGGAGAGGATAGGACCTGTTACATAAGGATGCCTTAAATTAGTAACTCAACTGTGCTATTAAACCATAATCTTAAGATATGCCCTGTAAGTCCCACTAAGCCTGAAGGAGATAAAAAGTACTAAACATTTTAGCTGTGAATACTATTTAATTGTTTCACTGTTGGTCAAAGTGCAAAAGAAGACAGCATGATAGAAACACCATAAGGAATCACAGAAAACATTCAGGTTGGAAAAGACCCTCAGGATCACCAAGTCCAACCCAGAACCCTGCTCTACAAGCTCCACCCCTAAACCACAGCCCCAAGCACCACAACCAAGCCACCTTTAAACACATCCAGGCTTGGGGACTCAACCACCACCCTGGTCAGCACATTCCAATGCCTGACCACTCTTGCCATGAAAAAAACTTTTCCTAATGTCCAGTGTAAATATCCTTCTTAAACAGGATAGAGGAGACAGTCTCAAGCTGCACCAGGGGAACTTCAGGCTCGAGGTGAGGAGGAAGTTCTTCATTGAGAGAGCCGTTCGTCATTGGAATGTGCTGCCCAGGGAGGTGGTGGAGTCCCCATCCCTGGAGGTGTTCAAGAGGGGACTGGACGTGGCACTTGGTGCCATGGTTTAGTCATGAGGTCTGTGAGTGACAGGTTGGACTTGATGATCTTTGAGGTCTCTTCCAGCCTTGGTGATACTGTGATATATCTTTCCTAGGAAGGAAATATCTTAGGAAAGAAATATCTTAGGAAGGAGAAATATCCTTCCTATATAGGAAGGATATTTCACTTCTCATTGCAAGATGACAGTATTGCTATTACTTCTCCTTCTGTAGTACTTAAGAGGTCTAGTGTAATCCACTGGGACACACAGATCAAGCTCTCAGTTTTCTTGAGGTACCAACTGACCTAACAAAATTGTGCTAACGGCAACTGCAAGACAAAAACAGCAAGAACAAAGAGAATGACAGCTTTGAACACCTATCTGCCTGGGTACTACTGTCAAGTTGAAACAGGCTGAAATAACAATACCTTTCTTCTTTTCCTAGGGTCCTATTTGGGTCCAGATAGAATGGAATGGAATGGAATGGAATGGAATGGAATGGAATGGAATGGAATGGAATGGAATGGAATGGAATAGAATAGAATAGGTTGCAAAAGACCTCTGAGATCACCAAGTTCAACCTATCACCCAGCACCATCTAATCAACTCAACCATGGCACTAAGTGCCTCATCCAGTCTCTTCCTAAACACCTCCCTGGGCAGCACATTCCAATGGGCAATCACTCTCTCTATGGAGCATTTCTTCCTAACATCCAGCCTAAACATCCCCTAGTGCAGCTTGAGACTGTGTCCTCTTGTTCTGGTGCTGGTTGCCTGGGAGAAGAGACCAACCCCCACCTGTCTACAGCCTTCCTTCAGGTAGCTGTAGAGAGCACTAAGGTCTCCCCTGAGCCTCCTCTTCTCCAGATGAAGAACTTGACAGGAATGGTATTCATACAGTCATTGTCTACAACCAGTAAATACCTCCCTTTAACACTTACCTCTTTCTTTCTAGCACGCTCAGCTTGTATTTTCTCATATTCTTCCTTTGCCTTCTGGTTGGCTGTTTTCTTCTTAAACTTCCTTTCAATTTTCACTGACCTATAAGAAAAAGCACATGCACCTCAGATGTGGAATATCACCAAGCAGACATAAAGACATATCTCACAGTGCCTGCAGAATCAGAGCACAGTCTTCCATGCTTCCACTGTTGGTTTTTGCTTGGATTTCTTTGCATTTTGGGGGAAGTTGATCAGAAATACATTTTTCAGAAGGCTCACCCTTCTACACTGGATGATCACCATGAGAGTGGTGAAACCCTGGAATGTGTTGTCCAGGCAGGTGGTCGAGGCCCCATCCCTGGAGGTGTTTAAGAGCAGGCTGGATGAGGCTCTGGCCAGGCTGATCTAGTGTGGGGTGTCCCTGCCCATGGCAGGGAGGTTGGAACAAGATGATCCTTGTGGTCCCTTCCAACCCTGAATGATACTATGATACTATACTATGATACTATTTGCTTCACTCTAACTTTATTGCTGTCTACAAATACCTGCAGGGAGGTTGTAGCCAGGTGGGGGCTGGTCTCTTCTCCCAGGCAACCAGCACCAGAACAAGAGGACACAGTCTCAGGCTGCACCAGGGGAGGTTTAGACTGCATGTTAGGAAGAAGTTCTTCACAGAGAGAGTGATTGCCCATTGGAATGTGCTGCCCAGGGAGGTGGTGGAGTCACCATCACTGGAGGTGTTTAGGAAGAGACTGGATGGGGCACTTGGTGCCATGGGTTAGTTGATTAGATGGTGTTGGTGATAGGTTGGACTCAAAGGTCCTTTCCACCCTGGTTAATTCTATTCTATTCTACTCAACACCTTTATACAGCATGTAGTGAGCAGCTAGCATGAAAACACAGCAAACTAAACTCTTATACCAATGCTGGGTATAGCAAAGACTGGACTGCATACAGCTTTTACTAACACACATACTTTATCTGCTGGATCTTCAAATAGATGGTGTTTTGTGAAGTTTGAAGGGTTTAAACAGAGAGAGAGTTTTTTCCCCTCATCATATGGGCTCATGAGAGCTAGGGAAAAATGAATGCACTAGTTTATAGCTGTACTATCTCCTTCTAGCTTCAGCATATGGATACAACTGCAGAGACAGGAGGACAGCCCGCTGTTAGCAGACTCCCTGCCAGAGAAGCCAGGCTGACATGGCAAAGTGAAAAAGCAGTGTAGTAATGATGCCTTTCTGAGAGCTGTTTCTTGGAGGGCATGGCATACTGTTGTCCTTAATGTCCTGAAATTAGAAACTCAAATCATGTTCCTTCCAAGTTTCACTGCAAGAAACTGCCCAGGTATCTTCCATTAATTAAAGCAGTAAAAGAAACCCAGTGCCATTTTCCTGGCATTTACTGTCACACTGCTTTGAGTGGATTCTTCTGGTTATTTAATTCTATTTTGTTTCTCCTTTCTGAATCACACTAAAGCCATTAAATAAACAGCGTGGCAACAAAGACATTTCACACTTGAAAAATACAAGCCTTGCTAAATATTTAACCATTGTCCCCAAAACAAGTTTTTCATTACTCTGTTCCACCACAAAAAGTTGAAACTCAGCCATCACCATCTCTGAGCTTTCAGACAGACGATTAAAAGGAAAGAGAAATGAACATTTGCTCTTTCTTTTAGAAATACTCTTAGGGAGAATAAAAATCGCTGCTGTCTTCTCAGCGCCACCTTGTGGTGATACCCTGCAATGGCACCTTGCCATCTCCACTCCCAAACTATTTCAATCGCGACGTATGCTAAAGACAGACTTACCTTACAAAGTCTTGCTTTACAGTATCACAGTATCACAGTATAACTTAGGTTGGAAAGGACCTCGAGGATCATCGAGACCAACCTATCAACACAGACCCCATGACTAGGCCATGGCACCAAGTGCCACATCCAATCCCCTCTTGAACACCTCCAGGGATGGTGACTCCACCACCTCCCTGGGCAGCACATTCCAATGATGAACGACTCGCTCGGTGAAGAACTTCCTCCTCACCTCGAGTCTAAACCTCCCCTGGCACAGCTTGAGACTGTGTCCCCTTGTTCTAGTGCTGGCTGCCTGGGAGAAGAGACCAACCCCTTCCCGGCTACAGCCACCTTTCAGGTAGTTGTAGAGGGCAATGAGGTCACCCCTGAGCCTCCTCTTCTCCAGGCTAAACAATCCCAGCTCCCTCAGCCTCTCCTCACAGGCCTGTGCTCAAGGCCCAGCCTTGTTGCCCTTCTCTGGACACCTTCAAGTCTCTCAATGTCCTTCTTAAACTGAGGGGCCCAGAACTGGACACAGTACTCAAGGTGCAGCCTAGCCAATGCAGAGTCCAGGGGCACAATGACTTCCCTGCTCCTGCTGGCCACACTATTCCTAATATAGGCCAGGATGCCCTTGGCCTTCTTGGCCACCTGGGCACACTGCTGGCTCATATTCAGGCGGTTGTCAATCAGCACCCCCAGGTCCCTCTCTGTTTGGGAGCTCTCAGCCACTCTGACCCCAGCCTGTAGCTCTGCATGGGATTGCCGTAGCCAAAGTGCAGCACTCGGCACTTGGACTTGTTGAATGCCATCCCATTGGACTCTGCCCATCTGTCCAGTCGGTCAAGGTCCCTCTGCAGAGCCTTTCTACCCTGTAACTGACATACATCTGCTCCTAACTTGGTGTCATCTGCAAACTTGCTGATGACAGGTCCCATCGAACAATGAAGTCTGTTTTACAGACTAGAGTTCACCACACCCCCCCACAGATTAGCAGTCACACTTTGGCAGAATTATGGCTTCTGGTTTGCCATCCAATCACCATAGCTCAAGATAAAATAACACACTCTCCTGTCAAAAAATACCAGTTCTATTTCAGACATCCTCACAAATCAGCTGCCTATTCCAGACAAAACTCTAGTTTTCATCCTACTGCTGGGTTTAGATCCTCCTGCATTTCGCTCCTCTCCCAGGCATCCTTCTCAGTAAATTCAAAGACTTGTACACTCCCTGTAATGAGTACAAAAGGGCATTATTCCAGTGACTGTACTTGAATGCAGTTTGAAAACACTGCTATGACAGTGTTGGACCTGGGTGGCTGTGCTTTTCATTTCAGTGACACAGCTAACCAAGACTTCACAGGCAATTACTGTCAGACAGGGAAAAAATGGTTGCAGTTGCCTGATACTTATTAGCCCACAAATGAAAAACTCCATTTGACTTCTCCCAGTTATTATGCATGGATTTAAGACAAACCACACCAAACCCCAAGCATCACTGTCAAATTATCATGACATCCCTATTATTTTTTTACCAAATCCTCCATTTCCTATTACTTTAAAGTTCATCATTAAAATCCTCTCCCCCAAACTAGGCCACACCACAAAAGGGTAATAACTCTTGCAGCCACTGTTCTGAGGGCAGCTGCAGGAGGGGTGAAGAGTGCATGGGACTGCAAAACACTTTCAAGCTGACCAGCTGCATGCTGCATAGAGCAAAACAATAACAATCCTTGTGTGCCAGGAACAACATCCTCACGTTGAAACCCTTTGATTGGAACATGCTGCAGAAAACACCTCCTTGACATGCTGGCACCTCATACTGGGAAAAAAATTTACCTTATATATATGGTTGTATTTTACTGATTAAAAGTGATTGATAACAAAGGGTATAAAAACCAGCCACTCTGAGCAATGCTGACCTTGGGATAGGGACTTTGGATGGAATGGAATGGAATGGAATGGAATGGAATGGAATGGAATGGAATGGAATGGAATGGAATGGAATAGAATAGAATAGAATAGAATTAACCAGGTTGGAAGAGACTTGCAAGATCATCACATCCAACCCATCATCCAACACCATCTAATCAACTAAACCATGGCACCAAGCACCCTATCAAGTCTCCTCCTAAACACCTCCAGGGATGGTGACTCCACCACCTCCCCGGGCAGCCCACTCCAATGACCAACAACTCTTTCTGTGAAGAACTTTCTCCTCACCTCCAGCCTAAACTTTCCCTGGCACAGCTTGAGACTGTGTCCCCTTGTTCTGGTGCTGGTTGCCTGGGAGAAGAGACCAACCCCCACCTGGCTACAACTTCCCTTCAGGTAGTTGTAGACAGCAATGAGGTCTCCCCTGAGCCTCCTCTTTTCCAGGCTAAACAATCCCAGCTCCCTCAGCTTCTCCTCACAGGGCTGTGCTCCAGAGGTCTCACCATTCTCGTTGTCCTCCTCTGGACACATTCAAGAGTCTCAATGTCCTTCTTAAATTGAGGGGCCCGCAACTGGACACAGGACTCAAGGTGTGGCCTAAGCAGTGCTGAGCACAGGGGCACAATGACTTCCCTGCTCCTGCTGGCCACACTATTTCTGATGCAGGCCAGGATGCCGCTGCCCTTCTTGGCCAGCTGGGCACACTGCTGGCTCATGTTCAGCCTACTGTCAATCAGCACCCTGAGGTCCCTTTCTGCCTGGCTGCTCTCCAGCCACTCCAACCCCGGATTTCTGATTCTGATGCAAACACAGCCAAGCTTATGTTTGCATTTTCTAACAATTAGGAAGAATACTTGGGATCCATCAGCATTCTTTTAGCAAGACAAACCATCATACTTAAGTCCAAGTGCAAGACCTGAACTCTTTAATGATGGTAACCAGTTTTTGGGTTTAGAGGCCAATGTAAAACACTTACTCTCCTGCTTCATCCAGTTTGCCTTCCGATACATGTGATTCACCCGGAGCCCTGCGCCGTTTCTTAAGCATTTCCTCCTCAGCCAGGTAAAGATGTTTCAAGTGCTCTGGGTAGGTTTCGGTGAACTGATCATCCTGCTGTGGATCTGCCTTCCTGCCCCTTCTCAAGAATTTCTTGTACTGCCTTTCGATCTTCTGTTTTCTCCGAAACGCAAATCCTCGCCCTGAAAGCACAAGGGGAAAGGGAGCTCAGCGCGGCTGCACGGAAGCAGGCGCAGCTCGGCGCTACCAGGACCGTCTCAGTCTCTTTTCATTCTAAAACAGAAAAAGCCAATGCTTCTGCTAATTTTCATAGAATCCTAGAACTTACCAAAGGTGCTGGAGAGTGGTCTGGCAATGACCTCCGCCAGCTCCTTCAGCACCCTGGGGCGCATGCCATCAGGACACGTGGGTTTACAGATGTCCACATAACTTAACTGCTCCTGCACGCAGCCCGCATCAGCGCAGTCCCTCCCACCACGGCGCCACTTCAGGCTGCCCCACGCCCGACTCACCCTCCTGGACGCTGCCCATGACGTCGCGCAGCAAGGCAGGTCTCCACTGCCGCTTTCGGCGGGGACCGCGGGCGGCCGCCCCTGCATTTTTGACGGCCGCCGTCCCGCGCCCGCCGTCCCGAGAAGCCGCCATCGCTCCCCTGGCGTCGCGCAGCGAGACGACGTCACCGCGCTTCGCCGCCGCCCTCGCTCGACGCTCTATTTACTCGACTCCGTAGGCGACGGCGGCGAGCCGGCCGGCAGCCTCGACGAGGCGGGCGGAGGCCGCAGCCGCGGCGCTATGTCGCGGCCGCCTCGCGCGCTCCCGCCTCAGCCGTCGCCGGCGGCGGCGGCGGAGACGCTGCGGCGCGTGGCGCGGTTCCTGGAGCGCGCGCTGCCGCTGTGCCGCGCGCACACGGTGGAGTTCTACACGCGCGGGCTGTGGGACCAGCTGGTGGCGCCGCGCCCCGCCGACGTACTGGAGGCGCTGCGCGCCGCCGGGCCGCTGGCGTCGCGGCGCCCCCTCGCGGAGGCCTCCGGCGGTGCGGCGGCGCTGTGGGGTGAGTCGGGGCGGCAGCTCCGCCGGGAAGGGGACGGGGTTCGAGGGTCAGCGGGCCCGCAGGGCCCCTGCGGTGGGCGGTGGAGCCGTCGGAGCACGGTGCCGGTAGCGTTCACGGCACCGTTGCTCAGGGAGTTGTGACCGCCTCCCGTTGTCCCTAGGCTGCTGAGGCCACCTGTCAGCCTCTAATGGCACCTCTCTCCCAGCTGCCTGATGCTCTGTACTTGACACCGGTTCCTTCTCTCCATCTCAAAACCTCCTCATCGTCCTCCTCTTTAAAAAGCAATGTTTTCCTTGCCTTATGAAACCAGGAGAGTTTCACACCGCTGTGCTGCGCTGCTTTCCTGTGGCCGTTTCCCATGCTGTGGTTCCGTGCGGTCTGCATCCAGCTGAAGCCCGGTTAGGCTTTCCGTGCCCCTCTTTGCACCAGCAACGCTCATCTTTTCCAGGGCGACCGCAGTCGAGATGAAATGGAGCCGTGGAGGGAGGAATTGCACTTTGGGAGGCTCTTGCTAGCGACTGCTGTGGCGATGGTGGCGTCTTACAAATTTCATCCCGTTCCCTTAGAAATGAAATGTAAATGGTAACTGTCAGGCCCCTTCTCTGCCTAATTTCTGAAAGCATAAAAGGAACCAGCAAGGACCTCTCCACAAGTGTTTAAAGATGTAAAACTCTGGAAATGTGGAGGGCAGCTGGAAAGGGCTTGAACATCACTTTTCTGTATGTCTGCAATAACGAGTGTCTGGCAGAGGAAGACAGAGAGCAGTTTTATTTCTGACAAGATCTATTTAAGAAGCTATTCATATTTTTGGTCGTTTTCAAGTAACTCAGGTGGAGGCCAGCTCTGAAACTGTATTACTGAATTTACTGCGATCCAAGCAGAAGGAAAGCATAGCATTAGCAATGCTTTCAGACAGGGCACAGAAATGAAGATAAAGCATCTGAAAGGCATGGCATTTGGGGAGAGGGATTGAGCCCAAGCCGGGAGATCAGTTTCCAAGCTCAGGTGAAATCTCTGACAAAGCCTTTGGCTGAGAAAACCCTGTGTCATTTCAAAGCTGATGGGGTGTAGATAGCTCTCACATAGCATTAGCTCTGAAATGCTATACTAAATGACACAGGGGACAGGAAGGCATGTTGAGTGTAATGGAAGGATGCACAGAAAGTAGCACGTGGAGCTGTGCACCTCTTGGCATAGAAGACAAAGATAATGATTTGGATTTGGAAGGAGGCTGAAGAGCTGTAAGTTACTACTTGTAACATTTCTCTCATGGATCTAAAGACCTCCAAAATATTAACTGTAAGACTCAAAGGATTGATCTGTCTGGGGAAAGACACACACACATACACAATTTATTAGTGCATGAAAAAGACTGGATTATGAATTTGGGAGACAGATGGAAACAGGACTGGTCTAGGCAGCAAGCAGAAGTATTGGGAAGCAGGCAAGGAAAGAATGGTTTAATGGTCTTGACAATTAATGTTAGAGTCAGAACTGATTTGGAGCAGTGGGTCATCAAATGAAATGTAGAGGCTGGAACACAATTATTAGATGAAGTCATCAGAAAGAAAACAGTAAAGAAAAATAACCCTGATCTTACCTGTTTCTACAGGAAAGCCCATGAAGTGATTCAAACACTGAAGTGGTTGCCCGTAGAGAAGAAAATCAGGAAGGGAGAGTACTTTATAGATTTCAAAATCATCAAATCATTTAATGATCTCTATTCAAAATATCTGTTACAGAACCTGATACAGAAATGCCTGGAACGAAACACCTAACTTGTGGCCAGTGAGGCACGTGTTTTAGAAGGACATGAAACCTTCACATTTTGGCTAAAATACAACAATTCTCTATTTTCTGTGGGGATTACTCCTGCTCAAATTCTAGTATACTGCATTTGGAAGGTTTTGAGACACTCAACACTTCTCTGATACCATGGCTAAATTTGAGACACTGTAATGGAATAGGCACATGCTTGCTGATTTGGTGGTTCATGCCTGCCTGACTTGTTTGGCTGCCTGGTATCTGTCCATCTGCTCATATGATGAAAATACATCCTGGTAGAATATTAGGTTCTCAAGACAACTGTACACATCTATCTATATTTGAGAATGAATGCACTGTTAGTCTGTATTAAAATTAAGACTGGGAGACTTGATAGCAGCTTATCTGAATGCATTACCACAGCTAAATGGCACTGGAGATCAGAAACCAACCATTAGAGGTCCTGAAACCCATCATAAACCAAAATTATTCTTCCTCATATTCCTCTAAAATTCTAGCTGGTTGTTCTTCAAAATTATACACAGGATCACAGGATATTAGGGGTTGGAAGTGACCTCTGGAGATCTTGGAGTCCAAACCCCCTGCCAAAGCAGGGCCGTAGAATTTAACATAGGTCACATAGGAGGAACACATCTGGACAGGTCTTGAAAGACTCCAGAGGAGAAGACTCCACAAGCCCTCTGGGGAGCCTGTTCCAGTGCTCTGCGACCATCAGATTGGCATGATGGGCTGAGCCTAAGGGCATGAGATTGAACACATCAAAGTGCTGGGATGTACACACTGGCTATAACAACCCCATGCAGTGCTACAGGCTGGGGACAGAGTGCCTGGAGAGCAGCCAGGCAGAAAGGGACCTAGTGGTACTGGTTGACAGTAGGATGAACATGAGCCAGCAGTGTGCCCAGGCGGCCAAGAAGGCCGAGGGCATCCTGGCCTATATCAGGAACAGTGTGGCCAGCAGGAGCAGGGAGGTCATTCTGCCCCTGTACTCAGCACTGGTTAGGCCACACCTTGAGTCCTGTGTCCAGTTCTGGGCCCCTCAGTTTAGGAAAGATGTTGACTTGCTGGAGCATGTCCAGAGAAGGGCAACAAAGCTGGGGAGGGGTCTGGAGGCTGAGTAGTGGAGAATATCATCTCTGTTTGCTTTTGCTTCTCCATGGCCTTTGCTTGTGTTTCACATTATTACATTGCTTCAATCTTGTTACCAGCCTTTTGTTATATTTTCCCCTCTCCCCTGTCCATTTAAAAAGGGGAGTGACAGAGTGGCTTTGGTGGGCATTTGGCCCCCAGCCAGGGCCAAACCACTACAACATGGTACTGTAGGTGAGGTCTTACCAGAGCAAAGTGGCAGAATCACCTCTCTCAATCTGCTGGCCATGCTTCTTTGGATGCAACCCAGGATGCCACTGGCATTGTTGGCTCATGTCCAGCTGCTCACCCACCAAACTCCCAAGTCCTTCTCCACCGGGCTGCTTTCTATCACCTCATTCCCCAGTCTTTATTGGTAATGAGGATTGTTCCAATCCAAGTGCAGGACACTGCACTTGATCTTGTTGACCATCATGAGGTTCACCTGGTCCCACCACTCCAGCTTGTCCAGGTTCCTCTGGATGACATTTTGTCCCTCTGGCATATTGACAGCACCACTCAGCTAGGTGTCATCTGCAAACTTGCTGATGATGCACTCCATCCCACTGTCTACATCAGTGATAAAAATATTGAACAGTACTGGTCCCAGTATGGCCCCCTGGGGGACACCACTTGTTGCTGATCTCCATCTGGACTTCCAGCCAAGCGGGTGATGTTACAGTCCATTGCATTGCCTGTTCTGTAAATTGGTTGCAAAGAATATTTTCAGATGCTAATCAGATTTCATTATAATGACTGTACAAAGAGTAGAAACCGTGCTTTCAGTTGTACCCTCCAGAAAAGCGTTCAGATCCAGTTTTAGATAGAGAGAACTGGTTTGTGTTTTAATACACCAGAAAGCTGACAGTTGCCTTCTTGCGTCTCGTTCATCACGTCACTGCTGCAAATTGGACACAGGCACAGAAAGCTCTCTGCTTAAGTGTTTTCACATTTTACTCTGAGTTATTCTTTGTACTACAGTTCCAGGGTTGGTTGTTAGTTGTTGTGGTTTGTTGGGTTTTTTTTTTCTTACATATGTTTCTCTCTGAAAATTTATTTGTAAATGTGAAAATTTGTTTGCACTGACATAGAATGCATACATAGAATAGACCAGGTTGGAAGAGACCTTCAAGATCATCGTGTCCCACCCATCAACCAATCCAACCCACCTAAACAACTAACCCATGGCACCAAGCACCCCATCAAGTCTCCTCCTGAACACCTCCAGTGATGGTGACTCCACCACCTCCCCAGGCAGCCCATTCCAATGGGCAATCACTCTCTCTGTATAGAACTTCTTCCTGACATCCAACCTAAACTTCCCATGGCGCAGCCTGAGACTGTGTCCTCTTGTTCTGGTGCTGGCTGCCTGGGAAAAGAGACCAACATCTGCCTGTCTACAACCTCCCTTCAGGTAGTTGTAGAGAGCAATAAGGTCACCCCTGAGTCTCCTCCTCTCCAGGCTAAGCAATCCCAGCTCCCTCAGCCTCTCCTCATATGGCTTGTGTTCCAAACCCCTCACCAACTTCGTTGCCCTTCTCTGGACTTGTTCCAGCAAGTCAACCTCCTTCCTAAACTGAGGGGCCCAGAACTGGACACAGGACTCGAGGTGCAGCCTAACCAGTGCAGTGTATGGGGGCAGAATGACCTCCCTGCTCCTGCTGGCCACACTGTTCTTGATGCAGGCCAGGATGCCATTGGCTACCAGTTCTCTTTGTGTTTTTCTTTCAGGTAATTTCATTAAGATATATTACAGAGTATGGGTATTATGGCATTTATTTTCAGTTAGGTGAGATTTGTAAGGAATGTTAATATCCTTTACTGTGCCAGGTGTAGACAAAGTGAAAGCAGGCACACTTTGGGTTTATAAGCTTTTCAGGAATTCTGAGAAAGGAGCTGGGGTTGCTTAGCCTGGAGAAGAAGAGGCTCAGAGGAATCCTTGGTCTCTTCTCCCAGGCAGCCAGTACCAGAACAAGAGGACACAGTCTCAGGCTGCGCCATGGGAGGTTTAGGTTGGCTGTTAGGAAGAAGTTCTATACAGAGAGAGTGATTGCCCATTGGAATGGGCTGCCTGGGGAGGTGGTGGAGTCACCATCCTTGGAAGTGTTTAGGAGGAGACTTGATGGGGTGCTTGGTGCCATGGGTTAGCTGATTAGATGGTGTTGGATGATGTGTTGGATGCAATGATCTTGAAGGTCTCTTCCAACCTGGTCTGGTCTATTCTATTCTATTCTATTCTATTCTATTCTGTTCTGTTCTGTTCTGTTCTGTTCTGTTCTATTCTATGCATGTGCTTACAGAATAGAGAATTAACCAGGTTGGAAAAGACCTTTGTGATCATCAAGTCCAACCTATCTCCTGAGAAAAAGGCCAAAACAGGAGATACTTTCTAAATGTTTCTAACGGTGCTGGACTGGTTTTAGTTTTTATATGTTTGGGTTTGGGGTTTTTTTTAATTACAAATGTTAGAAATTATTATCACATTTTCATTCACAAATAGTTTTAACTGTTACTGTTGGAGACCTTGGCAAATAATAATCCAGTCAAAAAAGCTGAATTTCTAAAGAGCCTTGCGTTCTGTCTTGAGTGGAATATCAACAAGGACAATTTTGTTGTCTGGTAACTGTTTTGGTACCTATCAGAAAAAAAACAACCAAACCAAATTTAATCCCTTTTGGTAAAATAGGCCCTGAAGGGTGCCTACAAGCAAGCTGGGAAGAGCCATTTTACAAGGGTTTGTAGTGAAAGAATGAGGGACAATAGATTTAGGCTTGAGGGGGGCAGATTTAGGTTAGATATTAGGAAGAAATTCTTTGCAGTGCGGGTGGTGGGATGCTGGAACAGGTTGCCCGCGGAGGTTATGGATGCCCCCTTCCTGAAGGTTTAAAGAGGATAGGATAGGATAGGATAGGATAGGATAGGATAGGATAGGATAGGATAGGATAGGATAGGATAGGATAGGATAGGATAGGATAGGATTAACCAGGTTGGAAAAGACTTTGAGATGTTCAAAGCCATGCTGGATGAGGCCTTGAGTGGCCTGGTCTAGAGAAATGTGTCCCTGCCCATGGCAGGGGGCATTGGAACTAGATGATCATTAAGATCCCTTCCAATCCAAACCATTCTGTGATTCTATCAGTCTCAGAATTACTAAATGATTCCTACTAAAATGTTCAGCTTAAATGTGTGAAATGTACATTTTTGAAACTAAGAGCTAAAAAATACCAAACTCAAGCATTTCATCCTGAGTCAAACAAAATATGCATTGGAATCTTAACTTTGGCTCACACCTGACTGGCAATAAAAATTCATTTAATTCTCCCAGGAGGTTCACCAGCTACAAAGCATCTTGGAAAGTATGTGAGTGTAGTGACCATAAATCAGAATGTTTCATATAGTGAACCATTTCATGTCTTAAAAAAGCCAGAGTGTGTATTGTCAGAAAAGGTGGCTAGCAAATGTCTCTTGACAAGTTTGTACACAAGAAAGAAGTCCTCATGTTGACTGAATTATAGTAACCAAGCTCTGCCGAAACAATGGAATTTTTTCCACATTTGCTCAAGTTCAGCTAAGAGCAAAATCTGACCTTGGTTCTGAAAGGGGAATGCAGATGAAGAGAAAGAATGTGTTTTCCCACTTAAGGAAGCAAAATGAATGGAATTTGGGGTCAGAGTGGCTGGAGAGCTCCCAAACAGAGAGGGACCTGGGGGTGCTGATCGACAGCCGCCTAAATATGAGCCAGCAGTGTGCCCAGGTGGCCAAGAGGGCCAATGGCATCCTGGCCTGCATCAGGAATAGTGTGGCCAGCAGGAGCAGGGAAGTCATTGTGCCCCTGTACTCTGCATTGGTTAGGCCGCACCTTGAGTCCTGTGTCCAGTTCTGGGCCCCTCAGTTCAAGAAGGACATTGAGACACTTGAATGTGTCCAGAGAAGGGCAACAAGGCTGGGGAGAGGCCTTGAGCACAGCCCTGTGGGGAGAGGCTGAGGGAGCTGGGGTTGTTTTGCCTGCAGAAGAGGAGGCTCAGGGGTGACCTCATTGCCCTCTACAACTACCTGAAGGATGGTTGTAGCCAGGAAGGGGTTGGCCTCTTCTCCCAGGCAACCAGCACCAGAACAAGGGGACACAGTCTCAAGCTGCACCAGGGAAGGTTTAGACTCAAGGTGAGGAGGAAGTTCTTCACCGAGCGAGTCATTGGTCATTGGAATGTGCTGCCCAGGGAGGTGGTTGAGTCATCGTCCCTGGAGGCTTTCAAGAGGAGATTGGACGTGGTACTTGGTGCCATGGTCTAGTCATGGGGTCTGTGTTGATAGGTTGAACTCGATGATCCTCGAGGTCCTTTCCAACCTAAGTTATACTGTGATACTGTGATACTGTTACTTCTCTCTGATTCCAAGTCTTTATTGCTTTTATTTCACAGTAAGTGCTGTTAGAGAGCTGCTCAGCACTATTAACAGAACCCTTTTATGTTCTGTGCAGATGATGACACGTTTGCCACTGTGTTTTGTGAAAACTCTAACAAGCTTCTCGATGTACATTTGTTTGCCCTGGCTGCTAAGTATTATTCCTTGTCCAGTCTTGGTGTGTGCACCCCATTAGAAGAAATGCTTGAAGCACTGGGAGGAGAGAATCAAGGAGTAACAGGTACATTTAGATTTGTATTTACATTTTTACTAGTTGTATTGTATTTGTGTTTACTTTTTGCTCTTTACTGTTTGATTTGGGTTTGGAGAGTGGTTTAGCTTCTTGCTTTGGTTTCATTTATTCTTAGGGAGTTCCTGTGAGTACTGTGTCCAGTTCTGGGCCCCTCAGTTTAGGAAGGAGGTTGACTTGCTGGAACGAGTCCAGAGAAGGGCAACGAAGTTGGTGAGGGGTTTGGAACACAGCCCTGTGAGGAGAGGCTGAGGGAGCTGGGGCTGCTTAGCCTGGAGAAGAGGAGGCTCAGGGGAAACCTTATTGCTCTCTACAACTACCTGAAGGGAGGTTGTAGCCAGGTGGGGGTTGGTCTCTTCTCCCAGGCAACCAGCACCAAAACAAGAGGACACAGTCTCAAGCTGCGCCAGGGGAGGTTTAGGCTGGATGTTAGGAAGAAGTTCTACACAGAGAGAGAGATTGGCCATTGGAATGGGCTGCCCAAGGAGAAGGTGGAGTTGCCATCATTGGAGGTATTTAGGAGAAGACTTGATAGAGTGCTGGGTTGCATGGGTTAGTTGATTAGGTGGTGTTGGATGATAGGGTGGATGCGATGATCTCGAAGGTCTCTTCCAACCTGTTCTATTCTATTCTATTCTATTCTATTCTATTCTATTCTATTCTATTCTATTCTATTCTATTCTATTCTATTCTATCCTATCCTATCCTATCCTATCCTATCCTATCCTATCCTATCCTATCCTATCCTATTGCCTTTGTTTAGAAA
The DNA here is from genome assembly GCF_026170545.1 of Melanerpes formicivorus. Taxonomy (NCBI): domain Eukaryota; kingdom Metazoa; phylum Chordata; class Aves; order Piciformes; family Picidae; genus Melanerpes; species Melanerpes formicivorus. The sequence goes on along the minus strand of NW_027142355.1, from coordinate 39,775,296 downwards.
ATTGATTCCCTTGCCAGAATTTGAGCAGAGGAGTCACAGCATTCAGTACCTACGCATTCATTCTGAAATTCAGTTTTAAAGGGGAAAGATAAAGAAGCAGACATGTCACTATTAGAGAAACCTTGATGCTTCTCTTTGTTTTTTTTCTCCCTGGTTCCTATTCTTGCTTTTTGTCCAAAGTTTCATCCTAATACCTGGTAAATGGGTTTTCTTGCTGTATCTATTGTTTAATATTAAATATGTGATTTGGCATTTAGCTGAATGTGGCCCAAACGTTTTATTTACTCTGTGTGTTTTGGACAAATGCCAATTAGATGCCATAAAAGTATAGTAAGTTCATTTCCTGTAGTTAAAGAAAAGGAGTTATAACACTCTCAAGCTGGCATCAAGTTGAATACTGGAAACCTTAGCCCTGATTGTATTTTTCATATCAGATGATAGATTGGCTTTTATACTTACTTAGACTAGAGCAATTTTCACTGACAATGTGCTCTTCATGGAGTCCCCAGTCTTTATAACAGGTTTTCCACTGTCTTTCAGAGCTCTTATTAGTTTTTAAGAGACAGACTGAGTAGTGCTCTGCCTTCTAGTGTTTTATCTCCTCTAATACATTAAAACTCTGACATTTCTTACCCTAAGTGATAGAACCATTATATAAATGTTGGGAACTTCTCCCATTTTCTACAGCAATTTTCCCTTTCCAATTTTGCTGTTTTCTGTGGTTGCCTCTCCAGTTTTTCATTTCCACTAAAATGCCTTAGCTAAGATACTCTTAATGGTTTGGTGTGCATTGTTCTTTCTTTCTGGCTTCTTTCCTTCTGCTCTTTGTTCATCTGAAGCCCTTTTTTTGTGTGTGTTTGACAACTGTGCGCTGCTTATCTTCTGCTCGCCAGATAGATCTTGCATTTTTATTATGCTCCCATTCCCTGTGTGTTGCTTAGTCTAGTTAGAATAGAATAGAATAGAATAGAATAGAATAGAATAGAATAGAATAGAATAGAATAGAATAGACCAGGTTGGAAGAGACCCTCAAGATCATCACGTCCAACCCATCATCCAACACCACCTAATTAACTAAACCATGCAACCAAGCACCCTGTCAAGTCTCCTCCTGAACACCTCCAATGATGGTGACTCCACCACCTCCCTGGACAGCCCATTCCAATGGGCAATCACTCTCTCTATGTAGAATTTCATCCTAACCTCCAGCCTAAACCTCTCCTGGCACAGCTTGAGACTGTGTCCTATTGTTCTGGTGCTGGTTGCCTGGGAAAAGAGACCAACTTCTGCCTGTCTGCAACCTCACCTAAAGGTAGTTGTACAGAGAGTGATAAGGTCACCCCTGAGTCTCCTCCTCTCCAGGCTGAGCAGCCCCAGCTCCCTCAGCCTCTCCTCATAGGGCTTGTGTTCCAAACCCCTCACCAACTTTGTTGACCTTCTCTGGACACGCTCCAGCAAGTCAACCTCCTTCCTAAACTGAGGGGCCCAGAACTGGACACAGGACTCAAGGTGTGGCCTAACCAGTGCAGTGTACAGGGGCAGAATGACCTCCCTGCTCCTGCTGGCCAAACTGTTCTTGATGCAGGCCAGGATGCCATTGGCCCTCCTGGCTGCCTGGGCACCCTGCAGGCTCATGTTCACCCTACTATCAACCAGTACCCCCAGGTCCCTCTCTGCCTGGCCGCTCTCCAGCCACTCTGACCCCAGCCTGTAGCTCTGCGTGGGGTTGTTGTGGCCAATGTGCAGAACCCGGCACTTGGATGTGTTGAATCTCCTGCCGCTGGACTCTGCCCATCCGTCCAGCCTGTTGAGGTCCCTCTAGTTCTACCTTGGTCTACTTGTACTGATATTCATATATGGATTCACTTCCTTAAAACTACAAGGAGGCTCTCATCTACTAGTCCTGCAGAATGGAGCTTCAGGCACAAGGCAATTGCCGAAAGTTTTGTTCTGTGTCTTGTGGGAGTGCTGCTCAGCTGGGTAACTGGGGCCTTGGTTTGTGATGCAGTAATTTTAAATTGTACCTCCCAGGAAAAATAAAGCATGTTCCAAATGTAGACAATGGTATTATAATTCAAAACCTTTGTCGTGAATTGGCAGCAAGTATCAGTTAATTTAACTTAACTGAAGTTCCTGTTAAGCATTTGCCATAGGCAAAAGACCAAATTATGGCTTCATAATGTACAAGTTGACAAATGAAACACTTTTAACTTTAAGATATTTTAGATACTTTGGACTTAATTCTGTATTTCAGAAAATATATTAGCTTCTTGATGTACTAAGGCTTGCAAGTCTGAGAACACTGGAGACTTTGCCGTGGTGTTGCTCATATTCTGCAAAGCCTGCATCAGGAGGATTTTGTTTATGTTTCAGATGTTTTTAATGTGTTTTCGAGTTCTAAGACAAACATGCTTATGAGCCTGTTCCCACACATAGTTCCCTAACTTCTTCACCATCTTAATGTAGACACATTGCTGTCCTTCCCTGGAATCATTGGTAAGCACCAACATTCTCTCTACAACTACCTGAAGGGGGGTTGTAAACAGGCAGAGGTTGGTCTCTTCTCCCAGGCAGCCAGCACCAGAACAAGAGGACACAGTCTCAGGCTGCGCCAGGGGAAGTTCAGGCTGGAGGTCAGGAGGAAGTTTTACACAGAGAGAGTGATTGCCCATTGGAATGGGCTGCCCGGGGAGGTGGTGGAGTCGCCGTCACTGGAGGTGTTCAGGAGGAGACTTGACAGGGTGCTTGGTTACATGGGTTAGTTGATTAGGTGGTGTTGGATGATAGGTTGGACATGAGATCTTGAAGGTCTCTTCCAACCTGGTTTATTCTATTCTATTCTATTATTCTATTCTATTTTTAGTGGACCCAGCTACTCAGAATGGAGTTTGGAGTCTAAAGGGTTTTCTTAACTTCTTAACGAAGGTTGCTGCGGTCCTTAGGCACCATCAGGTTGCTTGCATTAAACACGTGGGGTGTAGAAGAGCGTGGTCTGAGGCCAAGAAGCCAGCAGGGAGAATTTCATCTATTACAAAGGTTTTATCTGATGTAAGAAATGATAATTGCTAGGGTATTGAATTAGGAGTGCTCCCTCCCTTTGCAATGTGTTTATGGCCAAGGGAATAGAATTAGAATAGAATAGAATAGAATAGAATAGAATAGAATAGAATAGAATAGAATAGAAGTAGAATAGAATGGGATAGAATAGACCAGGTTGGAAGAGACCTCAAGATCATCGTGTCCAACCTATCATCCAACGCCACCTAATCAACTAACCCATGGCACCAAGCACCCTGTCAAGTCTCCTCCTGAACACCTCCAGTGATGGCAACTCCACCACCTCCCCGGGCAGCCCATTCCAATGGGCAATCACTCTCTCTGTGTAAAACTTCCTCCTGACCTCCAGCCTAAACCTCCCCTGCTGCACCCTGAGACTGTGTCCTCTTGTTCTGCTACTGGCTGCCTGGGAGAAGAGACCAACCTCTGCCTGTCTACAACCCCCTTCAGGTAGTTGTAGACAGCAATAAGGTCACCCCTGAGTCTCTTCTTCTCTAGGCTAAGCATCCCCAGCTCCTTCAGCCTCTCCTTATAGGGCTTGTGTTCCAAGCCCCTCACCAGCTGTGTTGCCCTTCTCTGGACATGCTCCAGCAAGTCAACCTTCTTCCTAAACTGAGGGGCCCAGAACTGGACACAGGACTCGAAGTGTGGCCTAACCAGTGCAGTGTACAGGGGCAGAATGACCTCCCTGCTCCTGCTGGCCACACTGTTCTTGATGCAGGCCAGGATGCCATTGGCCCTCCTGGCTGCCTGGGCACACTGCAGGCTCATGTTCAGCCTACCATGAACCAGTACCCCCAGGTCCCTCTCTGCCTGGCTGCTCTCCAGCCACTCTGACCCCAGCCTGTAGCTCTGCATGGGGTTGTTGTGGCCAATGTGCAGAACCCGGCACTTGGATGTGTTCAATCTCATGCCGTTGGATTCTGCCCATCTGTCCAGCCTGTCGAGGTCCCTCTAGTTCTACCTTGTTTTACTTGTACTGATATTCATATATGGATTCACTTCCTTAAATCTCTCTAACAAGCGATAGTCACACAGTGACTGTTAACAAGTCCATCTTTAAATTGCATGTACTGGATGATCCCTGCCTCAATGTTGTTTTGGGAGTTTTTTTTTGTATAAAGATCATTAGTATTCAGTATCACCAAGGTTGGAAGAGACCTCAAAGATCATCGAGTCCAACCTGTCACCACAGACCTCATGACTAGAGTAGGGAGGACACTACTGCCCACTGCAGGCTTGAACTCATGACCTTCCCATTAAGGGTCTGATGCACTACCAACTGAGCCACATCTAACCTCCTGTCTCACTTCTTTTATCTTATGGAATCAAATCATAGTAGTTTAACTTCTGTATAGGTGGTGCTGTCTGGTATGGAGTGTGCATTTCTTTCTTTAATCTGGTGTATCTGATTGTCCACAGGGAGCTGGGCTATAGAACCTCTGCGCTCTGCCGTGGGAGATCTTAGGAAGATCTGCTTTGGCCCTGTGTAAAAGAAAGTCTGTCCTCAATCTGTTAGATGGCATTATAGAAAAGAAGATGTTTTTCAAGGGCAAAGCAGCTACCTGTGCTAGGGATTCACAATGGAAATAAGCAACATTTCAGCACCAGATAAAACTAGTAGCACTAAGCTTTCTGTTATAGCCAAGGTAGTTCTGTGAAATATTCAAAGTTCACTTTCTTTCTTTCTTTCTTTTTTTTTTCCATCACAAAAGGAAATGGATCTCCAGATTTCTGCTGGTCTTTCAAATTTGGATTTGTTCTGCTTGCATACCTGTAATAAGGAAATCTACAAGTGTAATTATATGTTTCAAGAAAGTAATTTTGTGGCAGCAGAATTAATGTGCAGTTTGTTTGAAACTAGTCTACATTATTACTTCTTTTTTTTCCAAATCTGCAGTTGTCTTGGCAATATAAAACAGTCCTCAAGTGCAAGACTGTGCCTGCTTCTTTTGCAAAATAATGTAAACCTACCAGAATGTGAAGAAAATACAGCAATAATAAAATGTGTAAAAAAAAATCTGTAGTGATTTGCAAACTGTCATTTTCCCTGAGCTGAAACATAAAGAGGGTGTTCATTCTGCAATAAGTAGGAAAAGAAGTCTTAAAAGGATTAAGCATCTTTAGTAGCTAAGGTGAAATATGCTTTGTGTCTGTAGATATAAGCAAGCTCTGGTAGTTCTGCCTGAAATCACAGAATCGTAGAATCAATAAGGTTGGAAAAGACTTCAGAGATCATCAAGTCCAACCTCTCACCCAGCACCTCATGACTGCTAAACCATGGCTTGAAATGCCATCCAATCCCGTTTGAACACCTCCAGGGACGGTGATTCCACCACCTCCCTGGGCAGCACATTGCAATGGCTAACAACTCTCTCTGTGAAGGATAGGATAGGATAGGATAGGATAGGATAGGATAGGATAGGATAGGATAGGATAGGATAGGATAGGATAGGATAGGATAGGATAGGATAGGATAGGATAGGATAGGATAGGATAGACCAGGTTGGAAGAGACCTTCAAGATCATCATGTCCAACCCACCAACCAATCCAACCCACCTAAACAACTAACCCATGGCACCAAGCACCCCATCAAGTCTCCTCCTGAACACCTCCAATGATGGTGACTCCACTACCTCCCCAGGCCGCCCATTCCAATGGGCAATCACTCTCTCTGTATAGAACTTCTTCCTAACATCCAACCTAAACCTCCCCTGGTGCAGCCTGAGACTGTGTCCTCTTGTTCTGGTGCTGGCTGCCTGGGAGAAGAGAACTTTCTCTTCACTTCAGTTTCTGTAAGTTGTGTCTTCCTTGTGGATTTCTGGATTGCTGCCATGTTTGAAATGCTTAATTTGGCCTAGACAGTCTCTGAAATGGTCCTTCACACAGCATTACCCAATCCAGTCCTTTGAGTTTATACTCTAACAAAGAAGAAAAGTTGCAGTATGTGGCAATAGTTCAAAGTGGCAGCACTGCTTCAGAGAACAGTCAAACAACTTTTATTTCTGTCAAGTTAAATGTCTGTTTTTTCCTGTTCCCATTCTGCTTTTTTTTGATGGGCCTGTCCAGACACAAAAACGTTTCAAGTGTAGAGATACTTCTATTTTTTTTTAATGTCTTTTTTGTTTTTTCCCTTTTATTTGACATGTTTCTAAATTAAAGTTTTTAGGACACCACGTAGATGCTCATGATTTTAAAATTAAGGGAAATCTTTGGTGAAATGGCAAACATTTGTTTCTGCTCTTTGTTTTCCTTAGTCTTTTAGTCTTTTTTTTTTCTTTTCAGTTCATAGACTCTATATTAGATTTTAAGTATGGTCATAACAGTTTATTAGAAAAAAACCAGATGTTTAAGAAATAGAGAGATCCTGTGGGTTTCAGGAAAAACAGAGAAAACACTAGATTTCTCATGAGCTCCGTTCAATTCCCCACTCTCTTTTAAAGAAGTTACACTCTTGGCTCTGTTCCCAGCATAATTTGATCAAGGAAAGAACATAGTGGTTTTTTTTGCCTAATGATCAGTTTCTGGACAGATGAATGCATACTGTGCAAAAAAGTAGAGAACTGGAAAGTGTATTAGTCTGCCTAGTCATGTAGAGAAAGTCGTGTTTTCTGGGAGCATGCTTGTCAATAAGGTACAGTTTCTTCTACCCTCACACAGACCTAAAACACTTTCCATCAGGTTATCCAGAGCCAAGTCCCCTGTAGTGTTGGTTGCATAAGAGAAATGGATGGGTTTCTCCTCAGTGAGCAACTTCTGAGCTACTCCTTTGACAGGAAGATACAGAGATTAGCAAGTAGATGCTTGGTACTCTCCACGAGCAGTATACATGTGACAGAGATTGACGCCATCTCATTAACACATTCTCCAGCAACTCTGAAAGGAATGGTTTTATGCCATGAAGATGTAGCAGTTCTATAACACATCCATGGGGTAAATAAAGAAAAAAAATAAAGTGCATCTTAGAATGATAGAATGGTTTGGGTTGGAGGGGAGGTACCACTAAAGGTCATCTAGTCCAAACCTCCGTCAGTCGGCAGGGACGTCGTCCAGTAGATCAGGTTGCTCAGAGCCTTGTCCAGCCTGACCTTGAATATCTCAAGGGATGAGAACTCAACTACCTCCCGGGGCAACCTGTTCCAGTGTTCCACTACCCTGGCCTGCATCAGGAACAGTGTGGCCAGCAGGAGCAGGGAGGTCATTCTGCCCCTGTACACTGCACTGGTTAGGCCACACCTCGAGTACTGTGTCCAGTTCTGGGCCCCTCAGTTTAGGAAGGAGGTTGACTTGCTGGAACATGTCCAAAGAAGGGCAACAAAGCTGGGGAGGGGTTTGGAGCACAGCCCTGTGAGGAGAGGCTGAGGGAGCTGGGGTTGCTTAGCCTGGAGACGAAGAGGCTCAGGGGAGACCTTACTGCTCTCTACAACTGCCTGAAGGTAGGTTATGGACAGGCAGGGGCTGGTCTCTTCTGCCAGGCAACCAGCACCAGAACGAGAGGACACAGTCTCAAGCTGCACCAGGGGAGGTTTAGACTGGATGTTAGGAAGAAGTTCTTCCCAGAAAGAGTGATTGCCCATTGGAATGTGCTGCCCCAGGGAGGTGGTGGAGTCATCATCACTGGAGGTGTTCAGGAGGAGACTTGATGGGGTGTTTGGTGCCATGGTTTAGTTGTTTAGGTGGGTTGGATTGGTTGATGGGTTGGATGTGATGATCTGAAAGGTCTCTTCCAACCTGGTTTATTCTATTCTATTCTAGTTCTACAGTAGTATCTATTGTCTAATATCTGGTCAGTGTGGGTTTACAGTGTGTTGGATTTTACTGATTCATTTGTTATTGAGAAGTCTATTCTTGTAATAATTTAGTGAGTTTTAAAATCAAAATGACTATCCTAAAAATAGAAAAATACTCTGGCATGTCTTTAGGCTCATTTTTTTTCCTGATTGTTCACAAATTATTATTATGGGTTGTGTTAACATGTATGCATTTTTTATTCTGATACAGGTATCAAAACTGATGAGTTTATGAACAATAAGAAATCACACGAAGTGCAGGTAATGTCAGAGCTGGTAGACAACATAGCCAGTTATTGTGGTATAAAACAGGTAAGAAAGCTTTTTCTTTTTTTTTTTTACTGTATGTTACTATGTAGCTTCCAAATGATTCTCCTTTTTGTGTTTGAATACATCATTTTGATATTCTGTCACTGCTGTTCTGATTTTTTCCTGTGAATAACTGTTGCTGAGCGCCAGCCCTTAGGACCAAGCTGAAGGACAATTTGGATTACAAATGCATTGCTCCAAAGGAGCTGCCTTTCAGTGGGTCATGATCATTTTATGACTTGTTTTAAGAAATGACAATCAACTTCTGCAATATAGAATAAATATAGAATATAGAATATAGAATATAGAATATAGAATAGAATATAGAATAAACCAGGTTGGAAGAGACCTTCAAGATCATCACATCCAACCCATCAACCAATCCAGTCCACCTAAACAACTAACCCATGGCACCAAGCACCCCATCAAGTCTCCTCCTGAACACCTCCAATGATGGCGATTCCACCACCTCCCCAGGCAGCCCATTCCAATGGGCAATCACTCTTTCTGTGTAGAACTTCTTCCTAACATCCAACCTGAACCTCCCCTGGCTCAGCCTGAGACTGTGTCCTCTTGTTCTGGTACTGGCTGCCTGGGAGAAGAGGCTACAAATTGTGCTGCTTTTTGGCATGCACAGGTAATGCCATGTTTATCAGGTTTAGATTGCTGGCAATTTACCACAAGCATCAGCAGGAAAGCAAGTCTCCATTCTCCTGTTAAGCACACAGGATTGCCACATAGAGACCAGAGCAGAAAATCTTTCTCTGGCACAGGAAATGTTAAATTGTTTTCTGTTGTTTAATTCTGTTCACCTTTGTTTAGCATGGATTGAGGTATATCAATTAGGAGTTTTGTGAAGGCTTTTTTAGTTTGAAGAGAGGCCAGATTAAGAAAAGATTTATGTAGCAGAGTGTGCACAAACTATATTTGATAGAACACATGTGGACATCCATCATCATAGAATCATGGAATCAATCAGGGTTGGAAGGGACCATAAGGATCATCTAGTTCCGACCCCCCTGCCATGGGCAGGGACACCCCGCACTAGATCAGGCTGGCCAGAGCCTCATCCAGCCTGGCCTTAAACACCTCCAGGGACGGGGCCTCAACCACGTTCCTGGACAACCCATTCCAGGGCTTCACCACTCTCATGGTGAAGAACTTCCTCCTCATGTCCAGTCTGAATCTCCCCACCTCCAGCTTCATTCCATTCCCCCTAGTCTATCACATCTTTATCACCCAGTGATTGCACCATGAATTGGTCATTTATACATCAGATGGCAAGCTCATCCTTGGATTTCTTTCTCAAATTTGTTTGTAACTTAGTCCTTTTTCCCCCCATGTAGCTATGGTTGCACAGTGCATTATATCACTGTGGCATGAAAACCTTGTAGATGTTTACTTATGGATCAGTACTTGACTCTTTTGAGTGCCATATTTCACATTTTATTAGACAAAAATACACCAATACCATTTCCTTGGGTTACATACATGTAATTTTTTTGTGTAAGCCTTTTAAATCTTAAACTCTCTGTTAGAATCCATGTCTTAGACCTTCGCAGTGGTAAGGCTAAATTTTGTGGTATTGGGGTGAACTAAGTTGATTTGATCATTTTAATCTCTATAATGCTAGTAACTGGCTAATGTAGCTTCATCCTCACTTTGAACTGTAGATGGCTAATGGCTCTGATTCCTTTCTACATCTGAGCTGCACTGGTTCTCTATGCAAGCACATATGAGTGAAGTGGAGACTAATTTCCTCCAGCCTAATAGTCATCCCCACAAAAAACTTGTGGAAAGCAAAATGTATTTGTTTAAAACCAAAGATAAATAAGATGTCTACTCATATTTTGTGCTGAACATATTCCATTTGAGCCTTTGGTTTTTTCCCTAAGTAAATACACCTGAGTGTAGTCTAAACTTAATATATCAGGTGAGGATAAGGGGGAAAAGACCAGCTGCAGTTGGGCAGACCAAGCCTGTATAACTATGGTTTGTAGTATATCTTGTCCCTCCTACTGTGCCTGGCCTTTGTAACTGGAGAGTGCTAGCTGGCTTTCTTTATACCTGCACCAGGGAATTTGATAGAAATTAATGGTGTGGCCAGTCATGGGTTGAGGGTAGCATACATGACCATACTGACAGTATCACAGCACATTAAAAGTTGGAAGAGACCTCCAGAGATCATCAGGCCCAACCCCCTGCCAAGGTAGTCCACACAGGAATGCATCCAGATTGGTTTGGAATGTGTCCAGAGAAGGAGATTCCACAACCTGTCTGGGCAGCCTGTTCCAGTGCTCTGTCACCCTCACTGTAATGAGGTTTCTCCTGTTGAGGCAAAATCTTCTATGCTCAAGCTTGTACCTGTTGTTTCTTGTCTCATTATTGCGTGCCACCAAAAAAAGATTGGCCCCTTCCACTTGACACCTAGCCCTGGAGTAGTTGTTAGGTTGGATGCAATGATCTTGAAGGTCTCTTCCAACCTGGTCTGGTCTGGTCTGGTCTATTCTATTCTATTCTATTCTATTCTATTCTATTCTATTCTATTCTATTCTATCTGCCACTGTAGACCAAAGGTCAGGCCCTAGAATCTGAGTTGCTGATACTGAATGTTGATTAGAAAGTTATTTGGCCCAGGCTGAGCATAACATTGATAATGTAAATGGTTCAATACGCTTGACATAGTAGGCCTGTTCCATCCTTGGAAACAGATCAAAACTCTGAATCCTGGCCATCTGTTTTGTGAGGAACCACTTAGGAAGGCAAAGTTTTAGGTGATCTTCTTACAACAGGGATTACCAAGTAAACAGAGAGCTTCAATAAAGGCCAAATATTATTGGGGGAGACAATTGGATGCTTGGTGCCATGGGTTGGTTGTTTAGGTGGGTAGGATTGGTTGATGGGTTGGACACGATGATCTTGAAGGTCTCTTCCAACCTGGTTTATTCTATATTCTATTCTATATTCTATAATTTGTGAGCATCTATGATCACTTAGAGTGATGGAAGGCAGTCCCTCTAGCAGCCCTTTCAAGACCCAGCCATGGTGACAAGCGTGGGTCCCCTCAACAGCCATAAAGTGGATGTGTTTTGTAAAGAATAAAAGTACAGCAGCAGCAAATTTGTGAAAGCAATTTATTCTATCATTAATGTGGGTGGGTTTTTTTTGCCTTGCTTACCTTTTGCTTCAGGCTTATATTAGTTGTTGAAGTGTTGAAGAGTCTCACATACTGGGAAAAAAAGCAGCAGGGAGAATGTAGTTTGCTTATAATGCAATGCTAAATGTTCTCTGTGTTTTCTGGAAGGTGGTGTTTCATATAGCATTTTCATTTAGATTTTAAATTGTTCCTGTGAGATTCATGAAGGAAAGGAAAGGAAAAAAATCCAAGTTCAGAGAGTGAAAAAAAAAAAAAGTAGAGCCACCTTAATGACCTAACTCAAGTCCCAGTGTAGCTAGTTACTAATAAAATCTCAAACCAATTGTTATTAAGTATCTGTCAATATGCTGCAATTTCACCCAGCGATTCTGCACTTTTATCAGAGGCCTTGGAGCGTCTTTATGCAAAGGATTATTTTCTGTTGGGTTTGGTGGGGTTCCTTTTTTATTATTTTGAAGAAAAAAAATAGTAGCATTTAATGAAAAATATTATGGCAGTCTATATCACTGAGTATGAAATGCTGACTGCTCTATATTAACTTTTTCCATTTGGGTCATAACGCTGTAACGCAATTTATTCGTGCAAAGTTACAAATCCCTAATATATGAAAAGAGCTTTCCAGTTACATTGCATTCAGTTACTGAGAAAAAAAAAACCACACAACAAAAAGTAAAGAAAAGAAAAGCAAAGCCTCTTTCTCAGTTATTAAAAAGCACAAGCCAACCTCATGAAGTTCAATAGGAGCAAGTACAGGGTCCTGCATCTGGGTCGAGGCAATCCCAGGCACAAATACAGGCTGGGCAGGGACTGGCTGGAAAGTAGCCCTGAGGAGAGAGACTTGGGGGTGCTGGTGGACAAAAAGCTCAACGTGAGCTCTCAATGTGCACTTGCAGCCCGCAAAGCCAATCAGATCCTGGGCTGCATCAGGAGAAGTGTGGCTAGCAGGTCGAGGGAGGTGATCCTCCCCCTCTACTCAGCCCTGGTGAGACCCCACCTGGAGTACTGTGTCCAGTTCTGGAGCCCCTATTACAAGAGGGATGTGGAGGTGCTGGAAGGTGTCCAGAGAAGGGCCACGAGGATGATCAGAGGGCTGGAGCACCTCTCCTATGAGGACAGACTGAAGGAGTTGGGGCTGTTCAGTCTGCAGAAGAGAAGGCTCCGAGGTGACCTAATTGTGGCCTTCCAGGATCTGAAGGGGGCCTACAGGAAGGCTGGGGAGGGACTTCTCAGGATCTCAGGTAGTGATAGGACTAGGGGGAATGGAATGAAGCTGGAGGTGGGGAGATTCAGGCTGGATGTGAGGAGGAGGTTCTTCACCATGAGAGTGGTGAGACCCTGGAATGGGTTGTCCAGGGAGGTGGTTGAGGCCCTGTCCCTGGGGGTGTTTAAGAGCAGGCTGGATGAGGCTGATCTAGTGTGGGGTGTCCCTGCCCGTGGCAGGGGTGTTGGAACTAGATGATCCTTGTGGTCCCTTCCAACCCTGAATGAAACTATGAAACTGTGAAACTATGAAACTATGAAACTCCTTTTGTTTTGGTTGCCTTTCAACTTAAATAAAAAAAAAGAAAGAAAAATTAGGAATTATAAAGTTTTAGGAGAGTTTTTTTCATTATTCATTTTTTTTCTCCCCCCCCCCCCCATCCTTCTTGCAAAACAAAATATATGCAGCATTTAATTAAAAACTCCAGAGCTATGAGAGCACAACACATGTTTTATGACAGCACATGTCCTCAGGGTGTTTCTTGTAGGCTCTGCAGATCACCGACAGCTTGCACAATGCCCTTTGTTTCACCCCCTGTGCCCGTGGTGTATAATGGGTGGTAGGGGATACTGGTCTCCTGTGGTGCTTCATAATGTAGTATAATAAGTAGTAAAATGATAATAAAAGCAAAAATTTTATTACTCCTGTAATCACCTCCACTTAATGATGTGAATTAAAACATCAAAGCTAAGTAACTGAAGGTTTTGTTGTTGTTGGGTTTTTTTTTGGGTTGTTTAGTGCCCCTTTTAGGCGTTGCTCACGTTGTACAAGTGGAGCTGTGTTTATATAAAGAAGTTCTTGCTTAAACTCTGCAAAGAATCCTAGGCTCCTAGAATGGTTTAGGTGGAAGGGACCTGAGAGATTATCTACTCCAATCTCCTCCCCATGGGCCTCTCAACTAGACCTGGGTGCTCAAGGCCTCATCCAACCAGGCTTTAAAACACCCCGAGGGAGGAGGCATCCACAACCTCCCTGGGCAGCCTATTCCAGAGTCCTACCACCCTCATACTGAAGAACTTCTTCCTAAGATCCAGTCTAGCCCTGCTCTCCTCAGCTTAAAACCATTCCCCCTTGTCCTGTTGCTAGACATCATTATGAAAAGTCCCTCTCCAGCTTTCCTGTAGGATGTCCTATGAGGACAGACTGAAGGAGTTGGGGCTGTTCAGTTTGCAGAAGAGAAGGCTCCGAGGTGACCTCATTGTGGCCTTCCAGTATCTGAAGGGGGCTACAGAAAGGCTGGGGAGGGACTTTTCAGGATCTCAGGTAGTGATAGGACTAGGGGGAATGGAATGAAGCTGGAGGTGGGGAGATTCAGGCTGGATGTGAGGAGGAGGTTCTTCCCCATGAGAGTGGTGAAGCCCTGGAATGGGTTGTCCAGGGAGGTGGTTGATGCCCCATCCCTGCAGATGTTTAAGACCAGGCTGGATGAGGCTCTGGCCAGGCTGATCTAGTGTGGGGTGTCCCGGCCCATGGCAGGGGGGTTGGAACTAGATGATCCTTGTGGTCCCTTCCAACCCTGACTGATACTATACTATGATACTATACTATACTATGTCTTCAGGTATTGGAAAGGAGCTGTAAGGTCCCCTCAGAGTCTTGTAAGAAGCCAGTGATGATTCCTCTTTGCGTAAATGCACAGTCTTTCTCTATAGTGTATTTGGGAAAGTTTTGCTTGGAAATTGCAGCATTTTCACCAGGAGTTGCAAAAGTGTAGTGTTGGTGTGACTTCTGGATTCAGCCTCCATTAAATTTGTGATTTGGTGCTGGGAAAAGTTGGAATGCTGTTGAAACTACGTTCTTCACTGTGCTCTTCCAGAAAATGTGTTTAAACATAGTACCCAACTCACCATGGACCAGGCCTTTGGAGTTCATTATATCATGGAAATCTCATTTTAAAGGTTCATGATTGACAGCTAAGCTGTGGGCTGCTGATTACCTTTCCTTATGTAATCAATCAAAGGTAAAGCAGGGATTCATTTAATGTCGTCTGTTTGTTTAGCACAAGATCATTGCCTGCTTATTTTCAGTCAGATTTTCCTTTCGTTTTAAAGCTGTTCTCCAAGTGCTAATTTAAGAATTTATTGCTGCTTTCTTTTTACTTGGAAACAACTGAAAACCCTTACTCAAGAAAGCAGTTTGGCTGTATAGCCACTGGAGGTCACCCATAAGAGTTGGGAGTAATTCTCTAGCCGGCTTCTGCCCACGTGCTGCCTTTCACAGAAATAATTACAAACCCTGTGGAAATATGCAGATTCTGCAGAGTAGAAGTATCAGCTGCATAAAACAGTGGCTACACTTATTATCTGAGCATTTTGTTTCCCCCACTTTTAAATAATCCGGGAGAATACTGGTGATAGGTGTGGCAAGTGAAGTTTTAAAAGTGTCTGCTTAGATTGTGTCAATTCTGTTTCATTAAATCCACTCCTCTGCTGATTTCATTCGAGAAATGTGATGATTGTAACATGCCTATATAATAAATATGCAGCAATATCACATGCTGAGTGCAGATGACAGAGCCACATGCAGCAGTGTGGATTCTCCACTGTTTTAGAGCATCACAGTATAACCTAGGTTGGAAATGACCTCGAGGATCATCGAGTCCAACCTATCAACACAGACCCCATGACTAGACCATGGCACCAAGTGCCACGTCCAATCTCCTCTTGAACGCCTGGAGAAGAGGAGGCTCAGGGGAGACCTTACTGCTCTCTACAACAACCTGAAGGGAGGTTGTAGCCAGGACAGGGTTGGTCTCTTCTCTCAGACAACCAGCCCCAGAACAAGAGGACACAATCTCAAGGTGCACCAGGGGAAGTTTAGGCTTGAGGTGAAGAGAAAGTTCTTCACAGAAAGAGTTGTTGGCCATTGGAATGTGCTGCCCAGGGAGGTGGTGGAGTCACCATCCCTGGAGGTGTTCAAAAAGGGATTGGACGTGGCACTTGAAGCCATGGTTTAGTAGTCATGAGGTGTTGGGGACAGGTTGGGCTTCATGATGTCTGAGGTCTTTTCCAGCCTTATTGATTCTATGATTCTATGAACGTCTCAGAATTGGTTTGCATTTGACTGCAGTATCTCTTGCTCACTAATACAGCAGATTTTCTTTTTTTCTTTTTTTTTTCACCCCTGTTATCTAGGTGATTGATATAGGTTCTGGAAAAGGCTATCTGAGTTCATTTTTGTCCATGCAGTATAACTTAAAAGTTTATGGAATTGACTCTTCCAACACCAACACTAATGGTGCTCATGAAAGGAACAGAAAATTGAAGAAACACTGGAAAGCCTATCAGAGTCGAGGAAGAGCAAACCTCGAAAGCCAGAGGTTGGAAGAAGCAAATGACAGGCCAGTAGAAAGTGCAATTAAATATAAAGCAATCAAGGAAAAGCCCTTCAATAGTCTTCAAAGTCAGGACCAAGAGACAATCCAAGATTTAGTTCCTTCTTGTGGTTTCACGGAAACAGTTGTATTGGAAACCAACCAACAAACTGAAGCTGATTTAATGGCCCAGGCACAATCTGATGAGAGCAAACTTGCTGAAGAGGTTCTTGCTATTCTGAATGTTCTACCTGCTGATGCTGTAGAAGCTTTTTCTTCATCTCAGTGTAATTGTGAGGAACTCTGCGAAGAGGAGAAGGTGCAAAGAAAAATGGAATCTCTCAAGGCTAAAGCAGGCAGGTCAGGTGAATCAAACCTGTACCTCCCACTGACCTCGTGCATCACTGCGGAAACAGAACTCAATGACATCATAATGGATCTGGAGGTTGTTTCACTAACATTTTAAGTCCATTGTCTTTACATTGTCATATGTAGATAATGTTTGCTGAGTGTATGTAGAGTGGTGTTAATGAATATTCTGGCCCAACGCTGATTTTCAGCCAGTTAGCAGAAGTATGTCTAGCAACTCAGATTGCTTTTCTCTTTTAATGTATTCTTTGGGGATTGGGCCCTCAGTTCAAGAAGGACAGGAAACTACTTGAAAGAGTCCAGCACAGAGCTGCAAAAATGATTAAGGGAATGGAACAGCTTCCTTACAAGGAGAAACTGAGGGAGCTGGGGCTCTTTAGTTTGGAGAAGAGGAGACAAAGGGGTGAACTCATTCATGTTTATAAAGATGTAAAGGGTGAGTGCCAAGAGGATGGAGCCAGGCTCTGCTGAGTGATGCCCAATGACAGGACAAGGGGCAGTGGGTGGAAGTCGAGGCATAGGAAGTTCCATGGAAACAGGAGATAGAATTATTTCCCTGTGACACTGACAGAACCCTGGAACAGGCTGCCCAGGGGGGTTGTGGAGCCTCCCTCTCTGGAGATACTCAAAACCTGCCTGGATGTGTTCCTGTATGATCTGCTGTGGGTGATCCTGCTCTGGCAGGGGGCTTGGACTGGATGATCTTTCAAAGTCCCTTCCAGCTCC
Organism: Melanerpes formicivorus; assembly: GCF_026170545.1. Taxonomy (NCBI): domain Eukaryota; kingdom Metazoa; phylum Chordata; class Aves; order Piciformes; family Picidae; genus Melanerpes; species Melanerpes formicivorus. The sequence goes on along the minus strand of NW_027142355.1, from coordinate 39,758,313 downwards.
TAACATTCTGTGATTGTGTGGTTATTTTGAATATGCAACCAGGTATTTTACCACTGTAAATTATAATGAAAAAGGTTATATTGAGCAGGTTGATGGATATATTAAGCACTGGAATTTCTGTTTTTCTATTTTTGTATATTCAGTTAAACTTAGAAGGCATAGGACAATCTATTGCTTACAGTACTCCACATAAAGTGTTTGTAAAGAGCCTTATTTGCAAGCCATTTTTATCTTTTGATTTTTCAGAGTTGCTTTAAATGCAGTTAGTAATTTACTAGCTGGTGGAAATTGTGTCTACACAAATCAGCCCAAGCTGTCCAATGGCAGTGGACACAAGTGCAGAAGCTGTATGGCTGATCAGTTCCTGTGCCTGAGCTAACGCAGGCTATCTGGATAGATACATACTGTCTTTTATGGAAAGATGGAGGCTTGTCTGTGTTCAGTACTGACTGAGCTGTTATATTCAAGGGTGTAATTAATCTCTGATTCAAGATCACAGGTTTGTGCTGATGAACCTATAACTTGAGCTAATGAATGCTGCTGAGTGTCTGAGAATGTCAGGAGCAAACTAAGGTTGGAATGGAATGGAATGGAATGGAATGGAATGGAATAGAATAGAATAGAATAGAATAGAATAGAATAGAATAGAATAGAATAGAATAGAATAGAATAGAATAGAATAGAATAGACCAGGTTGGAAGAGACCTTCAAGATCATTGTGTCCAACCTATCATCCAACACCACCTAATCAACTAAACCATGGCACCAAGCACCCCATCCAGTCTCCTCCTAAACACCTCCAGTGATGGTGACTCCACCACCTCCCTGGGCAGCACATTCCAATGGCCAATCACTCTCTCTGTGTAGAACTTCTTCCTAACCTCCAGCCTAAACATCCCCTGGCACAGCTTGAGACTGTGTCCTCTTGTTCTGGTGCTGGTTGCCTGGGAGAAGAGACCAACCTTCATGCAGACAGGCTTATGCCTGTCTGCAAAAAGACTCTCTTAGCAGCAGGGTTCTGTTGATGAAGCATATGCCTTTATGTTTCCACAGTTGGGTTTTGTATCCTTGTGGCACATAATTTGTGTGATGTAAAAGGTGGAAAAAATCCTCTATCAATGCCTTTCTTTGTAAAAGAAAATACAGATTACTGTCAGCAAAGGTAAAAACTTTATTGTGCTAAAAAATAGCTGTATCTAAACTGCATATTAGGTGTGACAAATGCATGTAATTAGAAACTTGAAACTGTTCAATCCTTTACAGGTGTTAAAGGTATTGTGACAATTTGTGGTGGAAAACAAAATGCATCATTTTACAAATATGTGCAATTTTGTTGTTGGTGTAGTCATGAATTGATGGTTTTAATCAAATTGTCCTAAGATGAGGACAAATGGGGAATTAGCATTCACTGATTTATACTGTGAGTCCTGAAATTAATCTGCTGATGAAATATAGATGCAGACTCTGAAGGGACCTTATAGCTGCCTTCCAGTACCTGAAGGGATCCTACAGGAAGGCTGGAGAAGGACTTTTCATAAGGGCATCTAGCAATAGGATAAGGGGGAGTGATTTTAAGATGAGAGAAGGTAGGTTTAGACTGGATCTTAGGAAGAAGTTCTTCAGTATGAGGGTGGTGAGACTCTGGAATAGGTTGCTCAGGGAGGTTGTGGATGCCTCCTCCCTGGGAGGGACAAGTCTAGTTGTGAGGTATCCCTCCCCATGGCAGGTTGGTTGGAATAGATGATCTCTAAGATGCCTTCCAGCCTAAGTCATTCTGTGATTCTATGAATGTTTGTTTATGTATAGTCCAGGACCAACACTGAGATATCAAATTTTGCTACACTTAAGCCAATGATGCAGAAAGTGCTGTCAGTTGTCCTGAGGCTACCTTGCTGATGTCACTGAAGGTCCAAAAGTGTATCTGACACAGACAGACTGCCGGTGTATTGCCCAGAAATTTTGAGCATTGTAATGTGTTTCCTCTATTTTGCTTGTGGAAGCCATCTTCCACTAGCTTTGTCCTGAAAGAATCTCTCTCATTTTTCCTGTGCTGGGCTGTAAATGTTGTCCTTGCAAGTGCACATCTTCCCTTAGCTTCCAAACTTTAATCCTCTTCCACTATTTCTGTAATTGCATGTGGAAAAAGGCTTTGTGGAATGGTGAGCTAAAGCTGACTGATGGGAAAAAAAGTCTTTAAAAACTAAACTGCACTGAAACTGTGCTTTTGCCACCTAAAAGTTTTGTATCCCAAGAGGAGGAGAGGACAAGAGGGGAGAGGCAGTACAAAGTGGAAGGATGAGGAAGAGGACAGGAAGATACAAAAAACCAAAACCAAAACCAAAACCAAAACCAAAACCAAAACCAAAAGAGAGGAAAAGTGGAGGTTTTACTGTTTCACACATACATGTGTCATACAATGGAGATAGGTGAGAAAATATATAGCAGCAAAAATCACAGTATCAACAAGGTTGGAAAAGACCTCAGATATCATGAAGTCCAACCTATCACCTAACACCTCATGACTAACTAAACCATGGCACCAAGCACCCCACCCAGTTTCTTCCTAAACACCTCCAGTGATGGTGACTCCACCACCTCCCTGGGCAGCCCATTCCAATGGGCAATCTCTCCTACTATGAAGAACTTCTTCCTAACATCCAGCCTAAACCTCCCCCAGCACAGCTTGAGACTTTACATTACATTTATAAACATGAATGTGGTCACCCCTCAGTCTCCTCCAAGCTAAATAATTTCTTGTTGATAATTCTTTGTTGATAACCTTGTTCATGCAAAAAGGCTGAAACATCAACAACATGTAGCAATTTCATGTACATTCCAACTGCTAATGCTGGAAGGTTATGAATGGTAAGGAGAAGGAGGGGAAAACAGAGGGGAAAGGGAAATTTTGGGAAACCAGGAAAGCAGAAAATAAAATAGAACAGATCATCTGAAGCCAAGGTTCTTCATTTGTGCTATTGAAGAACATGGACATTTGTTGTTGAATAGCAGTAAGCACACTGTAAAGCTGTGACAGCACTGCAGTTTTGAAAGCAACAAAGCCTGCTTTTCACATTGTTCACAAAATGGGTTTGAGTTCTGCAATTTAAAATAGTAGAAATGCCATAGATAGGTCCAGCCAGATTTACAGCAGCAAATCTAAAGTAAAAGAAGTAGCAGTGTCATTAAGAAAAATGACAGGAAAGCTAAGATGAGACAATGTCCTGTGCTCAGTCACCTCATAGATGTTCGTTTCCATGTAGATAAAGCAGCTCCTGTTCACAGTCTTGAACTTCTGCTTTCTTAATGGCTGGTGAAGGCAGAGTGCAGAGATGGGTAGTTCCTGACCTGAATGAAGCCATGACAATCTGTCTCTCCATAGAGGCAATGCATGGGGGTCACACAGAATCAGAGAATGTTAAGGGGTTGGAAGGGACCTCCAGAGGTCATCAAGTCCAACCACACTGCCAAAGCAAGATCACATAGGGCAGGCCACACAGGAATGCATCCAGACAGGTTTTGAAAGTCTCCAGAGAAGGAGACTCCACAGCCTCTCTGGGCAGCCTGTTCCAGGGCCTTGTCACACTCACAGTAAAGAAGTTTCTCCTCATGTTGAGGTGGAACCTCCTGTGTTCTGTCTTGTACCCAATTGTTCCTTGTCCTATCAGCTGGGGGCCACTGAAAAGAAACTGGCACTTTCATCTAGACACCCACCCCTCAGATATTTACAGACCTTGGTAAGATCATCTCTCAACCTTCTCTTCTAAAGATGAAACAGCCCCAGGTCTCTCAGTTCCTTAGCACTGAAGTCCTTTTCTTATGCAATGAAAAATGTTACACCAGAACAGTAGGAGTCCTCACAGAGTTTGTGTGTTGAAAACTTACAGCTCCATAACCATTTGCAGCATGTTTGGGTCTCAAGAGTTTGTAGGTGTTGTTTATGCCCTTGCAGGTGAAGAGGGTTGAAGTTGAAGAGCTTTATTGTGCTTTTCTTCCTTTTTTCCCTTAGGACTGTGTGATGGTGGGGCTACATACATGTGGCGATCTTGCTGCCAATACCCTACGCATTTTTACTGCCAAGCCTGAAATCAAAGCAGTGTGCAGCGTAGGCTGCTGCTACCATCTGTTGTCAGAACAGTTTGAAAACCAAGAAGGTAATACTTCTGAGCTTAACTTGTGCCTGACAGTTTGCATGTTGAGAGTAATACATTCTTTAATTAATAACCTCCTTGTGTTTGTTCCTTTCCAGTGGCTCCTTCAGTACTGGCTTTAATTACGTTATGTGGGTCATTCATACAGAGTATTCCTATGATTCCTGCTGAAATTAGGGACATTCATGCAGAATGGGGTTTGTGTGATTATGAATACAGCTGGTTTTATTCTGTTACTTCATTTGTAAAATGTGGAGACTTTTTTTAGTCCAACTTGTTTTCATCTTTGTGAATTATTTTTGTACCAGCCGTTGGCTGCCTGCATGCAGCATCCATTTATGTTGAGTTGTACATATACAACCAGAAGTGGAATTAAGTCCCTATAATGTAAATTACTACACATACACACACACAAAAATCACTCACCTGAGTGCAGAGCTTTGGGGCATTACCAATTTAGAATAGAATTGGAATGGAATGGAATGGAATGGAATGGAATGGAATGGAATGGAATGGAATGGAATGGAATGGAATAGAATGGAATGGAATGGAACAGGTTGGAAAAGACCTTTGAGATCATCAAGTTTGCAGATGACACCAAGTTAGGGGCAGATGTTAGTCAGTTAGAGGGTGGAAAGGCTCTGCAGAGGGACCTCGACTGACTGGACAGGTGGGCAGAGTCCAATGGGATGGCATTCAACAAGTCCAAGTGCTGAGTGCTGCACTTTGGCTACGGCAATCCCATGCAGAGCTACAGGCTGGGGTCGGAGTGGCTGAGAGCTCCCAAACAGAGAGGGACCTGGGGGTGCTGATCAACAGCCACCTGAATATGAGCCAGCAGTGTGCCCAGGCAGCCTAGAGGGCCAATGGCATCCTGGCCTGCATCAGGAATAGTGTGGCCAGCAGGAGCAAGGAGGTCATTATGCCCTGTACTCTGCATTGGTTAGGCCACACCTTGAGTCCTGTGTCCAGTTCTGGGCCCCTCAGTTTAAGAAGGACATTGAAACACTTGAAGGTGTCCAGAGAAGAGCAGCAAGGCTGGGGAGAGGCCTTGAGCACAAGCCCTGTGAGGAGAGGCTGAGGGAGCTGGGATTGTTTAGCCTGGAGAAGAGGAGGCTCAGGGGTGACCTCATTGCCCTCTACAACTACCTGAAGGGAGGTTGTAGCCAGGAAGGGGTTGGTCTCTTCTCCCAGGCAAGCAGCACCAGAACAAGAGGACACAGTCTCAAGCTGCGCCAGGGGAGGTTTAGACTCGAGGTGAGGAGGAAGTTCTTCACCGAGCGAGTCATTCGTCATTGGAATGTGCTGCCCAGGGAGGTGGTGGAGTCATCAACCCTGGAGGCGTTCAAGAGGATATTGGACGTGGCACTTGGTGCCATGGTCTAGTCATGGGGTCTGTGTTGATAGGTTGGTCTCGATGATCCTCGAGGTCCTTTCCAACCTAAGTGATACTGTGATACTGTAAAACAAGGGAATAATCACATCCCTTAGACTGCAGGCTGACCTGCTAAACTTCAGAGTCCTGTGAATTTTCTATCCATCTTACAGTCTACCTGTCTGAGTCATATCTGAGTCATATCTTTGTCTGTAAAGATACTATGGAAATCTTGCTGAAGGTCTTGCTAAAGTATGTGTAAGCTGTGTCTATGCACTCCCCTTCTTCTCAGACCCAATCACTGCATCACACAAAGCAATGAAGTTGGTCAGTCTCTGGTAAATTCCTGCTAGCTGTTGTCTAGGAAGAAGATAGATGCTGGGCAGAGGAGTTCTAGAGCCATCCTGGAAGCTGTGGAGAGTAGCTTCTAAGTAAGGAAGAAGTCAGTAAACCTTTTGCAGAATAAATAAGAGCCTTGAACTCTCAAGTTACATAAATATAAACTTAGAGTATATTTGCTAAGCTCTCACTTTTAAGAGCTGGTGAGTATAATTAAGGGCACTGAAAGTGCAAGAGGAGTCAAAATTCACATACAGAATTTATTAGATTTGTTAAAACTGAAAAGGCCTCAAATAAGGTGGATTAGGCAGACAAAAACTGAGTTTGCTAAAGGATTCCTTACACAAACATAATGGCTTCATATCACTCTCTTCCCCTGAAATATGGGAAGATGAGTTACTGCCTTAGAAGTATTAGAGTACAGATGATTTATGTGGTGCCTAGGTGTATTCTCAAAGATACTCCACAGGCAATGTCTTAAAATAACTATCACTGATACCATGGTAACACAGGAAAACATTTCCAAGCACAAGATCAAAAAGCTTGGTTTACTTTCCAAGGGATCTTTAGATCATAGAATCATAGAATCAATAAGGTTGGAAAAGACCTCAAAGATCATCAAGTATTGCTGCACAGGGCATGTTTCCATGAGTTTGTGACAAAACTAGCTGGGGTTTTGATGAGGGCAGTGGAGATTTCTTTGCACTGAAAAATCTCTGGAGCAGAGGAAATGACATTTGTTCCCATTTAATTATCATCTCAGAAGACACTATCAGGGATTTTATGTCATTTGGAATTGCTGACACAGATCTTAAGTACTCCATAATTATTTTTACTTCCTCTTAGCATTGCAAAGTGCACAGAAGGTTTTGGTATCACTTTGCAGTATGAGTCCACTAAGATTTCAGAATTGCTGAAGATAAATAATTGTTCTTGGTCATGATCCAGGCTTAACACTTTTGAATACAGATTTGTTCATTAATATTAATGGGGGAATGAAAAAGCTGGATGACATAATTTCCATGTTATTTTTATGATGGAACACACTACAAAGCATATAATCAATTAGTTTGCGTTGGCATAAATCCACTGAGATACTCCCAACCTTTAAACAAGGGCCAGACTTTCATCATAGCCCTGATGTTATATTAGAAACATCTTTCACTCATTTTTTTCAAGGTACTTAAATACTTCAAATAGCTGAGAATTTTGTAGGCTGTGTTTTGTCTCCACTGTTGCAGGTAATGAATTTCTGTAGTTCTTTGCTTTGCCATCAAAGTGCACTTGGTATGTTTACATATATTGTATTTTGTGTATTTTTATCTAGAAATATATATGGGTTTATCTATAAATATATATGGGTTTACATATAAATATATATACTTTTAAATTGTTTATATATAGACTTTATTTTTATATACACACACACTTTATATGTTAATGGTTACTTTGCTTTCAAACTGACTGCTACATTGGTAGACCTGAGAATATAGCTTTAGTGTCTATATTACTTATATCACATTCTCAGGCCTTTGCTTTCACAAAATCACAGAATCACCAAGGTTGGAAGAGACCTCAAAGATCATCGAGTCCAACCTGTCACCGCAGACCCCATGACTAAACCATGGCACCAAGTGCCACATCCAATCCCCTCTTGAACACCTCCAGGGATGATGACTCCACCACCTCCCTGGGCAGCACATTCCAATGGCTAACAACTCTCCCTGTGAAGAGCTTTCTCCTCACCTCAAGCCTAAACTTCCCCTGGTGCAGCTTGAGACTGTGTCCCCTTGTTCTGGTGCTGGATGCCTGGGAGAAGAGACCAACCCCCTCCTGGCTACAACCTCCCTTCAGGGAGTTGGAGAGAGCAATAAGGTCTCCCCTGAGCCTCCTCTTCTCCAGGCTAAGCAACCCCAGCTCCCTCAGCCTCTCCTCACAGGGCTTGTGTTCCAAACCCCTCCCCAGCTTTGTTGCCCTTCTCTGGACACAGTCCATCAAGTCAGTATCTTTCCTAATCTGGGGGGCCCAGAGCTGGATGCATTTTCATCTGCATTGGATTTTATATGCCACTTCATCTCTAATTTTTATTAGCCACAGTATCATCAGCAAACTTTGTCCTATTCTTTGTTAACTTTTTCAGGCTATTTGTGGATTCTGTCATCAATCCATGCCATCATAAATCTCCTTTGGCCTCTGCTGGTCATCTCTGTCCTCCGTGAGAAAATGTATTTTATTCCCATCCTCTGTTTCTGTCAATTGCTTACCCATAGGAATACTTTTTATCTTGTTCTGTGGTTTGATAGTTTCTCTAATTGTCTTGTTGAATGCTATTTGGAAACACACTCTCTATTTTTCATGTTTAAGTGTTGCTTGAAGCCTTCAAAAAATATTCCAATATGTTTGTGGGACATGACTTGCCTTTAAGAAAGTCACCTTCACTCTTCCCAAATACACATCTGCTTGTGTATCCAATTACTCTTTTATTTAATACATTTTTTTCCATATAAATGTGAGGCTTCCTCTCTGGAAGCTCCCTGGAGGTTCCCTTGAGCTTTTCATAGGCATCAATATTACTCTACCTGCTTTTGAATTCTCTAGAACCAAAGAACACTGCAGTTGCCCACTGCAGTTTGGTGATTTCTGCCTTTTTACAGCTTCTCTTTTCCTGTATCTTCTTCTGGGGAGCCTTCAGTTCTAGCTATTTCATGTGGTGAGTTCCTTCCACGATGCAGGACTGTGGCTTAAGAACAGCATTCAGCTTTTTACCCCTGCTTTATTTCCTTGAGCAATCCTTTATAGCTTGGTTACGACGGCAGACCTGTAACTGCTATCTCTACAGAAATCTGTGGGCACTCAGATACCTGCCAAAAGTGAAAGAGTTTTTGAGATTAAAGAAAAAAATTGAGGTCTATGCAAATTAATTTTTTTACTCTTATAAGTGTTGAAAGAAAAATGTTTTGTTTGCCTGTGATGATTACACTACTGACCCAAGAAAATTATATGGCAATAACCCTTTTTTTTTCCTGCTATCACCATGCAGAACAGAATTAAATAGCTTGTGCTCTCTCAAGGAGATTCAGACTCATACCTAAACAATTTCATGCTCTGAAGTGGAATCAGAATATTTAGAACATAATAAAAGTTATATAGCTGAGTAGAAAGAAAAAAAATCACTTTTTTTTTTGGTAAGGACTACTGTTGAGATCTAGTACAAAAAGACTAATTAGACTGACAGCAGAAGAATTAATAAAGCTATAAATCCTTGGTTAGAAAGCTTAATTTCCTGTTTTACATGGCAACATTTGAGACACAGTGTTGCTGCATACTTTCTACTGGTCTGAATAGGGCAATTCCTTCCCTGACTCCTGTAAGAATAGTCTGTGCTTAGTGGCAGCCTTTGTTTGTCAAGGGCAAAGAGCTAAAAGAAGGCTCCAAGGTGACCTTATTGTGGCCTTCCAGTATCTGAAGGGGGCCTACAGGAAGGCTGGGGAGGGACTTCTCAGGATCTCAGGTAGTGATAGGACTAGGGGGAATGGAATGAAGCTGGAGGTGGGGAGATTCAGGCTGGACATGAAGAAGAAGTTCTTCACTGTGAGAGTGGTGAAGCCCTGGAATGGGTTGTCCAGGGAGGTGGTTGAGGCCCCATCCCTGGAGGTGTTTAAGGCCAGGCTGGATGAGGCTCTGTCCAGCCTGATCTAGTGTGGGGTGTCAAGTCCAACCTGTCACCTAAGACTTCATGACTACTAAACCATGGCACCAAGCGCCACGTCCAATCCCCTCTTGAACACCTCCAGGGATGGTGACTCCACCACCTCCCTGGGCAGCACATTCCAATGACTAATGACTCTCTCAATGAAGAACTTTCTCCTCACCTTGAGCCTAAACTTCCCCTGGTGCAGCTTGAGACTGTGTCCCCTTGTTCTGGTGCTGGTTGTCTGGGAGAAGGGACCAACCCCCTCCTGGCAACAACCACCCTTCAGGTAGATGTAGAGAGAAATAAGGTCTCCCCTGAGCCTCCTCTTCTGCAGGTTAAACCATCCCAGCTTCCTCAGCCTCTCCTTGTAGAAGAGGTATAAAATACAGTTCTGTTAATATTACTTGTTACACTAAAAGATATATAGGGATAGCTACATATTGTATCTGTCCATATATTGTATCTCTTTTCTCCTCCTTTGCAGATGGGATTTGTCTGATTTAGGATATGATTTATTTTTTTTAAATGTGTGTCACACCTTGCTAACTGAGTGCCATGAGAGATGTCCAGTGGTATGAAAAGCTGGTAATTGGCTTCAGTGGGAGTTTTCTGTAAGTGAAAGAGGTAGACAAGTCTGGTGTAGAAACCAGATTTTGCCAGTGTTGAAATTCATCTCCCTCTCCTTTGGACTTTCTCAAAAGCAACTACAGGATATTCCGTTGTCCAGCCTAACAGAAATCATATTTATACATAAGAGAATAGAATAGAATAGAATAGAATAGAATAGAATAGAATAGAATAGAATAGAATAGAATAGAATAGAATAGAATAATAGAATAGCATAGAATAGCATAAAATAGACGAATAGACTAGACTAGACTAGACTAGACTAGACTAGACTAGACTAGAATAGAATAGAATAGAATAGAATTAACCAGGTTGGAAAAGACCTTTGAGATCATGGAGTCCAACCTATCACCCAACACCATCTCATCAACTAAACCGTGACACCAAGCACCCCATCCAGTCTCTTCCTGAACACCTGAGCCAGCAGTGTGCCCAGGTGGCCAAGAGGGCCAAGGGCATCCTGGCCTGCATTACGAATGGTGTGGCCAGCAGCAGCAGGGAAGTCATTGTGCCCTCTGCTCTGCATTGGTTAGGCTGCACCTTGAGTCCTGTGTCCAGTTCTGGGCCCCTCAGTTTAAGAAGGACATCGAGACACTTGAACATGTCCAGAGAAGGGCAACAAGGCTGGGGAGAGGCCTTGAACACAAGCCCTATGAGGAGAGGCTGAGGGAGCTGGGATTGTTTAACCTGGAGAAGAGGAGGCTCAAGGGTGACCTCATTGCTGTCTACAACTACCTGAAGGGAGGTTGTAGCCAGGAAGGGGTTGGTCTCTTCTCCCAGGCAAGCAGCACCAGAACAAGAGGACACAGTCTCAAGCTGCACCAGGCGAAGTTTAGGCTCGAGGTGAGGAGAAAGTTCTTCACCGAGCGAGTCGTTCATCATTGGAATGTGCTGCCCAGGGAGGTGATGGAGTCACCATCCCTCGACGAGTTTAAGAGGGGATTGGACGTGGCACTTGGTGCCATGGTCTAGTCATGAGGTCTGTGGTGACAGGTTGTACTCAATGATCCTTAAGGTCTCTTCCAACCTTAGCGATACTGTGATACTGTGATACCTCCAGTGATGGTGACTCCACCACTGCCCTGTGTATTCATTCCAATGGCCAATCTCTCTTTCTGTGAAGAACTTCTTCCTAACATCCAGCCTAAACCTCCCCTGATGCAGCTTGCAACTGTGTCCTCTTGTCCTGGAAACCTATTTGATGACAGTATAAAGACTTTATATAAAAGTATTCTGCCTTCAGCTTATCCATTTTCAGGGCACTTTATGATCTTTGAGGTCTCATCCAACCAGATGTATTCTGTGATCCTATGGATTGTGTATGCTATAAGTGTGTTTTATTTTTGCACTGAAGAGGCTTTCTGCATTGACCATGTTTTCCACTAAAGATGAGATTATTATTTTTGTGGCCAGGTAATTTAATTCCACAAATAGGGCTCCTTTTCCTTTCCTCTTAATAGAGGTGCAATTAGCACTTTGCAAAAATGTAGCATTTTCAATATTATAGTTATCATTTTCAGTACCAGAATATAATGGGCTTTGGGAAATTGCTGTTGGCTCTTGAATCATCATGCAAGTGGAAATGGCCTAGTGTTTAATACACCACCTATAGGTCCAAATTAAAGGCTGCCTTCATTTCTTGTTTGCTGGGTGTTGGAGTGGGAGTTTCATGTCTCTGTTGTTGAATTTTTATATGACTACTGCTAAATTCCTAGAACTAGGTAACAGGTCTGAAAAGCAACATTTTAATACAGGGTTAGAAAAGAATTTGTTTTAATTTCCTCTCACAGCTATTAGCCTCAACTTTTATGGGAGTTACTGGGTTTGTTGGTAGGACTAGGATGAACTCTGTTTTTGACTGGGGGTCCAGGCTTCCTCTTCACTGAGCAACTTCTGAGCTTATTGTCTCCGTCCTCAATCTACATCTGTGATTCGAGTGGATTCTAAGTCATTCCAGGCCTTCAAAGCAGCAGTCAGAAGAATGGGAACCCCTTCCTATCTTACTGTGCCCCCTCCTGAAATGCCAGTACTGACATAAAACTGTCAGAATCTGCTTGTTCATCTTTCCCTTGGTGTTGCCATGAATATTTCCTTTTAGTTTTCAGTAATCATTTTCTGTTACTAGTAGGTGAGGAAGCATTTCAAGTCCCGCATTCAGTTTTGGGCCCCTTACTACAAGAGGGACGTTGAGTTGCTGGAGCAGGTCCAGACAAGAGAAACAAAGCTGGTGAAGGGTCTAGAGAATAAGTCTTATGAGAAGTAGCTGTGGGAACTGGAGTTGTTTAGCCTGGAGAGAAGAGACTGAGGGGAGACCTTAGCACTCTGCAACTATCTGAAAGGAGTTTGTAGCAAGGTAGAAAATGATCTCTTCTCCCAAGTAACAAGTGATAGGGAAAGAAATGGCCTCAAGTTGTGCCAGGGGAGGTTTGACTATTAGGAAAGATTTCTTCACCAAAAGGGGTATCATGAACTTGGACAGGCTGCCCAGGGAAGTGGTTCAATCACCATCCCTGGAGATACTTAAAAGATACGTAGATGTGGTGCTTAGGGACATGGTTTAGTGGTGGATGTGACAGTGTTAGCACTGAATTTGGTGATCAGAAAGGTCTTTTCCAAACTCAAGAGTTCTATGATTCTTTAATGAATCTGAGATCAAAATATTGAAGACAAGAAGGGAAATGAACTTACATTTATAATGTCATTTAGCCTGGAGAAGAGGAGGCTCAGGGGAGACCTCATTGCCCTCTACAGCTACCTGAAGGGTGGTTGTAGCCAGGAAGGGGTTGGCCTCTTCTCCCAGGCAACCAGCACCAGAACAAGGGGACACAGTCTCAAGCTGCGCCAGGGGAGGTTTAGACTCGAGGTGAGGAGGAAGTTCTTCACCGAGCGAGTCATTCGTCATTGGAACGGGCTGCCCAGGGAGGTGGTTGAGTCATCGACCCTGGAGGCGTTCAAGGGGAGATTGGACGTGGCACTTGGTGCCATGGTCTAGGCATGGGGTCTGTGTTGATAGGTTGGACTTGATGATCCCTGAGGTCCTTTCCAACCTAAGTGATACTGTGATACTGTGATTTACAGTTCTCTACTATGCCCTGGTTTGGTTGGGGTTTTTTTGTTTCTTGGTGTTTTGTTTGGGTTAGTTGGGGGTCTTTTGTCACTGCTTGTTTGGGGGGGGTTGGTTTAGCTTGGGAGTTTTGTTGTGTTTTTTCCTTTTTCTTTAGTTTTACACTGCTAAGAATTCTGGCTGTATTCCTTGGAAGAAAGAAGACTCTATTTAGACAGAAGGAAGTACAAGGCTTCTTAGATCACAGCTCTTTAGATGGGTAGAGATGCAATTTGGCTGTTTGCTCTTAGGGATACTTTACTCCTAATAATACATTGATTTTCTAACAACTTCAATTACCAAAAGAGCAGTGATGGAGCAGAGGATAATTAGGAACAAGAGGAAGGGGGATAATTTAGTCCTGTCTATTACTGCATTTTTTCACCTGACCATCACTGTGTCAGGAAGTACCCAAGCAAGGATGTGATTCCTGTGGTTGTTATCTCTCAGGTGAACTAAACAGTTGAAAAGCAGATCTCAGTGCCAGCCTTGCAGATTCAGCCATGTCATGTTGCCTGTCTCAGCTACTTGTCTTTGGCAAGAATGCCAAAGCATTGTTGGCCAACAGGTACATGTTGGCCATATACACACACATACAGAGGGCTTTCAGTGTGCTTGGCAGTTCTTGCACGATGACCTCATACTGGCAGCTGTTTCTGAGCTTCAGTAAATTGTGCTTTTTCTGTACAGTTGGCACTGCTTTTCTTTTTGCCTTGAGAATTCTCTAGTGGTTCAAAATGGAGCCTTCACACAGTCTTGCATTTCTTTCATTTTCATCTTTGTTTTTCTTCTTTTATGATCACAGAAAGAGATCATAGACACTGAAGTGCGCTGGATGTGAAGTACAAAAATACAACTGAAGTGAATTAATAAGTGCCTGAACTCCAGGTTTCTCATGCTTTGAAACCAAGAAAATGGGGGGGAGAAGAAAGAAAAATCAATAAACCCTTTGAAAAACAGCTCCAGGAATCAGTGGGAATTGCTGTCATAAATACTTAAATCATGCACTGCAGTAGAGAGGCAAATTGGGGAATTATACTTCATAACTGTAGTGGAATTTGAAAACTGGGAGCACAGACTATGAAGATGGGCAAAGGTGAGACACTAAAACATCAGAAAGGAATCAGCAGGACATTGTTCCTAACATCCAGTATGAAATCTGCCCTTCTCTAGTTTGAAGCCACTGCTCCTTGTCCTATCTCTACAGGCCTTTGTTAACAGTCTCTCTTCATCTTTCTTGTAGGCCCCCTTCAGGTACTGGAAGGTTGCTATTAGAATAGAATAGAATAAACCAGGTTGGAAGAGACCTTCAAGATCATCACATCCAACCTATCACCCAACACCACCCAATCAACTAACCCATGTAACCAAGCACCCTGTCAAGTCTCCTCCTGAACACCTCCCTGGAGTCTTCTGCAGGCTGAACAGCCTCAGCTCCCTCAGCCTGTCCTCACAGCAGAGGCGTTCAAACCCCTTCATCATTTTTGTGTCCCTAAAAATCCTTTCATCTCCTGCTGCCAGATATTTTTTCTATAGCAAAAACAACCCACTAAACCACAACCAGCCAAAGAAAAACTAAACAGAAAACACTCAGTGTTCTATAATTTGCAAATCCTATTTCCTAGCTACATTTAATTATTTTGTTAGTTAAACAAGTCTTTTAGAAAATGTCTTTGAAACACTGCTCAGCCAGTAAGGGTTTTCATGGACCTGTGAATAGGATGCTAACAACAATAAGGTTTGCCTGAAGCTTGTCTCTGTGTCCAGATGGACTAAAATCATAATGAGAGAAGTTGTAGTTGATCTCAGTTTAGGAAGGATGTTGACTTGCTGGAACGAGTCCAGAGAAGGGCAACGAAGTTAGTGAGGGGTTTGGAACACAAACCCTATGAGGAGAGACTGAGGGAGCTGGGGCTGCTTAGCCTGGAGAGGAGGAGACTCAGGGGTGACCTTATTGCTCTCTACAACTACCTGAAGGGGGGTTGTAAACAGGCAGAGGTTGGTCTCTTCTCCCAGGCAGCCAGCACCAGAACAAGAGGACACAGTCTCAGGCTGCACCAGGGGAGGTTCAGGCTGGAGGTCAGGAGGAAGTTTTACACAGAGAGAGTGATTGCCCATTGGAATGGGCTGCCTGGGGAGGTGGTGGAGTCGCCATCACTGGAGGTGTTGAGGAGGAGACTTGACAGGGTGCTTGGTTACATGGGTTAGTTGATTAGGTGGTATTGGATGACGGGTTGGACGCGATCATCTTGAAGGTCTCTTCCAACCTGGTCTGGTCTATTCTATTCTATTCTATTCTATTCTATTCTATTCTATTCTAAATCATTAATATCATTGTTGTGATTTATATTTCTTTGCAATTCATGTGATTATGTCTGTTTAAGGGGTTAATGTAGAGGCAAAATGATAGCTATTTAACTAATAGGTTCTGGGATTATACCACAGCATAGGTTCAGTTCAGGTCATCAGATGGATTTCCCCATTTTGTTAAATTTTCATGGAGGGAATTCTGTCTACTTGGCTCCTGTATGCTGAATAATTATAACATTCTTGCCTCATGTGCTGCTGAGCACTTGAACTGTTTGCTGGGACATCTTCCACAAGATACTCATACTGAAAATGTTGCTTGAGTGGTTTGGGATATTTCTACAGTTCACAGGATCACAGGGTGTTAGGGGTTGGAAGCAACTTCTGGAGATCATTGAGTCCAACCTCACTGCCAGAGCAGGAGCACATAGAATCATAGAATCAGTCAGGGTTGGAAGGGACCACAAGGATCATCTAGTTCCAACCCCCCTGTAGAATATAGTGCAGGTCGCACAGGAATACATCCAGACAGGTCTTGAAAGTCTTCAGAGAAGATGACTCCACAACCTCTCTGAGGAGCCTGTTCCAGTGCTCTGTGACCTTTACAGTAAAGAATTATTTTCCCCTCCTTCTTGACACCCATCCCTCAGATTTATGAAATCCCCTCTCACTCTCTCCTGTCCAGACTAAGCAGCCCCAGGTCTCTCAGCCTTTTCTTATAAGGCAGTCTTCCAGTCCCTTAATCATCCTTGCAGCCCTCTGTTGGACTCTCTGTGGTAGATCCCTGTCCCTCTTAAACTGGGGAGCCCAAAACTGGATGCAGCATTCCAGGTGAGGTCTCACTAGGGCAGAGCAGAGGGAGAGGAGAACCTCCCTCAATCTGCTGGACACACTCTTCTTATCATAGTATCATAGTATCAGTCAGGGTTGGAAGGGACCACAAGGATCATCTAGTTCCAACCCCCCTGCCATGGGCAGGGACACCCCACATTAAATCAGGCTGGCCAGAGCCTCATCCATTCTTAATGCACCCCAGGACCCCATTGGCCTTCTTGTCCACAAGGGCACATTGCTGTCCAATCAGTGTGCTTGTAAGTGAAATGGATATGGACAAATAAATAGAATTCAAGGCAATGTTGTAGCTCTGTGGTCGATTTTGGACATGCACAAGAAATTCTAAGGTAGAGCATTCGTTTCTCTCTTTTTTTCTCCTGCTTTATTCTTTCAGTAACTTAAATGAAGATGGTGCTTTGCCTAATTACTGTGTTGCCAAAGTGTCATAAGTATTATCACAGAATCACAGAAACATTCTGCTTGGGGCAGACCCTCAGGGTCACCAAGTCCAACCCAGAGCCCTACTCTACAAGGTTCACCCCTAAACCATATCGCCAAGTATCACATCTAAACCACCTCTGAACACATCCAGGCTTGGTGACTCATCACCTCCCTGGGCAGAACATTCCAATGCCTGACCACTCTTTACCTGAATTATTTTTTTCCTAATGTCCATTCTCAACCTACCCAGTCATAGCTTGAGGCCATTCCCTCTTGGTATATCTTTAATTATCTGTGAGAAGAGACCAGACCCAGCCTCTCCATAATATCCTTTCATGGTAGTTGTAGAGCACAGTGAGGTCTCCCCTCAGCCTCCTCTTCTTTTCCAAACGGCAGGAGATTGAACACTTCCAAGTGCCGGGTTCTGCACATTGGCCACAACAACCCCATGCAGTGCTACAGGCTGGGGTCAGAGTGGCTGAGAGCAGCCAGGCAGAGAGGGACCTGGGGGTGCTGGTTGATGGTAGGCTGAAAATGAGCCTGCAGTATGCCCAGGCGGCCAGGAGGGCCAATGGTATCCTGGCCTGCATTAGGAACAGTGTGGCCAGCAGGAGCAGGGAGGTCATTCTGCCCCTGTGCACTGCACTGGTTAGGCCACACCTCGAGTCCTGTGTCCAGTTCTGGGCCCTTAGTTTAGGAAGGAGGTTGACTTGCTGGAACGTATCCAGAGAAGGGCAACAAAGTTGATGAGGGGCTTGGAGCACAATCCCTATGAGGAGAGGCTGAGGGAGCTGGGGCTGCTTAGCCTGGAGAGGAGGAGACTCAGGGGTGACCTTATTGCTGTCTACAACTACCTGAAGGAGGGTTGTAGACAGGCAGAGGTTGGTCTCTTCTCCCAGGCAACCAGCACCAGAACAAGAGGACACAGTCTCAGGCTGTGCCAGGGGAGGTTCAGGCTGGAGGTCAGGAGGAAGTTTTACACAGAGAGAGTGATTGCCCATTGGAATGGACTGCCCGGGGAGATGGTGGAGTCGCCATCGCTGGAGGTGTTCATGAGGAGACTTGACAGGGTGCTTGGTTACATGGGTTAGTTGGTTGGGTGGTGTTGGATGATAGGTTGGATGCGATGATCTTGAAGGGTCCTCCAACCTGGTTTATTCTGTTCTGTTCTATTCTGTTCTGTTCTTTTCTATTCTATTCTATTCTATTCCAAACTAAACTAACTAAACAGCCCCAGCTCCTTCAGTCACTCTTCATCAGATTTATTCTCCAGGCCCTTCAGCAGCATGAATACTATGAACCATTATCAAGATTGTAGCTCAGTGAGCAGTAACTTTAGCTTGCATGGATGATTAGTTTGCCTAGAGGACAGGGTGTAAATTAGAAGGGGTTAATTGAAAAGATCAATGCTTTCATCTTTCTTTGCAATTTTTTTTAGGTGGAATTATTTTAGTATATGTTTCAGACTTCCTAGTGTGACTCATGCACGAGAAACCATGGCAGACTTTGTTTCTCTTGCAAAATATATATTTTAGAAGTTCTCATTACCTACCCTGCTGCAGTGGCAATAGTCAGTTGTGTTCCATGTACTTGATAATTAGGCTTGAAGATAATTAATGATTTATAGTTTGTCATCAGACATTTAGTGCATTCCTAGTGCTGGAACCAGTGGCACACTGTTTTCACAAACTTCTTCTGTGTGTCTAAAGGAATTTTCTTCCCCCTGCTGCAGATTATCTAGAATTAAAACCCTTAAAGCAGTATTCATCCCCTAGGAGCCTCTGACATTTCTCAGGGATAAAAGGAAAGCTAAGTGTCAGGTTGCCTGCAGCAGATTTCCTGCTGTCTGTTACTCTGTAGAGATAGAAGAGGAAGAGGAAGAGGAATAGACCGGACCAGGTTGGAAGAGACCTTTGAGATCATCGAGTCCAACCTATCATCCAACACCATCTCATCAACTAAACCATGGCACCAAGCATCCCATCCAGTCTCTTCCTAAACACCTCCAGTGATGGTGACTCCACCACCTCCCTGGGCAGCACATTGATCAGCTAAGATTGGGAGCTAGTGCTAGGAAATCAGGGCTTTCACTCTGGGGAGTGGGGTCGTATCCTTTATAGTTTCCCAATTCCACCACCCCCCACTTTTGGTTTTCTTTTTGCTTAACTCCCATGAAATGAATTTGAGGTCTTTTCCTACCTTATTGATTCTGTGATGCTATGGTCTCAGACTGTTGGTCAATTTGAAGAGCAGTATTTTTGCTGTCCTTTTTATAACCCCCATTACATGATTTATCTTTAAATATGCCTGAGTCATCTTTTTGGGCTGAAAAGCCAGGATCCTCGCCAACTTGTTGGGGTTTTGTTTTAAAGAATGTAGTAACCCTCATTCAGCTCCATATTCATAAAGAAAAATCAGCTGACAAATATGCTAATAAACATCCAAAGCACTGTAGAGTTGTTCTACATTTACAACTGGGCATTATGCAAATAATCCCTGTACTTTAATTCTGCCACATTTGTATCAATGTTAAGCTTGAAGAATGGTATTGCCATTTAAAATATAAATAGTACTAAACCAAACTGAGGACAGATTGTGGTGCAAGTGCTTCTCAGTGTTTTGAAGACACAGCAAGAGCCTTTGCAGCTGCTCTTTTCTGGAAAACAAACATTCTGCTTCACAGCAAAGCGTGGGCCTTCAGGACTGAAATAAACAAATACACATTGTTCTGTGCTAGGTTTAAAAGATGTTTATGGTGGAAGCAGAGCCCAGTGAGAAGCAATGCTGAAGTCCTGCTACACTGAATGACTGCCCATGACTGTGACACCACTGAATGACTGTGGTGGTTTGGCCCTGGCCTGGAGGCCAGATGCCCACCAAAGCCACTCTATCACTCCCCCTCTTAAGTGGACAGGGGGAGAGGGGAAAAACAATATAATAGAAGCCAGCAGCAGGATAGGAGCAAGTTAATAACACTAATAAGCAAACCACATTAGACCACATGGAGGCAAAAGGCAGAGAGAGAGATGTTAGTCTCTACCTGCCATCATAGTATCAGTCAGGGTTGGAAGGGACCACAAGGATCATCTAGTTCCAACCCCCCTGCCATGGGCAGGGACACCCCACACTAGATCAGGCTGGACAGAGCCTCATCCAGCCTGGTCTTAAACACCTCCAGGGACGGGGCCTCAACCACCTCCCTGGACAACCCATTCCAGGGTTTCACCACTCTCAGGGTGAAGAACCTCCTCCTCACCTCCAGCCTGCATCTCCCCACCTCCAGCTTCATTCCATTTAGGTTATTTATACACTCTGATGTCACAATTTTTTAGTTAGCATCAGCAGGACGATGGTCGGTCTCGGGAAGCGGGGCTCTCTAAGCTTGGTGGTTACTTGGGAGGACAGACCCCATGGATGAATCCCCCCCACTTCCTTTTTTCACTTCCTTCTTATATCTGAGCTGATGTAATTTGGTGTGGAATACCTCTTTGGCCAGTCTGATTCAGCTGGCTCAGCTGTGTCCCCTCCCAAGACCTTGCCCACCCCTCAGTGTACTCTTGGGGCAGGGAAATGTTGAAAGGACACAGCCTGGATACTTATTCAACACTAGCCAAAACACTGCTGTGTTATCAACTACTGCTGTAAAACACAGCACTAGAAAGATGCTGTGAGGAGAATTAACTCCATGTCAGTCCAAGCCAGTACACACCAACAGTGTGGGCAGTTGGAGCAGGGAGGTCATTCTCCCCCTGTACACCACACTGGTTAGGCCACACCTTGGGTCCAGTTCTGGGCCCCTCAGTAAGCTAAAAGATACTGAGTTGCTGGAACATGTCCAGAGAAGGGCAACAAAGCTGGGGAGGGATTTGGAACACAAGCCCTATGAGGAGAAGCTGAGGGAGCTGGGGTTGCTTAGCCTGGAGAAGAGGAGGCTCAGGGGAGACCTTCTTGCCATCTACAACTACCTGAAGGGAGGTTGTAGACAGGCAGGGACTGGTCTGTTCTCCCAGGCAACCAGCACCAGAACAAGAGGACACAGTCTCAAGCTGCACCACGGGAGGTTTAGACTGGATGTTAGGAAGAAATTCTTCATAGAGAGAGTGATTGCCCATTGGAATGTGCTGCCCAAGGAGGTGATGGAGTTTCATAGTTTCATAGTTTCGTTCAGGGTTGGAAGGGACCACAAGGATCATCTAGTTCCAACCCCCCTGCCATGGGCAGGGACACCCCACACTAGATCAGGCTGCCCAGAGCCTCATCCAGCCTGCTCTTAAACACCCCCAGGGACGGGGCCTCGACCATCTCCCTGGACAACCCATTCCAGGGTTTCACCACTCTCATGGTGAAGAACTTCCTCCTCACATCTAGCCTGAATCTCCCCACCTCCAGCTTCATTCCATTCCCCCTAGTTGCCATCACTGGAGGTGTTTAGGAAGATGGGGTGCTTGGTGCCATGGTTTAGTTGGTGAGATGGTGTTGGATGATGGGTCGGATGTGATGATCTCAAAGGTCTTTCCCAACCTGGTCTGGTCTATTCTATTCTATTCTATTCTATTCTATTCTATTCTATTCTATTCTATTCTATTCTATTCTATTCTATTCCATTCCATTCCATTCCATTCCATTCCATTCTGTTCTATTCCACTCTTGTGACCCATGGCATGGTATGGGTGCCATGGGCATTTGCAAAATTCTCTTGTCCCTTGGAGCATTTTTTCAATGGACTTCCATAAAACACACTTGAAAGTGCTTGGGAAATTGTGAAATTATCAGCAATCCAGCATAAACCAAAACCATCTGTTGTGGGGAAAAATATGGGTTTTATACCACTAGTGTGTGCTTTGGTGCTGGACTCCTAGAGTTAAGTTTTTCTGTTGCCATCAACTACTGTTCATCTTGTTTAATACATTGTGAATTCCATAAGTGAGAGGGAAAAAGAGCTGATGAAAGCTGTGCCTGGTTTTCAGTGTTGTTTTTGGTCTTTTTCTCTCCATTATGCAGAATATCCAGAGGAAGTGTGGGGATTTCCCATGTGTCAATACTTGAAGGACAAGGGCTGGTGCTGTGGTCGCAATGCTAGGATGTCAGCATGCTTGGTATGAGTCCCCTCCTTTTCATTTTTTCTTACTGAGAGCTTTATCCAGATGTTATGAGATTCATTGCCTTTGGCTTCTAATCCTAAAGCCATGACTTTAGTCCAAGACTCTACAGAATAACATCATTAATGTTGTAAGCATGATGAATTATAGCTAAAAGAAAAGAAAAAAATAATAGTGTTGACCTTCCAGCTTGATATATTTCATACATGCTGAAGGCATGGAAAAAGGTTAGTATTGACAGATATGTATTTTAAGAATGGACAGAAAGGTCAAACCTCTGCTGAAACCTAAACGAGGTAACCCCTGGGGGTAATAGTTCCTGGCCAAAGACTTACTGGGGAGCAAGGCATTTGTAGAAGAGTTGCAATCAGTTACTCCCCCAATGCCTTAATGATTCATAACATTGAATGCTCCAGCTGTTTAAAACCTAAACAAACCTTCCCAGTCCAAAAATTAGAAGAGCTCTAAAATCCACATGGCTTAAGATATTGGAAACGTCTTTGTAACATTGCACCGAGGGACGAAGTCCTCTTAAAGACCTCTCGTCAAGACAGAGTGACAAACTGTTGTCTAATATGGAAAAACACAGATGGATACTGAAAACTGCAGGCACTGATTCAGTTAGAAAGCTACCCTTCCTTATCTCGAGTAATTTCACATTTCGGGTATCAGGTTCTGGCTAGCCTCTGACACTCGGTTCAGGAAAGATGCTGAGTTGCTGGAATGTGTCCAGAGAAGGGCAACAAAGCTGGGGAGGGGATTGGAGCACAGCCCTGTGAGGAGAGGCTGAGGGAGCTGGGGTTGCTTAGCCTGGAGAAGAGAAGGCTCAGGGGAGACTTTCTTGCCATCTACAACTACCTGAAGGGAGGTTGTAGCCAGGTGGGGATTGGTCCCTTCTCCCAGGCAACCAGCACCAGAACAAGAGGACACAGTCTCAAGCTGTGCCAGGGGAGGTTTAGGTTGGATGTTGGGAAGAAGTTCTTCACAGAAAGAGAGATTAGAATAAACCTTTATTAGAATAAACCAAACCAGGTTGGAAGAGACCTTCAAGATCATCGTGTCCAACCCATCAATCAATCCAACCCACCCAAACAGCTAACCCATGGCACCAAGCACCCCGTCAAGTCTCCTTCTGAACACCTTCAATGACGGCGACTCCACCACCTCCCCGGGCAGCCCATTCCAATGGGCAATCACTCTTTCTGTGTAGAACTTCTTCCTAACATCCAACCTGAACCTCCCCTGGCGCAGCCTGAGACTGTGTCCTCTTGTTCTGGTACTGGCTGCCTGGGAGAAGAGACCATCATCATCCTGTCTACAACCTCCCTTCAGGTAGTTGTAGAGAGTGATAAGGTCACCCCTGAGTCTCCTCTTCTCCAGGCTAAGCAGCCCCAGCTCCCTCAGCCTCTCCTCATAGGGCTTGTGTTCCAAACCCCTCACCAACTTTGTTGCTCTTCTCTGGACTCGTTCCAGCAAGTCAACCTCCTTCCTAAACTGAGGGGGCCAGAACTGGACACAGTACTCGAGGTGTGGCCTAACCAGTGCAGTGTACAGGGGCAGAATGACCTCCCTGCTCCTGCTGGCCACACTGTTCTTGATGCAGGCCAGGATGCCATTGGCCCTCTTGGCTGCCTGGGCACACTGCAGGCTCATGTTCATCCTACCATCAACCAGCACCCCCAGGTCCCTCTCTGCCTGGCTGCTCTCTAGCCACTCTGACCCCAGCCTGTAGCACTGCATGGGGTTTTTGTGGCCAATGTGCAGAACCTGGCATTTGGATGTGTTAAATCTCATGCCGTTGGACTCTGCCCATCTGTCCAGCCTGTCGAGGTCTCTCTGCAGAGCCTCTCTACCCTCCAGCAGATCAACTCTTGCCCCCAGCTTGGTGTCGTCAGCAAATTTACTGATGATGGACTCAATGCCCTCATCCAGATCATCAATGAAGATGTTAAAGAGCACAGGGCCCAGCACAGATTGGCCATTGGAATGGGCTGCCCAGGGAGGTGGTGAGTCACCATCACTGGAGATGTTTATCAAGAGACTGGATGAGGCACTTGGTGCCATGGTTTATTGATTAGGTGGTGTTGGATGATAGGTTGGACTTGATGATCTCAAAGGTCTTTTCTAATCTGGTTAATTCTAATTCTAATTCTAGTTCTCATTTTAATTCTAATACTAGCTCTGCACCTCCATTATGGAGAACAGTGTAGTTTAAAGACTCAGTACGGGCTGATGTATCAAGGTTATGCAAACTTGAACTAACCTAGTAATTCAGTGCTCTCAGAAGAAAGTATAGGAGGACAGTTGTGCAGTATTCACAGAGCTTAAATGTGTTATCCTTGGCAAGGTAAAAGAAAAAAATTGTTCATTTAGGGATGTTGCTTTAAATCCTCTTACAAGAAGTGATTTCTAAAATATACATCTGGGGCTTGTTAGCCTGGAGAAGAGAGGGGATTTAATAAATATAAATATCTGAGGGCTGGGTGTCAAGAGGGAGGGGGCAGGCTCTGCTCAGTTGCACCCTGTGGTAGGACAAGTGGCAATGAGTATAAACTACAGCACAGGAGGTTCGAGCTCAACATGAGGAACTTCACTGTAAGGGTCACAGAGCAGTGGAACAGGCTCCCCAGAGAGGTTGTGAGTCTGCTTCTCTGGAGACATTCAAGACCCATCTGGATGTGTTCCTGTGTGACCTGCACAAGATTCTATGGTCTTGCTCTGGCAGGGGAGTTGGAGTCGATGATCTTGGTGAGAAACTGGAACAGGTTGCCCAAGGAGGTGGTGGAAGCCTCATCCCTGGAGGTTTTTAAGGCCAGACTGGATGTGGCTGTGGGCAACCTGATCTAGTGTGAGGTGTCCCTGCCCGTGGGGGAGGGTTGGAACTGGATGATCCTTGATGTCCCTTCCAACCCTAACAATTCTATGATTCTATGGTCTTTGGAGGTCCCTTCCAACCCCTAACACCCTGTGATCCTGTGAATAACTAACGTGTCAGCTGAGAAAGAATTGTTATTGTATGCCACTAACAAGGGAAAAAGGCAAATCCCTTTGAGAAAGCACTCTTTGTAAGGGGATTTAAAGCAACATCCATTTCTTCTGGAAAGAAAAAAAAAAATCAGGGCCAGTTTTTCAACAATGGTAGTAAGATAAATGTTGTAACCAAATGACCCCCACGAGACAGGACTGATCATGCCATATAGATCTGTCTTGGATTTCACAGGAATCACAAAAAATTGGCAGCTGAAAAAAACTTTTGCTTTTTTTTTTCCCCCCAAACATTCACATAAGCCAA
The DNA here is from genome assembly GCF_026170545.1 of Melanerpes formicivorus. Classification (NCBI taxonomy): domain Eukaryota; kingdom Metazoa; phylum Chordata; class Aves; order Piciformes; family Picidae; genus Melanerpes; species Melanerpes formicivorus. The sequence continues at coordinate 39,733,054 of NW_027142355.1, read as the reverse complement.
ATGGCTCCACTGTGTCATTAGATACTTCTCCTCTTACTGTGTTTGTAATTCAGTGGGGTTCTCACATCTAGGGTTTTCCTTACCTTCTAGGGGGTATGAAGGAGACAGTGCAATGCACCTACATATCCATCTTCCTTGCATACTGGCTAGATAGGAGAAACTCTGTTTGCTGAGCAATGACACTCAGCATTATTGCTAATGTTCATTATTGCACATCATTCAGATGTGCCAAGGGCCAGAGGTTCTGGACAAGAGTTTCAGTTTCAGTCTCTTAGAATACATCGCATCCATCTTAGAAGCAGCAGCAGCAGCAGGTACGTGCTTGTAATGAGGACTACAGCATATACAGCACAAGTCAAATTTAAGTCAGCCAAAGCCATGAGCAGAGAAACTGCAACTACTTGGATCATGTTTGAAGAATGGAATGGAATGGGATGGGATGGGATGGGATGGAATGGAATGGGATGGGATGGGATGGGATGGAATGGAATGGAATGGAATGGAATGGAATGGAATAGAATAGAATAGAATAGAATAGAATAGAATAGAATAGAATAGAATAGAATAGAATAGAATAGAATAGAATAGAATAGAATAGAATAGAATAGAATAGAATAGAATAGACCAGGTTGGAAGAGACCTTCAAGATCATTGTGTCCAACCTATCATCCAACACCACCTAATCAACTAAACCATGGCACCAAGCACCCCATCCAGTCTCTTCCTAAACACCTCCAGTGATGGTGACTCCACCACCTCCCTGGGCAGCACATTCCAATGGGCAATCTTTCTTTCTGTGAAGAATTTCTTCCTAACATCCAGCCTAAACCTCCCCTGGCGGAGCTTGTGAGACTGTGTCCTCTTGTTCTGGTGCTGGTTGCCTGAGAGAAGACAAGATCAATTGTGAAAAGGGGAGAAGGAAAAGTGGGTGATTCAGAGACAAGCAGTTTTATTTAGTGTCCTGGACTTTGTGGACAAAAGGTGAGAATGCCCCCTAAGTGGACAGGGATTTTTGGGTCAGTATCTAATTTGTTGTAGTCTCAGATAATTTACTGAGATTTTGTCCTCATTTCTACTATGATCTTTGATAACTCTGTTGAAACTTTTATAGGCACAGTATCATTCCAACTGTGGCAAAACCTTCCATGCTTCTAGTTATCAGTCATTCTTTGTCGCTATGCATCATAAAAATCAAATACTCTCACACCTCCATCAGGGTTTATGATGTGAAGAATCTGGTGAAAGATACTGCACAGCATTTTAAACTGCAGTCTCTCTGAGGCTTTTATTTTATCTAACTTTACATGTATAAGTACAATCTATCTGTATATTAGGGTATTTAAGGCATTTACATACACCCCTCAGTTTAGGAAGGATGTTGAGTTGCTGGAACATGTCCAGAGAAAGGCAACAAAGTTGGTGAGGGGTTTGGAGCACAGCCCTGTGAGGAGAGGCTGAGGGAGCTGGGGTTGCTTAGCCTGGAGAAGAGGAGGCTCAGGGGAGACCTTATTGCTTTCTGCAACTACCTGTAGGTAGGTTGTAGACAGGCAGGGGCTGGTCTCTTCTCCCAGGCAACCAGCACCAGAACAAGAGGACACAGTCTCAAGCTGCGCCAGGGGACGTTTCAAATGGTTGACTACGCAACGTGAATTATTTGTATTTCGGTAGGAACAGGCCAAAGAAAAATGTGTTTCCCTTTAGCACTTTCACAGAAAGCAATCCCCTGAAATTTTTGTCCAATGCTAGGAAAAACAAACAAATCTCATGCCTCTTTCTGTACAGTCAGTTGTCATTGCTACTCCTATAAATAAACAAAAATAACACGAAGGAGCTGATTATGAGTCCCCGAAGGGATTAACGCTTCCAAGTGTGCAAGCTTGTGTTATTTCACACATCTTTTAAATGTCATGTCCTCTGACTTTTATACAATGTGTTTATAAAATGTTCTGGTTAAAGAATAAACATATCAGCAACTTAATTCCTTCACTTTTAAAGGCTTTGGAGCGAGTTGCAGTTGGCCAAATGGTAAGTGATATTGTTTATTTTAGCCATTCTAAGATAAAATGTGGTTTTCCCCCCCTTGGATGTTCTTAATCCATGACCTTTTGTTGAACCTCTGCGTTTCTGGAACCTAAAGCACTAGCATGGGCTGCGTGAAACCCTGACTAGATAGCATGTGTCATCAGGAAATCACATTTTTGTTGCTGTGACTGTACTTAGATTATCAGTTTTCTTCTGATAATTAAGAGTCTGGGGAAAAAAGCACACCTTAAAGCATAAGGCATTGAACTATGCTTCCGAACTTTCACTTTCAGCTAATACATAAAGTCAGTACAAAAGTCCTTCAGGTATCTCTGGTTTGGATCACTCTATCCCAGTGTTTTATCAACTAATGTAAAAATAGAAATTGTTATGACAAAAGCTTGAATCTGCTAGAAACATCATCATTCAAATTTTAAGGGGCTGTTCAGCCTGGAAAAGAGAAAGCTCCAAGGTGACCTAACTATGGCCTTCCAGTATCTGAAGGGGACCTACAGGAAGGCTGGGGAGGGACTTCTCAGGATCTCAGGTAGTGATAGGACTATGGGGAATGGAATGAAGCTGGAAGTGGGGAGATTCAGGCTGGATGTGAGGAGGAAGTTCTTCCCCATGAGAGTGGTGAGACCCTGGAATGGGTTGTCCAGGGACGTATCACAGTATCACAGTATCACAGTATCACAGTATCACTTAGGTTGGAAAGGACCTCGAGGATCATCGAGTCCAACCTATCAACACAGACCCCATGACTAGACCATGGCACCAAGTGCCACGTCCAATCTCCCCTTGAACGCCTCCAGGGTCGATGACTCAACCACCTCCCTGGGCAACCCGTTCCAATGACGAATGACTCGCTCGGTGAAGAACTTCCTCCTCACCTCGAGTCTAAACCTCCCCTGGCGCAGCTTGAGACTGTGTCCCCTTGTTCTGGTGCTGGTTGCCTGGGAGAAGAGGCCAACCCCTTCCTGGCTACAACCACCCTTCAGGTAGTTGTAGAGGGCAATGAGGTCACCCCGAGCCTCCTCTTCTCCACGTGGTTGAGGCCCTGTCCCTGAAGGTGTTTAAGCCCAGGCTGGACGAGGCTCTGGCCAGCCTGATCTAGTGTGGGGTGTCCCCGCCCATGGCAGGGGGGTTGGAACTAGATGACCCTTGTGGTCCCTTCCAACCCTGACTGATACTATGATATTATGATGCTATGAAATCCCTCTACATTCTTTTTTTCTCTGTGAATACTTTGAATTGCTGTTGTGCAAGTTATCCTTTTGGGAATGGTGGACAGTAACTGTTCAAATATATAAAAGGCAAAGCTGAGAGACCTCTTCTTTTTTAATATAAGCCCACTGACCCCAGTACTGTAAATACATTTTGCAGTGAATTTTTTGTTGGCAAGCATGAACTATTTTTATGCAAACATCTTTCATACACAAAGTTATGAAGTTTTCACTGTATTCTGCTTTTATGAGCATGGTGCTTACTGCATGATTCAGACTATAGTGCATGATGATTCAGCTTGGGAATTTGTCCTGCTGCCTTTATAACTAGTCCTGCTGCCTTTAAAACAGCTTAGGTAAAATGCAATGGAATGGAATGGAATGGAATGGAATGGAATGGAATGGAATGGAATGGGATGGGATGGGATGGGATGGGATGGGATGGGATGGAATGGAATGGAATAGAATAGAATAGAATAGAATAGAATAGAATAGAATAGAATAGAATAGAATAGAATAGAATAGAATAGAATAGAATAGAATAGAATAGAATAGAATAGAATAGACCAGACCAGGTTGGAAGAGACCTTCAACATCAATTGTTTGATTTCTTTTGTGTTGTAGAATTTGGATCACAATCAATACATTTTCCCTCTGTTTGTTTGGTTTTTTTTCCTCTCTCTGCCAATCTTTGAACTTTTACTTCAGATTTTGGGTTTCTTTGTGTTTCCTTTTCATTTTCTTTCTTGTATTCATAGTTATGTTAGAATCTGACCCCAAAATGTAATCTTAACTGGTTACAAGGGCATTAGTAAATTGTCCTCTTAAAACTGCTAGGATAGACTGTAAAGAACAGGTGCCAGTAAGTAGCTGAGGAGCCAATACTGATGTTGTTACTCTTATCTTAATTCCAATGCCAAGTTTAAATCCTTGCTGTTCTGATTTGTTTTCTGCAGCTGCCTACAGAATCATTGTTTTATCGAGCTGTTCTTCAGGTTATTATAGAAGAAATTTATGGGGTCACCAAGAGGTATGGAAGCTCTGAATTCACGGAATGCAAAACAAAGATCTCATTTTTTTTCACCTCTATTCTGCAGAGAAAGAATTTCTTAGAAAGCAGACGAGCACAAGGAACAGGCTTATCAGACTTCGTATTCCTATCAGTGTTAAAATGCAGGATAGATTATTAGTTCATCCTAAGTCCACATCACAAATGTATTGCCCTTCTGATTGACAGCTGCCTGAATACGAGCCAGCAGTGTGCCCAGGTGGCCAAGAAGGCCAATGGCATCCTGGCCTGCATTAGGAATAGTGTGGCCAGCAGGAGCAGGGAAGTCATTGTGCCCCTGTACTCAGCACTGGTCAGGCCACACCTTGAGTACTGTGTCCAGTTCTGGGCCCCTCAGTTTAAGAAGGACATTGAGGCACTTGAATGTGTCCAGAGAAGGACAAGGAGGCTGGGGAGAGGCCTCGAGCCAAGCTCTACGAGGAGAGGCTGAGAGAGCTGGGATTGTTTAGCCTGGAGAAGAGGAGGCTCAGGGGTGACCTCATTGCCCTCTACAACTACCTGAAAGGTGGTTGTAGCCAGGAAGGGGTTGGTCTTTTCTCCCAGGCAACCGGCACCAGAACAAGAGGACACAGTCTCAAGCTGTGCCAGGGGAAGTTTAGGCTGGAGGTGAGGAGAAAGTTCTTCAGTGAGAGAGTTGTTATCCATTGGAATGTGCTACCCAGGGAGGTGGTGGAGTCACCATCCCTGGAGGCATTCAAGAGGGGATTGGATGTGGCACTTGGTGCCATGGTTTAGTAGTCATGAAGTCTTGGGTGACAGGTTGGACTTGATGAGCTTTGAGGCCTTTTCCAACCTTACTGATTCTGTGATTCTATGGTTCCTTTACCCAGAGCTGAAGTAAGTCCTCTTTGCTCCTAGATATGTTTGTAAAACTTATCTTCACCAGAAAACTGACAGCAAAATCACTAAAAAATCAACACAGTCCTGGGCTACCCTGTTATGTGGAGGTCCTGGGGTATTTAATACTGCAGAAGACAAAAAGACATTTCCATTTGTCCTGAGAAAAACTGCTGAAAGCTTAATAGCCATGAGGGCTGTGAAAAGCTGCCTGTGCCTACACTGGCAAGTACTGTGCCCTTGCAGGATGGGATTTGGAGAGCTGATCCTGACGACCTGATGTCTGCACTCTGCTCTTTTTTCTGCAGTTGTAGCTGGATTCAAGTGTGTTTTTTAATTCTATGGGATAGACGGCCATGTGCATCCAGAAGCACACCTTCCAGTTTAGTTTCATTTGAAAACAACCCATTTCCCATTTCTTTTTTATCTCTGATCCTCTTCCACAGTGTGAATAAAGGCATGAGAGGTGAGGAAAATTTACTTCAGAAGTATACTCCTGGTCTAAAATAAATGCTAATGTATATACCTCCAAATTCTCTGCTAAATGAAGAGCCAGAAAGCTTAACCTTCAAAAGGTCAAACTCCTGAGAGAATAAATGCTTTTTTTTTTCAAATTTTTAAATTACATAAACTATCACACATAAAATCATGGCAAAAGGCAAGGCAAGGCAAGGCAAAGAGAAAAGAAAAGAAAAGAAAAGAAAAGAAAAGAAAAGAAAAGAAAAGAAAAGAAAAGAAAAGAAAAGAAAAGAAAAGAAAAGAAAAGAAAAGAAAAGAAAAGAAAAGAAAAGAAAAGAAAAGAAAAGAAAAGAAAAGAAAAGAAAAGAAAAGAAAAGAAAAGAAAGAAGAGAGAAAAGAAAAGAAAAGAAAAGAAAAGAAAAGAAAAGAAAAGAAAAGAAAAGAAAAGAAAAGAAAAGAAAAGAAAAGAAAAGAAAAGAAAAGAAAAGAAAAGAAAAGAAAAGAAAAGAAAAGAAAGAAGAGAGAAAAGAAAAGAAAAGAAAAGAAAAGAAAAGAAAAGAAAAGAAAAGAAAAGAAAAGAAAAGAAAAGAAAAGAAAAGAAAAGAAAAGAAAAGAAAAGAAAAGAAAAGAAAAGAAAAGAAAAGAAAAGAGAAGAAAAGAGGAAAAAAGAGTGACATAGTTGATAATATGTTTCTTTTTTTAATGGAAATGTAATTTGCAGGAATTAATTAAGATTGCACTCCTGAAAGAAAAGCAATGGCTACTTTAGAACGACTCTTCTCCCCCTTTCCTCCCAGGTTTCATTGCTGAGCATAATGTTAAATGGCATGGAATATCTCTCTGGTCCATTCAGGTCAGTTGTGCATGCCCCCTGGTTTCTTGTGCACCCCCATCCAGCTTCCTGAGGGGCAGAAGGAGGAACAGAGAAGGCCTTTATGATATGCACTCGCTGTTTGGCAATAGCTGAAACACTGGTGTGTTACCAGCAATGTTTTAGTCTCAAATACAAACTACAGCACTTTATGAGCTGCTGTGAGGTTAGATCCCTTCCAGCCAGATCCAAACTATCTTTCCCTGAGTAGCTTGCAATGAGGATCCAGCTGTCCATCTTCCAATGGGTAACATAACAGTGTAGTCATTAACTGATTCCAGAGTGCATCAACCCAAATGTTTAGGTGCATCTGAATATAAAATATGACCACCAAAACAGTTCTGAATGAGTGAGGTGTCCTTGCCAGCTGAACAACGTCAGAACTACCACTGAGTGAAGTCTTTCTGCTCATCAGGGAGGTGGTGGAGTCACCATTGCTGGAAGTGTTTAAGAAGAGACTGGATGAGGCCCTTAGTGCCATGGTTTAGTTGATTAGATGGTGTCAGGTGATAGGTTGGACTTGATGCTCTTGAAGGTCTTTTCCAACCTGGTCAATTCTGTATTCTGCATTAACTCTGGTCTTTAAATAAGGAGGAAGGAAGGTTACTAAGAATCAAGGGAGGAAAAAGTTTCAAACTAAGATATTTCTAGTCAGTATTTCATTGGGTGGGGCCAGGAGGTGAGTGTATTCCTTCCTAAGATGAAAATTCTGCAGCTGAAAATTTAATTCTTATGCTACACAGCTGGAAAATGAATCATGTTAGGCCACAGTTAAGAAAGCAAATTCAGACCAACAAAAGCTTTTCCTTTTGTTTCTCCAAGATACTTGAAGCAGAGAAAAGAGAACAAATCTAAGTGGCCTGTTAGGATTCAGTCTTCCTGTACATTTTATTTATTTATCTTTTTTTTGTGTGTGTGAGTTTATGTGATTTATTTTAACATGTTTTCTGAATAACCCACATTTTTGGCTGGCTTCAAAAGCAAGGCCACTGAGTTGTAAACAGGAGAAAGTTCTGGCAGCATTTAAGGAGCTAAAAAGTGCAGGCATAAGAACACGGAGTAACAAGGAGAAGTGAAATATTACTCCAGCTTGGTGTTTGTTTGGTCCAGTGGTTGATGGTAAATACATTACAACATCATTATAGCAAATTATATTAGCATGATAGAAAGTAATAGCACAGTATAAGAGTATAACAGTACATTAGAGGTTGGAAGGGACCTCCAGAGATCATCCAGTCCAACCCCCCTGCCAAAGCAGGATCACCTAGGGTGGTCCACGCAGGGATGCATCCAGGCGGGTTTTGAAAGTCTCCAGAGAAGGAGACTCCACAACCTCTCTGGGCAGCCTGCTCCAGGGCTCTGTCACCCTCGCTGTAAAGAAGTTTCTCCTCATGTTGAGGTGAAATCACAGTATCACAGTATCACCAAGGTTGGAAGAGACCTCAAAGATCATCGAGTCCAACTTGAAATCTTCTATGATCAAGCTTGTACCTGTTGTTTCTTGTCTTACTACTCTGCACCACCAAAGGACCTTGGCCCCCTCCACTTGACACCTGCCCCTCAGATATTTATACATATTGATGAGATCACAGAATCACCAAGGAAGAGACCTCAAAGATCATCAAGTCCAACCTGTCACCACAGACCTCATGACACCAAGTGCCACGTCCAATCCCCTCTTGAACACCTAAATCCCCTCTCAGTCTTCTCAAGACTAAACAGCCTCAGGGCTCTCAGCATCAGCAGAGAAAAGAATTTTGTCATTCATATAGGGAAATAAAAATATTAGGGGGGAAATTAAAAAACAAACCCCAAACTTTAAAAAAACCCCAAAACTTTCACCTTTTTAGGTGAAATAATAACTGTACTCTAAGCATAGCACAACTGCTCCATTGCTGTATCTAGAAATTTCTTTGAATATTCGCTTGTTTGTTTGAAGCAGAAGGAGGGAGAAGGAAAATGGTTACTAACTTGGCAGCTGTAGCTGTCTGACTGTTCTATTTCTCCTCAACTAAGAATTGAATTCCAAAGGTGTTAATTGCTGTGCTTGGAGACATATAAAGGCCTGCATGTTGCTGCTGTATTTGCAGTGATCGGCACGTCGGGAAAATTTTCTCCAAGTCATCCTCCTTCATGGATTATGTCAGGAAGTCTCTGAAAAAGCTGGAACTGGATGGTTCTAAGGTGAGTCACTAAACAGAGACAGTGGGAAACATTAATGTCTGTGTAAGTTGTGGAAGTCACAGAATCACAGAATTTCAGGGGCTGGAAGGGATCTCGAAAGATAGAATAGAATGGGATTGGATAGAATAGAATAGTATCATAGTATCAGTCAGGGTTGGAAGGCACCACAAGGATCATCTAGGTCCAACCTCCCTGCCATGGGCAGGGACACCCCACACTGGATCAGGCTGGCCAAAGCCTCATCCAGCCTGGGCTTAAACACCTCCAGGGATGGGGCCTCAACCGAATAAACCTTTATTTAGAATAAACCAAACCAGGTTGGAAGAGACCTTCAAGATCATTGTGTCCAACCCATCAACCAATCCAACCCACCTAAAAAACTAACCCATGGCACCAAGCACCAGAATAGAATAGAATAGAATAGAATAGAATAGAATAGAATAGAATAGAATAGAATAGAATAGAATAGAATAGAATAGAATAGAATAGAATAGAAGAATAGAAGAATAGAATAGAATAATAGCATAGCATAGCATAGAATAGACCAGACCAGGTTGGAAAAGACCTTTGAGATAATTATTAGAATTAGAATTAGAATTAGAATTAGAATTAGAATTAGAATTAGAATTAGAATTAGAATTAGAATTAGAATTAGAATTAGAATTAGAATTAGAATTAACCAGGTTAGAAGAGACCTTCAAGATCATCCAGTCCAACCTATCATCCAACACCATCTAATCAACTAAACCATGGCACTGAGCACCCCATCCAGTCTCTTCCTAAACACCTCCAGAGATGGTGACTCCACCACGTCCCCAGGCAGCGCATTCCAATAAGCAATCACTCTCTCTGTGTAGAATTTCTTCCTAACCTCCAGCTTAAACCTTCCCTGGCGCAGCTTGAGACTGTGTCCTCTTGTTCTGATGCTGGTTGCCTGGGAGAAGAGACCAACTCCCACTTGGCTACAAACTCCATTCAGGTAGTTGTAGACAGCAATAAGGTCTGCCCTGAGCCTCCTCTTCTCCAGGCTAAGCAGCCCCAGCTCCCTCAGCCTCTCCTCATAGGGCTGTGTTCCAAACCCCTCACCAACTTCATTGCCCTTCTCTGGACTCGTTCCAGCAAGTCAACCTCCTTCCTAAACTGAGGGCCCAGAGCTGGACACAGGACTCAAGGTGTGGCCTAACCAGCGCTGAGTACAGGGGCAGAATGACCTCCCTGCTCCTGCTGGCCACACTGTTCCTGATGCAATATTATTATTATTATTATTATTATTATTATTATTATTATTATTATTATTATTATTGTTGTTGTTGTTGTTGTTGTTATTATTATATATTTATATATTAACGTGTATATATTAATAATAGTAGTAGTAATAATAATAATATATCAAATTCATAATTATTTTTATGTATTAAAAAAACCCAACACATGAAAGTTGGTGTTTTTCATGAGGATTTTTGGAAACAGGCTTCCATGCATAAATTCTCTAAAAGATTATTGATTTTAAGTTACTTTATTCTAATGATTTTTTAACCAATCCTTTTCTTACACATGGTGCTTAGGATTAGATTTACTTTTTTTTATGCCTCTCTGGTATTTCTGAATTTAATCCTACAAATCCCCTTTGAGGAAAAAAAGAAATGTAGCATGTGCTCTATTTTATACATGCTGTCATTTAGAGGTAAATATGCTTTTCAGATGCTGAGTGAAGGAGGCATGAATCAGAGACACATAGAATGACTTGAGCTGCAAGGCACCTTAGTCATCAAGCAGTTACAACCCCCCCTGCTATTGACAGAGACACCTCTTACTTAGAGCAGGTAGCTCAAAGTCTATCCAGATGGTCTTAAACACTTCTAGGGATGAGGTGTCCACAACGTCTCCAGGCATGTCTCATTACCCTCATAGTGAAGAGCTTCTTGCCTGTGCTGATAAAACACATCCTGATAAAAGGAATTCTTGCACCCCTTTAAATCCAACTGAGACACTGTCCTATGCAAACATAGAATCATAGGATTGTCAGGGTTGGAAGGGACCTCAATGATCATCCAGTTCCAACCCCCCCTGCCACGGGCAGGGACCCCTCACACTAGATCAGGTTGCTCAGAGCCACATCCAGCCTGGCCTGTTGCTTTTTTGTCTGTACTTCCATGATCCAAAAAAACATGAAAAAATTAATCACATAGTAGACACTTTGGCCCCTTTTATTTCCCTTTTTTTTTTCTGCAGCAATATTATCTTGATCCCTTTGGACATCTGTTGAATCTGAGAAGCATAACATTATAGCAGGATAGATGTTTCCATCCATGCACTGTGTTTCTCTTACAGTTTAGCTCTCAAAGCAATTTCCAATTGATTTTAGCTTTTAGGCAGACTCCTTAGGTAGCCTTTGAACATCTTTGAACCATTAATACTTTTTTTCCCCCCTTTAAATTAATAAATGTTAAGGATGAATGTTGAGTTGTTTTTTTTAAGCAAGAAGTAACTACAACATTGACATTTTACCTTATAAAACCTGGGGGAGATTTCTGTGCTGTTCTTGAGTGTCTTGCCTTAGTATTACAGCTGCTCAGTTGGTCAACAGATGGCAACATAGTATTAGGCACAGAATATGTGTGAAGATCACAAGAACGCTGTGAAAACAAGTTGTGCAATGGAGACACTGAAGAGTATTAGACAGGTTATTAACAAATTTAGTACAAATCAGAGAAAAAAGTAGAAGTGGCAAGCATGTGAAATATTTAAGCTAAATGTTGTGGTAGTCTTTGGTAAAGCAGTGCTTGAAATTTGTCAAATCACTTGAAATTTGCCAGCCACACCATGCATGAGCTAGGAGGAAAATGCAATGCCAAATAAGCAAGTAAATGCAAATGCAAATGACATTGGAAACCTTTTTACAGCATTAAGAAAAAAACATGCCTGAAACTCACTGTGTTTTTAAAGGACTGTTGGAGAGCAATGAAGGGGAAAAGGATCTGGGGGTCCTAGTGGATGGGAGGTTGACCATGAACCAGCAATGTGCTCTTGTGGCTAAGAAGGCCAGTGCCCTTCTGGGGTGTATTAGAAGGGCTGTGGTTAGTAGGTCAAGAGAAGCTCTCCTCCCTCTCTACTCTGCCCTGCTGAGGCCTCATCTGGAATATTGTGTCCAGTTCTGGGCTCCTCAGTTCAAGAAGGACTTCAGGGAACCACTTGAAAGAGTCCAGCACAGAGCCACAAAGATGATGAAGGCTGTGAAACATCTTCCTTATGAGGAGAGACTGAGTGACCTGAGGCTCTTTAGCTTGGAGACTGAGAGGTGACTTCATTCATGTTTACAAAGATGTAAAGGGTGAATGCCAAGAGGATGGAGCCAGGCTCTGCTGGGTGATGCCCAATGACAGGACAAGGGGCAATGGGTGGAAGTTGAGGCTTAGGAAGTTCCATGGAAACGGGAGGAAAACTTTTTTCACTGTAAGGGTGATGGAACACTGGAATAGGCTGCCCTGGGGGATTGTGGAGTGCCCCACTCTGGAGATATTGAAGACCTGTCTGGATGTGTTACTGGGTGATCTGTTGTAGGTGATCCTGCTCTGGCAGCGGGGGTTGGACTGGATGATCTCTCAAGGCCCCTAACATTCTGTCATTCTGTGATTCTGTGGCTGTATTAAATTCTGTTTGCAAATTGAGTTACTTGTTTGCTTTTCTACATAAATAGGTGCTAACATCATGCATTTACCCCAGCTGAAAGTAAAATGGTGCCTTCCTCAGTATATGTACAGTCACCTCAAGCAGTAATGGATTGTTTGTGCAATAAGCAGTTTGCTAAATCATCGATTAAACTCTCAGGTAGCGAGCTGTAAATTCTTTGCTTTAAAACTAGTAAGCATGGAAACATTGTGTCAATGTGTTGGATTTTAGCTGCCTTTTGCTAGAAAGGGTCTAGGACAAATTCAGATTGCCCTGAGACAAAGGTGTCTGTCAACACTACTTCAAGCTGCACATGTTTGTGTGGTTGCTAAAGACCTGATTCCAAGTCAATGCTCATTTTTGCTTCTATTTCTCCTCACTTGACTGTACAGCTGGCTGCACACTGAAGACTGAATTTGATGCTGATGTAAACAACATTAATTTTTATTTCCCAGCTATGTTGAGACTTGCAGCAGCACAAAACCAGTGGTATTTTGATACCACTGAGAGGAAAGTTGTCGCTTCTTCAACAGTGGTTCTGACACTGCAGTTTTCGTGGTGAAGTCAGCACCGTATCCACAAAGCATTGGAGAATGTGAAATGCCTCTCTTCAGGAAAAAAAAATACTTACATAGCTAGAAATGTGATGAAGCTTAATCATTTCCTCTCAAAGACAACGAAAATCAAAGAGAAATTTTTGCAGAATTTGTTTCCTAGCTCTGGTTTTAAAAAGGAACAAAAGAGCAGCTGTACTGCATAGACCAAATGTCTGCTCTGTCTCTGGCATTGGCCAAAAATCAATGCCTTGGGAAGAATAGCAGCATATATGAAGGGTACTTCCAGAGCAACCCAAAATGTGCCCACCATTCAGCAAAAACAAAGGCAGGCAGTAGTTGTCTTCATGCATAAATGTATTTAGGTGAGGTTTGAAAAGCATCTAAGGCTTACTAACGCCATGTAATACAAGCAGAGAACTGTGAGGAAATGCTGTTTGCCCTGAGTCACTGTTTTGCATGTGCAAGAATATTTTCTGTAAAACAGAAGTCACAAAACTGTGAGTCCAATGGCATCCTGGCCTGCATCAGGAACAGTGTGGCCATCAGGAGAGGGAGGTCATTCTGCCCCTGTACACTGCACTGGTTAGGCCACACCTTGAGTCCTGTGTCCAGTTCTGGGTCCCTCAGTTTAGGAAGGAGGTTGACTTGCTGGAATGAGTCCAGAGAAGGGCAACAAAGTTGGTGAGGGGTTTGGAACACAAGCCCTATGAGGAGAGGCTGAGGGAGCTGGGGCTGCTTAGCCTGGAGAAGAGGAGACTCAGGGGTGACCTTATTGCTCTCTACAACTACCTGAAGGGAGGTTGTAGCCAGGAGGGGGTTGGTCTCTTCTCCCAGGCAACCAGCACCAGAACAAGAGGACACAGTGTCAAACTGTGCCAGGGGAGGTTTTGGCTGGATGTTAGGAAGAAGTTCTTCATGGAAAGAGTGATTGGCCATTGGAATGGGCTGCCTGGGGAGGTGGTGGAGTCACCATCACTGAAGATGTTTAGGAAGAGACTGGATGGGGTGCTTGGTGCCATGGTTTAGTTGATTAGAGGGTGTTGGATGATCGGTTGGACTCAATGATCTCAAAGGTCTCTTCTAACCTGATTAATTCTAATTCTAATTCTAATTCTAATTCTAATTCTAATTCTATTCTATTCTATTCTATTCTATTCTATTCTATTCTATTCTATTCTGTTCTATTCTGTTCTATTCTATTCTAACTACACTCATCAGAAAATCTAGGAGAGTTTAATCTCTGCATGATAAAGATTATACCTGAGAGCAGAGGCCTAGCAGCACTAAGATTTTCAAGAGTCACTGCCAGGGTTTGGTGGCTTGGCCTGTATAGTAAAGTCATGGATGCTTTTGATCACTGTGGCTGGATCTGGACTGTGGGACATAAATATCCTTTCAAGCTCATGATTCATGGTAAGCATCACAGCTGCTCGCTTCATGCACACCAATCCCTCTGTTCCTTGCAGAGGGGCAGCCCTGTTGCAATCTGGTAATTTTCCAGTCTGGACAGATGTGGAGGCAGGATAAAGAGTGTGAGTGCATAAAACACCTGCTTTGATACTCATTTATTTAAACTGTGTGGCTATGGCTAAATACAGAAGTGATGAAGACCCTTGTTAGGTATAAATAGCCCAACAGTAAGCTAATTTTTGCTATTGTTTTTCAGGAAAGTTCTTTAATCCTGCCAAATCTTCATGTGAACAAGCCCCTCTTCCTCTTTCATTAGTGAAATAGATGTGAGGATCATTGTGTATTTGAAGTAAGAACCAGACCCATTATCCTCAGGATTGGGTCAGAGTGAGACTAAGTAGTATAATCATTTTTCTACCAAAACCCCCACAGAACAGCATTTCTCAGTCACCTGGAGCCATTCATTCTTTCAAGTTGGTTTGGGGGCTGAGGTTGCCTATATACCTTAGCCAAGATAATTTCATCTATTTCATAATTTCATAGTTTCATAGTTTCATTCAGGGTTGGAAGGGACCACAAGGATCATCTAGTTCCAACCCCCCTGCCATGGGCAGGGACACCCCACACTAGATCAGGCTGGACAGAGCCTCATCCAGCCTGGGCTTAAACACCCCCAGGGACGGGGCCCCAACCACCTGCCTGGACAACACATTCCAGGGTTTCACCACTCTCATGGGGAAGAACTTCCTCCTCACATCTAGCCTGAATCTCCCCACCTCCAGCTTCATTCCATTCCCCCTAGTCCTGTCACTACCTGAGATCCTGAGAAGTCCTTCCCCAGCCTTCCTGTAGGCCCCCTTCAGATACTGGAAGGCCACAATTAGGTCACCTGGGAGCCTTCTCTTCTGCAGACTGAACAGCCCCAACTCCTTCAGTCTGTCCTCATAGGAGAGGTGCTCCAGCCCTCTGATCATCCTTGTGGCCCTTCTCTGGACACGTTCCAGCACCTCCACATCCCTCTTGTAATAGGGGCTCCAGACACAGTACTCCAGGTGGGGTCTCACCAGGGCTGAGTAGAGGGGGAGGATCACCTCCCTTGCCCTGCTAGCCACACTTCTCCTGATGCAGCCCAGGATCTGATTGGCTTTGCGGGCTGCAAGAGCACATTGAGAGCTCATGTTGAGCTTTTTGTCCACCAGCACCCCTAAGTCTCTCTCCTCAGGGCTACTTTCCAGCCAGTCACTGCCCAGCCTGGATTTGTGCCTGGGATTGCCTCCACCCAGATGCAGGACCCTGCACTTGATCTTATTGAACTTCATGAGGTTGGCTTGTGCCCACCTCTCCAGCCTGTCCAGGTCCCTCTGGATGGCCTCCCTTCCCTCCAGCGTGTCTGCTGCACCACACAGCTTGGTGTCATCAGCAAACTTGCTGAGGGTGCACTCAATGCCACTGTCCATGGCACCCACAAAGATGTTGAACAAGACAGGTCCCAGGACTGATCCCTGAGGGACTCCGCTTGTCCCTGGCCTCCACTGGGACATGGACCCATTGACAGCCACTCTTTGGGGGCTTTGTTTCAGTGTAGAAGAGCTTATCAGGTCCAGATTAAACACTTAGATGCAAATTAACATATTTTTTCTACCTTTTGGTACAAGACCACTCCTTTTACACATCTCTCCACCTCAGTAGTATAACTGAGGCATACACTATGACTACTGAATGTCTTACTCTGATTTTCTGAAGGCAGAGGGAGGTCTTTTGGTGTAAGCTTCCTGTTTCACAATTATGGTTATATTGCTTCTAGTTCAAAACCAATGTTCTGTGGGCCAAGGATCCTGGCACACTGCTTTAGAAATTGGTCTGGGTACAACCCCAAGGTAATATTGTATTCCTAGCTCAGTTCCTATACAAAATCACAGAATTAACTAGGTTGGAAAAGACCTTCCAGAACATCCAGTCCAACCTATCACCCAACACCATCTAATCAACTAAACCATGGCACCAAGTGCCTCATTCAGTCTTGTTTAAAACACTTCCAGTGATGGTGACTCCACCACCTCCCCAGGCAGCACATTCCAACGTCAAATCACTCTTTCTATGAAGAATATGTTCCTAACATCCAGCCTAAACCTCCCCTGGTGCAGCTTGAGACTGTGTCCTCTTGTTCTGGTGCTGGTTGGGAGAAAAGACCAGCCCCCACCTGTCTACAACCTCCCTTCAGGTGGTTGTAAAGAGCACTAAGGTCTGCCCTGAGCCTTCTCTTCTCCAGGCTAAGCAACCCCAGCTCCTTCAGCCTCTCCTCATAGGATTTGTGCTTCAGACCCCTCCCTAGCCTTGTTGCCCTTTGCTGGACACATCTGAGCATCTCAACATCTTTCTTAAACTGAGGGGCCCAGAACCGGACACAGGTCTCAAGGTGTGGCCTAACCAGTGCTGAGTACAGGGGCACAATGACTTCCCTGCTCCTGCTGGCCACACTATTCCTGATGCAGGCCAGGATGCCATTGGCCTTTTTGGCCACCTGGGCACACTGCTGGCTCATGTTCAGCCTACCATCAACCAATATCCCCAGGTCCCTTTCTGCCTAGCCTCTCTCCAGCTGCTCCAGCCCCAGCCTGTAGCACTGCATGGGGTTGTTGTGGCTATATTGTATGGGCAGAGCATTCAGTGTCACATGAGTGAAATCCTTGCTAGCAGATTTCTTTCCCCTTTTGGTCACTGTTTTAGCTAATTTAACATGTCTGTGGCCTCTTACTTAAGGGAATGTAGCATTTGTCCCTGTTTTTTCCTAGAGGAGCTGGCCACTTGTTAACCTTGTTTCTTTCAAAGAGCAAGAGCAATCACTCCTTCCTCCTCAGCAGAACATATTTCAGCTCTGTAGCCACCTTGCAGATGGATTTAAAATTAAGCCCCTTCATTAGTCTGTTTGGTTGCTACTTAAGACAGTAAATTCTGCAAATTGCATTGCACAGGAAAAGCAGTCCATAGAAGTACAGACATACTTGTGCACTTCTAGAGTCTTTGAAGGGAAACCCCCCCAAACTTTTCTTAAATTGCCTGGTGTCTTGTACTTATTGAGGCAGATTAGCAAAAGATCCTTCAGAGGTTGATTCAAGGAAGGAAGTGTTTACAAGGCTAAGCCCTGGATGCATGGCTGGCAGACTTTATGATCTGTGACCTAGCTAGGATCCATTTCTGCTGCTAAGTGAGAGCCTCTGTGAGTGGAGCTGTTTAACAAAGGGAAGCTGGCCAGGATTCCTGTAAAGTGCAGTCTGGACATATGGAGAGAATGCTTTTTAATGCCATATCTGGGTTACAGGAAGATGTACAGGGCTGGAAACACTCCTGTCACATCCACAAAGAAAAGCTATTAGTCACTTTGATTTCATGTCCTGCTGTGTCCATGCTATGGTTGCTGCTATGGGCTAATAGCATAGAAGGTAGTCCTTTTATCTTAGTCAAAATACTTCACAAATCACTTAGCCCTTTCACATGTAGGCATATGCAAAGGACATACAATATCAATTTCAGGGGTAGGGTCATCTTAAGCTTTCACACATGGAGAAGTTTATGTGCCCAAGAGTGTTGGTGCAGGTTCACTTGGTTCTGTTTAACCAAGCTCCCAAGTCTCCTGTGACTGGTGTATTTCAGTTTTCAACAGTCTAGTGTCTGCACATAACCTGATGTTGATGTTGCTAGGGCTTTTATCCTTGGAAAAAGTCCTTTATTTGGTGGATGCCCCACCTGACCACCTGAGATGAGATCTGCAACAATAATCAAATAGTTAATGCTTGCTTTTCACCATCTCTGTTCACTCTAATCATGACCAGACTCATTAAAAATAGCTGCTGCCCATGTGTCTTTTCCAGTCCTGTTCTTCAAGTAGAGCATCCCAAAAAGATTTACAGCTGTCAAGTCTCAACTAGCAAGCCAGTAAAGGGCACTGGACCCTTCCATGAGCTGTTATACTCATCATCATATCATTTATGTTCCTAACAGAAATTCAAGTCCATCATCTGTCAGCACTCCTGGTTAACAGGGGAGATGCCAGGCAGTTGGAGGCTTGCCAGCATGACACAAAGGTCCAAATGCCAATGGCATCCTGACCTGTATCAGGAACAGTGTGGCCAGCAGGAGCAGGGAGGTCATTCTGCCCCTGTACTCTGCACTGGTTAGGTCACACCTTGAGTACTGTGACCAGTTCTGGGCCCCTCAGTTTAGGAAAGGTGTTGACTTGCTGGAACATGTCCAGAGCAACAGAGCTGGGGAGGGGTTTGGAGCACAGCCCCATGAGGAAAGGCTGAGGGAGCTGGGGTTGCGTAGCCTGGAGAAGAGGAGACTCAGGGGTGACCTTATTGCTGTCTACAACTACCTGAAGGGAGATTGTAGCCAGGTGGGGGTTGGTCTCTTCTCCCAGGCAACCAGCACCAGAACAAGAGGACACAGTCTCAAGCTGTGCCAGGGGAGGTTTAGGTTGGATGTTGGGAAGAAGTTCTTCACAGAAAGAGAGATTGCCCATTGGAATGTGCTGCCCAGGGAGGTGGTGGAGTCGCCATCCCTGGAGGTGTTTAGGTAGAGACTGGATGAGGCATTTGGTGCCATGGTTTAGTTGATTAGATGGTGTTGGATGATAGGTTGGACTCGATGATCTCAAAGGTCTCTTCTAACCTGGTTAATTCTAATTCTAATTCTAATTCTAATTCTAATTCTAATTCTAATTCTAATTCTAATTCCAATGGAGGATCTGAGGAACTCCAGGCCTGTCAGCCTCACCTCAGTACTGGGGAAGAATATGGAGCAGTTCATCTTTAGTGTGCTCAAATGGCTAGTGAAGGATAATGGAGGGTTCAGGCCCAGCCAGCATGGGTCCTGCTTGACCAACCTGATCTCCTTCTATGGCCAAGTGACCTGCATAGTGGATGAGGGAAAGACTGTCAATGTTGTCCACCTGGACTTCAGTAAAGCTTCTGATACCATCTCCCACAGCATTCTCCTCAAGAAACTTTCAGCCTGGCATAGCCAGGTGAACTCTTTGCTGGAATAAAAACTGGCTGGATGGCTGGGCCCAAAGGGTTGTGCTAAATGGAGTTAAATCCAGCTGGTGGCTGGTCTCAAGTGGTGTTCCCCAGGACGCAGTACTGGGCCAGTTCTGTTTGATCAGTGACTTAGATGAGGGGATTGAGGGCACCCTCAGCAAGTTTGCAGACAACACTCAGTTGAGCAGAGTGTTGGTGGGCACGAGGGTTAGGAAGGCTCTACAGGGAGAGCTGGGCAGGTGAAATCAATGGGCTGAGGCCAGTGGGATGAAGGTTAACAAGACCAAGTGCCAGGTCCTTCACTTTGGTCACAACAACCCCACGCAATGCTCCAGGCTTGGGGGAGAGTGGCTGGAAAGCGTCCTAGTGGAAAAGGACCTGGGGGTGCTGGTTGACAGCTGGCTGAATATGAGCCAGTGAGTCCCCAGGTGCCCATCAAGGCCAACAGCATCCTGGCCTGTATCATACCCAGTGTGTCCAGAAGGAGTAGGGAAATGATAGTGCCCCTGTACTCAGCCCTGGTGAGGCCCCAGCTTGAGTAATGGGTTCAGTTCTGGGTGCCGCAGTATAGGAAAGACATTGAGCTTGTCCAGAGAAGAGAAACGAAGCTAGTGAGGGGTTTGTAGGGTGTCATGGGAGGAGCAACTTGAGGAAGCTGGGTTTGTTTAGTCTGTAGAACAGAAGGCTAAGAGGAGATCTTATTGCTCTCCACAACTACCTGAAAGGAGATTGGAGCAAGTCCAGTGTCGGTCTCTCCTCCTGAGTAAAAAGCAACGGGACAAGAGGAAATGTGCTTAAGTGGTGCCAAGGGGAGGTTGAGATTGGATATTAGGAAAAATGTCTTTCCTGAAAGAGTGGTGAGGGGTTGGAACAGGCTGCCTAGGGAGGTGGTGGAGTCACCATGCCTGGAGGTGTTCAAGAAGCTGTAGATGTGGCGCTTCAGGACATGGTTCAGTGGTCATGGTAGTTGGGTTATGGGTGGACTCAGTGGTATCATAGTATTATAGTATCATAGTATCATTCAGAGTTGGAAGGGACCACAAGGATCATCTAGTTCCAACCCCCCTGCCATGGGCAGGGACACCCCACACTAGATCAGCCTGGACAGAGCTTCATCCCCCCTCCAGGGACGGGGCCTCAACCACCTCCCTGGACAACCCATTCCAGGGTTTCACCACTCTCATGGGGAAGAACCTCCTCCTCACATCCAGCCTGAATCTCCCCACCTCCAGCTTCATTCCATTCCCCCTAGGTCCCCTTCAGATACTGGAAGGCCACAATTAGGTCACCTCGGAGCCTTCTCTTCTCCAGACTGAACAGCCCCAACTCCTTCAGTCTGTCCTCACAGGAGAGGTGCTCCAGCCCTCTGCTCATCCTCCTGGCACTTCTCTGGACACGTTCCAGCACCTCCATGTCCCTCCTGTAATAGAGGCTCCAGAACAGGATGCAGTACTCCAGGTGGGGTCTCACCAGGGCTGAGCAGAGGGGGAGGATCACCTCCCTCGACCTGCTGGCCACACTTCTCCTGATGCAGCCCAGGATCTGATTGGCTTTGCGGGCTGCAAGTGCACACTGAGAGCTCCTGTTGAGCTTTTTGTCCACCAGCACCCCCAAGTCTCTCTCCTCAGGGCTATCCTCCAGCCAGTCCCTGCCCAGCCTGGATTTGTGCCTGGGATTGCCTTGACCCAGATGCAGGACCCTGCACTTGGTCTTGAACCTCATGAGGTTGGCTTGTGCCCACCTCTCCAGCCTGTCCAGGTCCCTCTGGATGGCCTCCCTTCCCTCCAGTGTGTCTGCTGCACCACACAGCTTGGTGTCATCAGCAAACTTGCTGAGGGTGCACTCAATGCCACTGTCCATGTCACCCACAAAGATGTTGAACAAGCCTGGTCCCAGGACTGATCCCTGAGGGACTCCACTTGTCACTGGCCTCCACTGGGACATGGAGCCATTGACAGCCACTCTTTGGGTGCGGCCATCAAGCCAGTTCCTTATCCATCTAGTGGTCCACCCATCAAACCCATGTGTCACCAGTTTGGAGACCAGGATGTGGTGTCTAGTCTTTTGAATTCTGTGGTTCTATGATCCTATAATAGTTGAGATGTATTTCCTATAGCAGTAGTGATGTTTTTTAAGTGTTGGCCCTTTTACAGGACACACAACAGCATGCACCTGTGACAGTTTTGCTTTCATTCTGACGATGTGAATGCATACCAATAGCATTAGCATGCACTTCAAGACTTAAAACTAAGTAGCCGAGCTTAATTAATTGCTCTCAGTTCTACAGCTAGCAAGGAAAAAATAAAGTTGAAGGCCTGAGATTTCCAAGCTAATAAAATGAATTATTCTGTTGATTTTTAATGAGATAAGGTTATGTTAATTTTAAAAATCACTTGGTTTACACTTGGAGCATAAATATGGTTGTATTACAGGTCTCAGTGATTTATCACTGTTCTGGAACTGCAGAGCTAATATGTTTCCTTTTTGTAATTGCTCAGGTGGCAGAGTGAGCATGGATTAAGGAGATGCCTTCTCTTATTTTAAGATGAAGCAGTTAGCTAAATCTATGTTTAATATTTTGGGATCAGTCCTGAATTAATGTTCAGCAGGCATAAATTATGTTGTGCTTGCCTGCATTTATTTGTATGATCATGGTGCTCTCTTTAAAATTAATTCCCACATAATGCTGGTTTGCTTTGTTCAGACCCATATAATATTAGATGGAAACAGCTAAAGCACTGCACAGGCAAGAACTTAAATACAGGACTTTCAAAGGCTCCTGCTAAGAGGCTCAGATGTCCTGGTTCCATGCATGCTTTGTGAGAATGCAGTGGTAAATGAACACTGCAGGTGACTTCACAGTCAGTGGCTGGGTAAATGTTTGGAACATTTGAGTTCTTTGGGACCCATACCTACAATCATATTTTTCCCATTTCCAGCCCAAAAAAAATCAACCAGGAGCCATTTGACAAGTCTTTACAAACTTTGTAGGCCCTCTGAGGAACATGCAAGTGGAAGCCCTGTTCCCCCAGTGTTGGTTTTCAGTCCAACCTGTCTTAGGAGCTGTCCTGGTTTTACTCCCTGATCAGGTTCTGCTCATGTAATGGTGAGTAGGCTTTGAGAAGTTGGTCTCTTCTCTCAGGCAACCAGCACCAGAACGAGAGGACACAGTCTCAAGCTGTGCCAGGGGAGGTTTAGGCTCGAGGTGAGGAGAAAGTTCTTCACTGAGAGAGTCATTGGCCATTGGAATGTGCTGCCCGGGGAGGTGGTGGAGTCACCATCCCTGGAGGTGTTCAAGAGGGGATTGGATGTGGCACTTGGTGCCATGGTCTAGTCATGAGGTCTGTGGTGACAGGTTGGACTTGAAGATCTTTGAGGTCTCTTCCAACCTTGGTGATACTGTGCTACTGTAATATTCCTTCCCATTGCCACATCTGTACTTCTCATACAATACCACTTGCAATTTGTCACACATATTTCCTAGCCTGGGCCTACACCAGCTGTGATTCAGATGTTCTAATGTTCTTCTGAGTCACTGTACATAACTATGTCAAAATATGTTGAACAGAATGTTGTGCATGTTTTTTCATCATTTTAAAGCATGTAATGAAGAAACATTGTGCTTTGTACACACGGTTGACAAGCAATGTTGAATGAGCAAGTGAAGTGTTGAATGAGCTACTGAATGAGCAAGTCAGCCTAGGACATGATAAAAAGAGACTGAGGGAGCTGGGGTTGCTTGGCCTGGAGAAGAAAAGGCTCAGGGGAGACCTTATTTCTGTCTACAACTACCTGAAGGGAGGTTGTAGACAGGCAGGGCTGGTCTCTTCTCCCAGGCAACAAGCACCAAAACAAGAGGACTCAGTCTCAAGCTGCGCCAGGGGAGGTTTAGACTGGATGTTAGGAAGAAATTCTTCACAGAGAGATTGATTGCCCATTGGAATGGGCTGCCCAGGGAGGTGGTGGAGTCGCCATCACTGGAGTTGTTTAGGAGGCAACTTGATAGGCTGCTTGGTTGCATGGTTTAGTTGGTTGGGGGGTGTTGGATGGTGGATTGGTTGTGATGATCTTGAAGGTCTCTTCCAACCTGGTCTGGTCTGGTCTGGTCTGGTCTGGTCTATTCTATTCTATTCTATTCTATTCTATTCTATTCTATTCTATTCTATTCTAAAAAGCCTCTGTGGTTATGGAACTTGTCAGGACAAGTTGCATTACAATATTTAGAAAGCTGCACATTTTTAAAAATGAGGTGTTTGGGCAGTTCCATCCTTCCTAGGAAATGCTTAATAAGTTTTCCATGGCCATGTGAGAACATTCTGAAGTAACAGATTGCTCTTTACTTCTTCCACCTTTAATACAGATGATGCATTTAAAATTCTGCAAGCAGAAGTAGTTTTTCTTATGAATTTCTGCTTTACTGACCTTACAGGATTTTGACCAAAGGAGCATGCAAATATCTAAACCTTTCCCACAGGATTAGCGGAGTGAAGAATTGCTAAGTGTAAATTCGGCACCAATATGAGTTCTTTATCATAGTTTCATAGTTTCATTCAGGGTTGGAAGGGACCACAAGGATCATCTAGTTCCAACCCCCCTGCCATGGGCAGGGACACCCCACACTAGATCAGCCTGGACAGAGCCTCATCCAGCCTGGGCTTAAACACCCCCAGGGACAGGGCCTCAACCACTTCCCTGGACAACCCATTCCAGGGCTTCACCACTCTCATGGTGAAGAACCTCCTCCTCACATCTAGCCTGAATCTCCCCACCTCCAGCTTCATTCCATTCCCCCTAGTCCTATCACTGCCTGAGATCCTGAGAAGTCCTTCCCCAGCCTTCCTGTAGCCCCCTTCAGATACTGGAAGGCCACAATTAGGTCACCTCAGAGCCTTCTCTTCTCCAGACAGAACAGCCCCAACTCCTTCAGTCTGTCCTCATAGGAGAGGTGCTCCAGCCCTCTGCTCATCCTCGTGGCCCTTCTCTGGACACGCTCCAGCACCTCCACATCCCTCTTGCATGCATTTCTTTTACTTGCTAAATCGGTGGTTTAATTTATTTTATTATTTTATTTTATTTCTTTTTTTATTATTTATTTTGTTTTGAGTAGGTTTGTTGTTCATTTCTGTCAGCTAAATTGCATTGAAAGGAACTACTTTCTGGGTAGTTAAATATTATCACGGAGTCACCGTCCCTGGAGGTGTTCAAAATGGTATTGGACGTGGCACTTGGTGCCATGGTTTAGTAGCCATGAGGTGTTGGGTGACAGGTTGGACTTGATGATCTTTGAGGTCTTTGCCAACCTTATTGATTCCATGATTCTGTGACGGTATTTTCCTTTCTCTTCTTTTCTTTTCTTTTCTTTTCTTTTCTTTTCTTTTCTTTTCTTTTCTTTTCTTTTCTTTTCTTTTCTTTTCTTTTCTTTTCTTTTCTTTTCTTTTCTTTTCTTTTCTTTTCTTTTCTTTTCTTTTCTTTTCTTTTCTTTTCTTTTCTTTTCTTTTCTTTTCTTTTCTTTTCTTCTTTTCTTCTTCTTTTCTTTTCTTTTCTTTTCTTTTCTTTTCTTTTCTTTTCTTTTCTTTTCTTTTCTTTTCTTTTCTTTTCTTTTCTTTTCTTTTCTTTTCTTTTCTTTTCTTTTCTTTTCTTTTCTTTTCTTTTCTTTTCTTCCCTTTTCTTCCCTTTTCTTCCCTTTTCTTTTCTTCCCTTTTCTTTTCTTCCCTTTTCTTTTCTTCCCTTTTCTTTTCTTCCCTTTTCTTTTCTTCCCTTTTCTTTTCTTCCCTTTTCTTTTCTTCCCTTTTCTTTTCTTCCCTTTTCTTTTCTTTTCTTCCCTTTTCTTTTCTTCCCTTTTCTTTTCTTCCCTTTTCTTTTCTTCCCTTTTCTTTTCTCTTCTTTTCTTTTCTCTTCTTTTCTCTTCTTTTCTCTTCTTTTATCTTCTTTGCTTTGCTTTTCTTTTCTCTTCTTTTTTCTCTTCTTCTTTTTTCTTTTCTTCTCTTTTATTTTCTTCTCTTTTCTTTTCTCTTCTTTTATCTTTTCTTCTCTTTTCTTTTCTTTCTCTTCTTTTCTCTCTTTTCTTTTCTTTTCTTTTCTTCTCTTTTCTTTTCTCTTCTTTTCTCTTCTTTTATCTTTTCTTCTCTTTTCTTTTCTTTTCTTTCTCTTCTTTTCTCTCTTTTCTTTTCTTTTCTTTTCTTTTCTTTTCTTTTCTTTTCTTTTCTTTTCTTTTCTTTTCTTTTCTTTTCTTTTCTTTTCTTTTCTTTTCTTTTCTTTTCTTTTCTTTTCTTTTCTTTTTTTTCTTTTCTTTTCTTGTCTTTTATTTTATTTTATTTTCATCTTCTTTTCTCTTCTTTTCTTTTCTTTTCTTCTCTTTTCTTTTCTTCTCTTTTCTTCTGAATTTATTTTATTTTGAGTGTGGGTTTAATTTATTTTATTTTTTTACCTTTCTGTCAGCCAAATTGCATTGAAAAAAAAACCTACCTACTTGGAAGTGAAATTATTATTCATGTAGACAACACTGTTGCTAGTATGAAAAGGGTGGCCTGCTCTTCTACTATGGCAAAACATTTCTGAGCACCTTCCCCCTTCTTTGTAATTTGTCACTGACTTTTAAAAAACATTATTGCCCTGTGCTCTGTTCTAAAGTTAATAAAATGCCCACTTTAACTTAATATGTTGCAACCCTCACCGCTGTAAACCTCTCAAACGCAGTGAAATCATCCTGGGGCGATACTGAAAGAGGAAAAAGATCTTGTAACTGGTAATGCAATAAGATTGCTCTGTGTGTCCTATGGGATCTGTGCTGGATCTGTCTGAGCATCTGTAGATCATGTAGTACATCCTGCTTCTACACTTGACTTGAAATCTGAATACTGATATAAGGTGAATCAGTGTGCTGAATAAGTGAAAATGCAGCCATGCAGGTTTGGTCAGTGTTTCATACAACACAATTCTTTTATAACTGCTTACTTCAATATGTCAGAGAAGAGGACATTGGGTAAATGGAGATGTCTATCTTTTAGCTTAACATAGAGTGTCCCTTGGCTTGTAGTATCTCCCCAGCAATGACTAGTAGAACATGATAAATTGCAGTTTGCAAAGTAGAATAGAATAGAACAGAATATAGTAGAATAGAAATAGAATAGAAATAGAATAGAAATAGAATAGAGTAGAGTAGAAAGAATGGAATGGAATGGAATGGAATGGAATGGAATGGAATGGAATGGAATGGAATGGAATGGAATGGAATGGAATGGAATGGAATAGACCAGACCAGGTTGGAAGAGACCTTCGATATCATCAAGTCCAACCCATCATCCAACACCACCTAATCAACTAACCCATGGCACCAAGCACCCCATCAAGTCTCCTCCTAAACACCTCCAATGATGGCAACTCCACCACCTCCCCAGGCAGCCCATTCCAATGGCAAATCACTCTCTCTATGGAGAATTTCTTCCCAACATCCAGCTTAAACCCCCCCTGGTGCATCTTGAGACTGTGTCCTCTTGTTCTGGTGCTGGTTGCCTGGGAAGAGAGACCAGCCCCCACCTGTCTACAACCTCCCTTCAGGTAGTTGTAGACAGCAATAAGGTCTCCCCTGAGCCTTCTCTTCTCCAGGCTAAGCAACCCCAGCTCCCTCAGCCTCTCCTCATAGGGCTGTGCTCCACATCCCTCCCCAGCTTTGTTGCCCTTCTCTGGACACCTTCCAGCAGGTCAACATCTGTCCTAAACTGAGGGGCCCAGGACTGGACATGGGACTTAAGGTGTAAGGGAAGTAAGAGGAGGAATCTTAGAGTGTGGCTTAATTCTGCTGTTGATTTTAAAAGTGCTCAAAAAGCACATGCCTCAGATTGGGAATTTGGCAGTAGTGGGATTGTGTGGTACTGTAAGACTTGAACCAACCTGAATGTGTACATCTTTCAGGATGCACTGCAAGCATTACATGAGCCTTCATTCAGCATTTCCCTAACTAACCACAGAATCACAGAATGTTAGGGGTTGGATGGGACCTCCAGTGATCATGGAGTCCAAAGCCCCTGCCAAGACCCACCCAGGAAATCTGTGAGCTGGACTTCCTTCTGTCCAAGAAAGCAGTTGAGAAAGTCAGCTCTTAAGCAGCTATAAAATGCACGAAGTTTGCAAATGTATTTTCTGCCTTCATCTCTGACAGTGTGGACTCAATCAGTTGCTGTGTTAGTATCCATGGATAAGCTAAGAGTATTGTTTTGGCTTTGGGTTCATGTTTGCCCAATGGCTGTACACAACAAAACCCATCAACATTAGAAAGAATCTTAGCAAAGACCAACCAGTCTGAAGTAGTCACTGTCATTTTCCCCAATTCAAGAGAGACAGGGATCTGCTAGAGAGAGCCTGACAGAGAGCCACAAGGATGAGTAGGGGTTTTCAGCATCACACCTATGAAGAGAGACTGAGAGACCTGGGGCTATCTAGTCTTGAGAAGAGAAGACTGAGAGGAGATCTCATCAATGTCTATAAATATCTTAGGGGTGGGTGTCAAATGGAGGGGACCAAGCCCTTTTCTGTGGTGCACAGTAATAAAACAAGGACCAGTGAATACAAACTTGAACATAGTAGATTTCACCTCAATGTGAGGAGAAACTTCTGTACAGTGAGAGTGACAGAGCATTGGACCAGGCTGCCCAGGGGGTTGTGGAGGCTCCTTCTCTGGAGACTTTCAAAACCCACCTGGATGCATTCCTGTGTGGACTACCCTAGTTGATCTTGCTTTTAGCAGGGGGTGTTGTATTCCATGATCTCTGGAGGTTCCCTTCCAAACTCAAGCATTCTGTGATTCTGTGTGATTTAAAGAAGTCAGCGCTGAATTTAGTGCAGGGTAGACATTAAGATTAGAAGGAATCTCAGGTTAAAAGTCCCCCTCTCTCCAAATTTCCATGACATTTCTACTTTATAGTTCCCAGTATAGTTGTATACCTTCAGGTTGGTTCATGTTTACTGTATTACACAGTTCCACTACTGACAGTTTCCCAGTCTGAGGTATGTGCTTTTCGAGGAGCACCTGAGGGAGATGGATTTATTTAGCCTGGAGAAGAGGCAGCTCAGGGGAGACCTTATTGCTGCCTGCAGCTACCTGAAGGGAGGTTGTAGCCCGGTGGGGGTTGGCCTCTTCTCCCAGGCAACCAGGGACAGAAGAAGAGGACACAGTCTCAAGCTTCACCAGGGGAAGTTCAGGCTGGATGTTAGGAAGAAATTCTTCGCAGAAAGAGAGATTGGCCATTAGAATGTGCTGCCCAGGGAGGTGGTGGAGCCACCATTCCTGGAATTGTTTTAAACAAGACTGGATAAGGCACTTGGTGCCATGGTTTAGTTGATTAGATGGTGCTGGGTGATAGGTTGGACTTGATCTCGAAAGTCTTTTCCAACCTGGTTAATTCTGTATTCTGTGATATAATTAATATTGGTTGCATTCATTCAAAATGTGTATTAAATTGAAGTCTAAATAAACTTAGGTGTCTTAGTAATTTCATGATCTGTGTTATGTAATTTTGCACTCTGTTCCATTACATTATTTGCAACTACCTTAGTCATGGGAAACTTGTAACCAGTTGCACAGTATGGTCTCCTAAGTGTTTTGAACTGATCCAAGACACTGCTCTGCTAAAAGGGTTGCCTCACTGCTCTCTTGTAGTCATGCATGATAATGCTGGTACAGAAAAACAGATAAGAAACACAAATGTGCAACCAAGGCAGGAGAAGGCAGTGCCTTTGAGGCAGCAAAGGAATTACATCTGCTTAAACAGACTGTAGAACATCCCTAGGTTCTGTCTCTCCTCTGTAGGGTGTGTGCAGTGTGACTTTCAGTCAGTCAGAACACCCTTAGTCCATGGAAAGACACAACTCTGGCAAAATACTGTCTGGAGAAATGTTGAGTGTGGTATTTTGCACACTTAGAAGCTGCATGGGCAACTCCAGAGGCTAAACAGAGCTTGCCTTGCATGTGTAAGTACAATTCTGTTCCTGAAAGTACAAATTTACTCCTGCTACACCATGGAAGGATAGCTGAAGGTTATGTTGGGTACCTTCTAAGAACTGAATCCTGGGCTGCATCAGAAGTGTGGCTAGCAGGTCGAGGGAGGTGATCCTCCCCCTCTACTCAGCCCTGGTGAGACCCCCCCTGGAGTACTGCCTCCAGTTCTGGAGCCCCTATTACAAGAGGGATGTGGAGGTGCTGGAAGGTGTCCAGAGAAGGGCCACAAGGATGATCAGAGGGCTGGAGCACCTCTCCTATGAGGACAGACTGAAGGAGTTGGGGCTGTTCAGTCTGCAGAAGAGAAGGCTCTGAGGTGACCTAATTGTGGCCTTCCAGTATCTGAAGGGGGCCTAAAGGAAGGCTGGGGAGGGACTTCTCAGGATATCAGGTAGTGATAGGACTAGGGGGAATGGAATGAAGCTGGAGGTGGGGAGATTCAGGCTAGATGTGAGGAGGAAGTTCTTCCCCATGAGAGTGGTGAAACCCTGGAATGAGTTGTCCAGGGAGGTGGTTGAGGCCCCGTCCCTGGGGGTGTTTAAGCCCAGGCTGGATGAGGCTCTGGCCAGGCTGATCTAGTGTGGGGTGTCCCTGCCCATGGCAGGGGGGTTGGAACTAGATGATCCTTGTGGTCCCTTCCAACCCTGAATGAAACTATGAAACTATGAATCCAGGTGGCAAGCTGTCACAATTTCAGGCAAAGCCAATGTTACCTAGGTTTTGGTCTTCCAATAAACTGACCACATAGCTAGCTGCCAGTTACCCTTTTCAAGCCACTTTTGATCTGCTTTGTG
Organism: Melanerpes formicivorus; assembly: GCF_026170545.1. Taxonomy (NCBI): domain Eukaryota; kingdom Metazoa; phylum Chordata; class Aves; order Piciformes; family Picidae; genus Melanerpes; species Melanerpes formicivorus. The sequence goes on along the minus strand of NW_027142355.1, from coordinate 39,702,926 downwards.
TGGACACGTTCTTGTCCAGCTGGGCTGTTGTGTTGGATCGATTAACTCATCAAACTTTTAAATGGGTCAAGCTTTGGGACAGGACCTCATCTATCCATGGCAGCAGGATGCATTCAGTAGGAATGTGTAGTAAGTAAGGAGTGACAAAGTGTTTGGGATCGGTACTCAAGTACGACAACCCCCTTGAGGCATTTTTGCCCCAGCTTTTTGTTTGCCAAACGTTTCACAACTTGTTTTCTCTTGCTTTGAATGTTTCATTTGGAAAAGTTGAGACCACAAAGGAAGCAAAAGCAAAAAGATTTTAATGGTCATGGGTTTACAAATACTGGTCTCTGTGTTTTAATTCTAAATAGCCTGTCATTGCAAAAATCCACTGCACTAAAGCCCTTGTAATTCTCAGTTGAAATGAAAGTCTTGACGGGAAAAGCTTGTCTCAGACTGGAGGAGGAGACAGACTTGATCTTTTTTATATCATCCCCCTGTGTGAAATTAAGGCACAAACAAGGCCAAGTGTCAGGAGGGAAGGTATTTATTAAAGGGTAAAGTGAACAGAACAGAGAAAGAGAGAAAAGGGAGAGAAAAGGGAGAGAGAGGGAGATGGAAAAGGGAGAAACAGAGGGAAAAGAGCAGGAAAGGAATTATTTTATCATCCCCACAGAGGCTTTTCTGTCTTCAGCTGGAGGAGGGAAAGTAAAGAGAAATGTCCCAGGGTTTGTGTTTTGGCTTGTGCTGTCCTCAGCTAGAGGAGGAGTGATGGAAAGAGCTCTGTAATGGTTTTCCCTCCCTCTGTGCAGCCTCCAGAGTGTACTTTGGTGGTGGTGGTGGGACTTCCTGTACTGCTGCTTCCAGGCTGAGCCATGGTGATGTTCCCCCCCATAAGCTGGTATAGCTCAGGGCTTTTATTCAAGTCCTTTTCACCCCAGTTCCCTGCACCCTAGTCCCATTGTCTTCCAGGTGTTCCCTCCAGGGAGTTCTGTGTGCTTGCAGGGATCTGCACTGGGGTGGCCCTCCACCTCCTCTTTGCTTTCTACCTGTCCACACCCCAATACACATCCCTGTGCTTATCAGGCCAGGAGGTGGTGTGTTACATACATAGTCTTTTCACCATGCCCCCCTTCCAGGGTAGCTGCAGTCTTGATGGGTAGAGATGATCCTATCTTTGTTGCATCCCAAGGGTCTCCCACCACACCCCTCCCCAGGCAGCTACTGTCTGGGGAGCAAAGGTGGTTTTATCTTTGTTGATTTACATGTACAGGAGAGGACTCTCTCAGAGCTCAAATAAGCTATTTTGTTTATCTCATGACTGATATATTTCACTTGGTTTGACTCTTTGGAGGAGAAGGTTAGGAATACAAGAAAAACAAACCCCTCAGATATTTGCACAGCTTTACTGAAAACCAAACAGCAACAAGACCAAGAACACAGTATCACACAGTATAACTTAGGTTGGAAAGGACCTCGAGGATCATCTAGTCCAACCTATCAACACAGACCCCATGACTAGTTCTATTAGTCCACACTGGGACTGCCAGATTAGCTACTCAACCTTGCCTCTGTAGGTGGGAAAAAGGCACTTTCTACATTAAAAACACAAATATGCCTGAAAGACTACAAAGGTTTTTCTAACCCAATCCCCTTGTTTTAAGTTAGAGTTAGAATTTTGTGTCATTGTTTATAAACACTTCCCCCAAACCTCCTTAAAGCTTCTTGTGATGGCAGCTCACAGCCTCCCTTTTCTTTAATTAACCTGAAACAGACACAACAACCCCATGCAGTGCTACAGGCTGGGGAGAGAGTGGCTGGAGAGCAGCCTGGCAGAAAGGGACCTGGGGGTACTGGTCGATGGTAGGCTGAACATGAGCCTGCAGTGTGCCCAGGTGGCCAAGAAGGCCAATGGCATCCTGCCCTGTATCAGGAACAGTGTGGCCAGCAGGAGCAGGGAGGTCATTCTGCCCCTGTACTCTGCACTGGTTAGGCCACACCTTGAGTCCTGTGTCCAGTTCTGGGCCCCTCAGTTTAGGAAAGATGTTGACTTGCTGGAACGTGTCCAGAGAAGGGCAACAAAGCTGTGGAGGGGTTTGGAGCACAGCCCTGTGAGGAGAGGCTGAGGGAGCTGGGGTTGCTTAGCCTGGAGAAGAGGAGGCTCAGGGGAGACCTTATTGCTCTCTACAACTACCTGCAGGGAGGTTGTAGACAGGTGGGGGTTGGTCTCTCTTCCCAGCACCAGAACAAGAGGACACAGTCTCAAGCTGCACCAGGGGAGGTTTAGGCTGGATGTTGGGAAGAAGTTCTTCACAGAAAGAGAGACTGGCCATTGAAATGTGCTGCCTGGGGAGGTGGTGGAGTCACCATCATTGGAGGTGTTCAAGAGGGGACTGGACGTGGCACTTGGTTGCATTGTTTAGTTGATTAGTGTTGGGTGATAGGTTTGACTTGGTGATCTCAGAGGTTTTTCCCAGCCTGGTTAAATCTGTTATTCTGCTCTATTCTCTTCAGAGAAAGTTTCTTCAAGTTTTGGGCTGATTTTTTTTCCCCCTGCAATGCAAGCCCATTAATTCTTCTATCCATTGCAGGCAAGGTGAACAAACTGTTCTCTCTGCTTCTTGATGATAGGCTTCTAAAAACCGTGACTGTGCCTACCTTCGATTTTCACCAATTTGGCCTGATCAGGTCCAGCTCCCTCAATCTTTCTTCACAGGTCATGTTTTCTAGAGCTCTGATCTCCCTTTTCTCTCAGGGCTTTTTTCAGACAGTTCATTTCTCTCTTTGAAACCTGATGCCCCATGATGGATACGGTATTCCCGCTCGAGCTTTGCTGTTGCCAAGCAGAGTTGAAGGATTGCTTCCTCTGCTTTGCAGGCTGCTCTCCCATGCATGTCACAGAGCGGCGCTTGCCTTTTTTTTTTGCAGTAGCACAAATTGTGACTCTCTCTCAGCTTGTGATCTGCTGCATCTCCCAGGCTGTCAGTTGGTGTTCCCTCTCCCGAGTGCAGCCCCTTCTGCTTCTCTGTACAGCATTTCAAACCTCTTTTCTGAGCCATCCTCCAGTCTATGAAAATTATTTGAAGTCCTGGCAATGCTTTCCTGTTGCACATTTTGTAGGCTTGGTTAATGTGGTTTCTGTGCTATTGTCTGGGTTCTTAATAAACACTGCATTTTGTAAGGGACCACCAGTTAGCAGATCTTTTTGTTGTTGTTGTTTAAAGAGTCAGTAATAGCTACTCTGGTTATGGTCATTGGAACAGTTTTCACTTTACAGTACTTTGATCTAAACCTTGTTTCCTGAATTTCCTTGAGAAATTATTATATGAAATGGTGTGTCCAAAAATCTTGCTGAAATCCAAATATATGACAACCAGTTGTTTTCCACTGTTATGGATTCTTTCACCCTCCTTACAAGCAAAGCAGACTGACCTGTGATATGCTCTTGAAAAATTCATGTTGACTATTACTCATCTGCTTATCTCCCCATGTTCTGAAATTTTTCACCTTTTTTTTCCAGTGTGTTGGATTTTAGCTCACTCTCTGTAATAAAAGACATGCATATGCTAGCTGGCTGACATACCATCTTTGAGAACTTCTCAGTGACAATGAGTAATAATTCTGAGGTCACTTCCAGCTCTGGAGCCCTCAACACAGAAAGGATGTGGACATGCTGGAGCAGGTCCAGAGGAGGCCCAGGAAAATGATCAAGGGGCTGGGACACCTCTGCTACGAGGGCAGGCTGTGGGAGCTGGGGTTGTTCAGCCTGGAGAAGGGAAGGCTTCAGGGACACCTAATAGCAGCCTTCCAGTACCTGAAGGGGGCCTACAAGTAGGCTGGGGAGGGACCTTTCACAAAGGCCTGCAGCAACAGCATGAGGAACAATGGTTTAAAATGAGAGAAGAGCAGATTTAGGTTGGAACTAGTTCTTTACAGTAAGGGTGATGAGGCTCTGAAACAGGTTGAGGCCCCTTCCCTGGAGATAGTTTCATAGTTTCATTCAGGGTTGGAAGGGACCACAAGGATCATCTAGTTCCAACCCCCCTGCCATGGGCAGGGACACCCCACACTAGATCAGCCTGGCCAGAGCCTCATCCAGCCTGGGCTTAAACACCTCCAGGGACAGGGCCTCGACCACCTCCCTAGACAACACATTCCAGGGTCTCACCACTCTCATGGTGAAGAACCTCCTCCTCACATCTAGCCTGAATCTCCCCACCTCCAGCTTCATTCCATTCCCCCTAGTTCTATCACTATTCAAGATATTCAAGGTGAGGCTTGTCAAGGCTCTGAACAACCTGATGTTGATAATATCCCTGCTTACTGCATGGGGGTTGGACTAGATGACCTTTGAAGGTCCCTTCCAACCCAAACCATTCTATGACTGTATGATTGAGTCATGTGAATTCCCATCCAGAAGTCCTGACTGAAGCATGTTACTCTCACACCAGAAGCCACTCCTCAATTATTTAGGTTGATCTCCTGGAGACAGGGGTGAGGAGGGGGTAATACACATGGAAAAGGAAATGAGAACATTATCTCCACTTTACTGTGCAGTACTCATTTAAGAATGGCTGAAGCTTTCTGAATAATGAATGCATCCCAGTATTTCATGTCGGTGCAAAATGCTGTCTGAAGAGCAGTTACTGTAAAGGAGAACTGAGAAACAGCTATTGGATAAATCATTAAAAACCCAAAGAAAGTAACTAATTTCAAAAGCAAAGTGTGGATTTCTGTTGTGTAGGGTGACTTCCAATTAGGCAAATAAATATTTCATTTTAAAGTTGTCTTCAAAAAGTGGCTAGAATAGCTGTGATACCTTCTCTCTCTCTCTCTCTTTAATGTCTTGCAGCTTTCAGACAGCTGTATAATGGATTACTATGAAAAATACAAGCACAGAATGATCGAGCTCGAAGCCTTTAATATGGTAAAACTTGTTCAGATTAATACTTTTGCCTTGTATGTAGGTGCTGGCCTAGAACAAAGCCCTGTTAAGTTTTTACATGGAGGTGGACTGTCTTACTCCATGGTGTGCAATCTCCAAGACAAAGCAGCTCCCCCTTCCCAAGCTTTGGAGCATATCCTATTCCAAAACTATATTAGGTGTCAGTAAAATAATAAAGTGAACACATGGAAGATTCTTTTTCAAGAGGGACTATTCTGCTGCAAAATGAAATATCAGTCTCCTTTTAAACCTAGGCTGGTCTCCATGCAGTTATTTAATAGAAACTCTTTTTCATTGAAATTCATTATTTCCCTTTTTAAAGTTGCCCTGCTTCCCATAGTGTCATTGTCTTGTTGGACAGTGCCTTGAAACCAAGTAAATAACATCATTTCCTCTCTTGATGGCATGCCATGTGGTTTGGGGTTTTTTCTGATCTCAAAGATAATCTGTTTTGAAGATGGCCATCCCAGAGGGAAAATGGGCAAGGTAATGTTTGTCCAACAGGACCTCTGGAAAATGATTGACCCTCATAGTATCATAGAGTGGGTGCTGTTTGGGTGGGTTGGATTGGTTGATGGGTTGGACACGATGATCTTGAAGGTCTCTTCCAACCTGGTTTGGTTTATTCTAATAAAGGTTATTCTAATAAACAGTAGTTTATTCTAATAGTATCACAGTATCAGTCAGAGTTGGAAGGGACCACAAGGATCATCCAGTTCCAACCCCCCTGCAATGTGCAGGGACACCCCACACTAGATCAGCCTGGCCAGAGCCTTCCTGGGGTTTTCAGTGGAAGTGTAACCATTTGGGAGTGTGTTGTCTGTCTGTCCCAAGTTTGTGGTAGCATCTGATCTTCCTTTCAGCTGAAGGTTGTTCTGGCTCCCTGCATAGAAGTTTTGATACTTCTGGATCGTCTTTGCTACCTCAAGGAGCAGGTAATTTTTTTTTTGTGCCTTGTATTTTTATGATACCTAAAGGCTGCAGCAGTGAAATGAGACTATTTCAGCCCATTTATTACTGTGCAGACCAGGAGTCTCTGCTGCAGAGTTATTATTCTCATCGTATCTGCAAAAGAGTAAACATTCATTCCATTTAGCATAAACATATGCCAGGCAGATGTTCTGATTTCCAGCAAAGCAGCAACAGTAAAGTTTATGTCCTTTTAATTGTATGGTAATTGCCAGTCAATAGGCAGTAAAAAATAATTAAATATGCAGCAGCTCTCATGTTATCCCACAGATTGTTATATTTAACCATTAAAAACAGCCTTAGACAGGCTGAACAAACATTGTGCTCTACCAGTTAGATGCTTCCAAACAATAGGTGTTGGAACATGTAATCCAAGGATTTTTTTTAATTAGGTCCAAAATGTTTATGGTTTCCTTTTACTGTTTCTTAATTAAGATCAATGATGAGAGAGGGTGCACTTTTTTCCAGCTGTATGGGTCAGCTGGGGTGTATTTGACTGGCATGCAGTATGGATGTGTTTCACAAGTACAGACCTGGGATGTAATAAGCGACTGCTTCCACATTTACTCCATAATGATTTATGCTGCAGCCTTTCTTCTCACACTCATTTTCAGCTTGGCCTGTTTAACTCACAAGCAGCAGTCACACTTTCTAAGCACCCTTAAAGACTTTTTTTGGCTAAACAAACATTTGCCAGGAGGAAATGGTAGCATCTTCCTGATTCTGCTCTGGGCCAAAGTCAAAATAAAAAGGCTGAAATAAAGATTAAACTCATTTGTGTCAATAGCTCTGGGGTTTCCACCATAAACCTTTCATTTTAGCAGCTTCATTTTACCACAGGTAAAACTTCACTTTGTTCTTGGAACAACTGAGCTGTAGTGCCTGTATGCTTTTGTTCTCCCTGGTATTGTTACAGAAGGGCAATTTGAAATGGTTAACTGATGGTGTATTTAATACTATTTAAATAAGGCTGTACTTTCCCAAATGCCAACAAGTTATAAATCACTTAGAGATCTGCAGGGCTGCTAACCCAGGAGATCAGACTTGCTGCATTTAGCCCTAATTTACCTTCCCTCAATGTAATATGTGCATTGATTTAATCTTGTGCTGGTTCATTCAACAAAATGGATTTAAGGAAGGGGAGAAAAAAACCCTAGAAGTTATAGAAGCCATATGCAACGTGAAGACCAGATCCAGCTGGCCTGGTTCATTTGAAGTCAGTTGATTAGCTTCAGTAGTAGAATGTGCTGCATAAAACGAGTGGGACCTGATCCTAAATTTCTTTGCTCTGGTGCAACCAAAAGCAACAAGCTGTATTGATGAAGGGGGTGGTAATCATTTAACAGTGCCAGAAATAATGTAATGAGTTTAAAATACATCCTGGTTTGGGTGTCCTTTTTTTCCCACAACAAACTTCCTGTGATTTTCTTCTTAGGTAAATGTGTTTCCCTGCTTTGCATTAAGGACTTTTTTGTTGCTGGGGGTTTTGGTGTTGTTCAGTTTTGTGTTTCAAAACATGGGCCAATTACCATATCTTAGCTTTTCACTCAAATGAATTTTTATGTGCTTCAACCCTACATCATTTTACAGGACAGCCTTGCCTGGTCTGGACTTGTGAAGTTATTTGATCCGGTGAAGTCCCCCAGATGCTACGCAGTTATTGCTCTGAAGGAACGCTCGCAGTTTTAAGGAGAAGCAAACTGCAGAGAGGCTGAAAGCCCTGAGCTGATACTGCTCTTTCCTCACTTCTATCCTGTGATTTTTGTTTTAAATTGATCCTTTCAAGGACACTGCTTGTCAGCTGCAAAAGTGAAAAGTGCATTGACCCTTAGACTCGTGAGGAATAAATATCTCCTTCATAAATACTTCCTTATGTCAGTTATTAAACCATGTTGAACATCTGGAGTCATTACAAGAGTTACAACCTGCATTGTGTGATCATTATTTTGAATTCATTTTTAATGTTTCTTCTTTTTAAGGTGTTATGCTCTGTATCAATACCTCTTCTCTCAGTATTTCTCATTCACAAGATGATACCTTCTCAATTTTTGCCAGTGGCTGGCACCAGCAGTCTCAGGCTAGCCTCAGCTTTTTCTTCTTGCACTCAGATGGTGCTGGTTTAAACAGAAAAATAACCTGCACTGTGAACAGGAGGTTCACAGACTAAATAGGATCTTTGTACTTCCCTGTTCTCCAGGTCATTAGGACCAGCTTGTTTATCATAGTATCAGTCGGGGTTGGAAGGGACCACAAGGATCATCTAGTTCCAACCCCCCTGCCATGGGCAGGGACACCCCACACTAGATCAGCCTGGCCAGAGCCTCATCCAGCCTGGTCTTAAACGCCTCCAGGCATGGGGCCTCGACCACCTCCCTGGACAACCCATTCCAGGGCTTCACCACTCTCATGCTGAAGAACTTCCTCCTCACCTCCAGCCTGCATCTCCCCACCTCCAGCTTCATTCCATTCCCCCTAGTCCTATCACTACCTGAGATCCTGAGCAGTCCTTCCCCAGCCTTCCTCTAGGCCCCCTTCAGATACTGGAAGGCCACAATGAGGTCACCTTGGAGCCTTCTCTTCTGCAGACTGAACAGCCCCAACTCCTTCAGTCTGTCCTCATAGGAGAGGTGCTCCAGCCCTCTGATCATCCTCGTGGCCCTCCTCTGGAAGTGAGAGCAACCCGGAAGAGCTTAGGTAGTAGTTACCTTCAAAAAGCAGTTTTGTATTAACCTCTTCTTCCTTCAGGTATCTTCCTGGTTGACAGTTGCTCTGAAAGAAAAAAAACCATAACTGTTCAGTCCAGGGAGAGATTTCCCAGTGCTGAAGAATCAGATGCCCAGCTAGGGTTCACTCTGGATTGTAATCAGAAAGTTGTTGTCTGGCCCAAGTGTGTAAGGCACAAATAATGTGATACCCAAGTGAATGGAAACTTGCTAGGCAGTTTCTCCTTGGCTGTACTGCACTCCTGGATGGGACATTTATTCATTGGTGCCTTTGTCTTGGTGGGTTGCCTAATTAAACTTGCAGATTTTCCATCAAATAAAAAAGATGAAGGTTTCTCTTCTAAGTTCCTGGTGGGAATGAATGGATACAAGCTCTTCAGGAGAGACAGGCAGGAGAGAAGAGGAGGGAATGTTGCCCACTGTATCAATGACCAGATTGAGTCCATAGAAGTCCATCTGGGGAAGGATGAAAAACTGTCTGAGAGCTTGGGTCAGGATTAAAGGGAAAGCAGGGGGAGGTGATGTCATAGCGGGGAGTCTGCTACAGACCATCTGATCAGGAAGACAAGTGGATGAGGCCCTCTGTAGACAGATAAGAACAGATTCACAAGCCCAGATCCTCATGGGGGACTTCAGCCACACAGATATCTGATGGAAGATCAACACAGCAAGGCACCAGAGGTGCAGAAGATTCCTGGGATACATTGATAATAATTTCCTCCTCCAACTGGCAGAGGAGCCAACAAGCTGTGCTGGACCTTGTTCTCACCAATGAGGAGGAGCTGATCTCATGGGTAATCTTGACTGCAAAGACCATGAAATGGTTTAATTGATGATCCTTAGGACAACAAGGGGAGTGCATTGCAAGTCTGGACTTCAGGAGAGCAGACTTTAAACTCCTCAAGGACCTTCTTAATAGGGTACCAAGGGGTAAAGCCCTGGAGACAAGAGGGACCCAAGAAAGCTGGATAATACTGAAGGATGACCTCCTCCAAGCCCAGAAGCAGTGCATCTCAAAAAAGAGGAAGGTTGGCAAGAATGCCAGGAGGCCTGCATGGATGAAGAGGAAGCTCCTGGACACTACTAGCTGCCAAACGCAAGCCTTTGGAGGGTGGAAACAGTCTCCAGAGGAGACTCCACAACCTCTGGTGCACTGGTTAGGCTGCACCTCAAGTACTGTGTCCAGTTCTGGGGCCCTCAGTTTAGGAAGGAGGTTGACTTGCTGGAACGAGTCCAGAGAAGGGCAACAAAGTTGGTGAGGGGCTTGGAACACAAGCCCTATGAGGAGACACTGAGGGAGCTGGGGTTGCTTAGCCTGGAGAAGAGGTTTAGCTTGGATGTTGGGAAGAAGTTCTATACAGAGAGAGAGATTGCCCATTGGAATGGGCTGCTTGGGGAGGTGGTGGAGTCTCCATCATTGGAGGTGTTCAGAAGGAGACTTGATGGGGTGCTTGGTGCTATGGGTTAGTTGTTTAGGTGGGTTGGATTGGTTGGTGGGTTGGACATGATGATCTTGAAGGTCTCTTCCAACCTGGTTTATTCTATGTATTCTATGTATTCTCTCTGGGCAGCCCATGCTGTTGGAAAAATTGACTTGGGAATGAAATTGCCTTTGTAGTGTTATGAACTGATTCTTGTGCTTTTTCAGACCAAATGAAAAGAAAACACCAAACAGCAAACACACCCCACCCCATCCCCCAAAAAAGGACAAAAAGTGAAAATCCAGGCATATCTGATGTCCAAAGAAAGGAAGCAGAGTTTTACACTGGGAGCAAGTGCTTAAAAACATCTTGTTGAGGCCTCAAAGTATTCATTTCAGCAGGCCTCAGGTGACTCACATTGAGCACAGTTCAAATTACAATTGGTGTATAGGACATTGCTAGTTTTCATAGTTTCATAATTTCATTCAGGGTTGGAAGGGACCACAAGGATCATCTAGTTCCAACCCCCCTGCCATGGGCAGGGACACCCTACACTAGATCAGGCTGGCCAGAGCTGTTTTGTGTGATGTTTTAATGTGTGCAAATCATAGGTTCATAGGATGGTTTGGATTGGAAGGGACCTTAAAGATCATCGAGTCCTGACCCTCCTGCCATGGGCAGGGACACCTTCCACCAGCCCAGGTTTCTCAAGGCCTCATCCAGCCTGGCCTTGAACACCTTTAGGGAAGAGGCATCCATGACCTCCCTGGGCAGCCTGTTCCAGTGTCTCACCACCCCTACCTTAAAGAATGTCTTTCAAATATCTAATCTAAATCTGCCCTCCTCAAACTCCAGTCCATTCCCTCTTGTCCTATCACAGTGTAATGCTGTCTAAATTCCCAGTTTTTATCACTGTCTTAAGAAGACGTTTGCAACAGTTTAGAGTAATGAGCACATCTCCAGGATTAGCCCAAGTTCTCTTCCACTGATTCAAAACGGTCTGGATAAATTTGCATGCCCCCCAGCAACTTTTCAGGCTCTTTCAGTACTTTTCATGCACTTTGTAGTCTCTGCAGGCAAAGACAGAGGCAATGTGCTTCTTAGCTTCTTAGAATAATAACTGTCAAGAGGTTTCTGTGACAAGTTTTCCTTCAGCAAAGTCAGTTCCTGTCTGCTCTCAAAGCTGTTTTGAAGCTGTGGATGCCTGAATACCTGTGAGTTGTTGTTTATGTAATGGAAAAATCCCTGACAGTAATTAGGATGAGTAAAATGATTTTTCTTTGTGGTTATTGCCAGAAGTTCTTCCATGATGTAAGCCGTATCCTAAAAAATGATGAAGCCTTTTTGATATCAGATAATCTCCATTTTCTTTCAGTGTGACAGAGAGCTATCTGTCTTGATACGCTCCCTAAGGAACAGTGAATATACCTGCTTGTCCTGGGGTCTTTGCCTGACTCTGTAGGTGGCACAGCTATGCATTGTGTTGCAGATTTGGAGTGGCTTGTTTATTTCCCTTAGGGCTGGACCCTGGTCTTGGGTGGAGGAACAAAAGTAGGAGTAGGGAGGGGATTGCCCCCACCTTGTACTCAGCTCTGGGGAGGCCACACCTTGAGTAGTGTGTCCAGTTTGGGCACCTCAATACAAGAGAGGTGTGGTGGTGCTGGACCCAGTGCAGAGAAGGGCAACAAAGCTGGGGAAGGGCCTGGAGAATAAATCTGATGAAGAGTGACTGAGGGAGCTGAGGCTGTTTAGTTTGGAAAAGAGGAGGCTGAGGGGAGACATCATCGCTCTCTACAGCTACCTGAAAGGACATTGTGGAGAGGCTGCTGCTGGTCTCTTCACACAGGTAATTAGTGATAGGACAAGAAGGAATGGCCTGAAGCTACGACTGGGCAGGTTTAGACTGGACATTAGGAAACATTTTTCAAAGAAAGCATGGTCAGGCATTGGAATGTGCTGCCCAGGGAGGTGATTGAGTCCCCAAGCCTGGATGTGTTCAGAGGTGGTTTTGATGTGGTGCTGGTCTCTTCTCCCAGGCAGCCTGTACCAGAACAAGAGCACACAGTCTCAGTCTGCACCAGGGGAGATTTAGGTTGGATATTAGGAAGAAGTTCTATACAGAGAGAGTGATTGCCCATTGGAATGGACTGCCTGAGACTGTGTCCTCTTGTTCTGGTACTGGCTGCCTGGGAGAAGAGACCAACTTCTGCCTGTCTACAACCCCCCTTCAGGTAGTTGTAGACAGCAATGAGGTCACCCCTGAGTCTCCTCCTCTCCAGGCTAAGCAACCCCAGCTCCCTCAGCCTCTCCTCATAGGGCTTGTCTTCCAAGCCCCTCACCAACTTCATTGCCCTTCTCTGGACACGCTCCAGCAAGTCAACATCCTTCCTAAACTGAGGGGCCCAGAACTGGACACAGGACTCAAGGTGTGGCCTGGAGCTCCGAGAGGAATCCATCCTACGCTATGAGCCATGAAGCGTTTCAGTGTCCACAATCAAATCTAAACTGAGCTATAGTCACCCAGGAATATGAATTGTCCACCCAACCCTACGAATGGTAACTTCAGCTTATTTGGCTTCTGGTATCCATTCAAATTTTGCAGTTTCCAGAATTCCCATGTTTCCTGCCTGAATATGGCCTTATTGCCTGGGATCCAGCTGCAGTTCTCTCACTGTCTGAAGTAACCGACTCAGTCTAGTGGCTCTTTATTCTGTACCTCCAGGCAACTGCTGAGTAAGTTGGTTTCTTTGAATTTGCTTATCCCTGGTTGTTATCTTTGTCAATGTTGTATTTCAGAGTACTCTGAGAAACGGGGTAAAATCCTTCTGAGATTTAGGATGCCTCAGAGAAGTTGCACTGCAGTTGTACTTCTTGTTGCTTTCTCCCTTAAAACCTTGAAATTAATTCCTGATGAGCAGACAGATTAATAAGCACCAGACAGCCCAAGAGGCATAGGTTATTAAAAAATAATATTCACAATATCTTCTCTTCAGGAGTCTTTTTAATTCAAGAGCTCTGAGGCATTTTCTTCACAGAGAGTCGAGTGCACGTTATCATTAAGCTCAAACATACAAGGAAAGCCACCAGCGTCATGAAGGTTCGCCTCTAACGGTTGGAATGTGCTGTTGTACACCAAGCTTTGCAGCATACACCTGTGTCCTCGAGGCTGTCTGCATCAAACCAGACAGGAACAGACTCTTGTCTCACCAGCCCAGTGATGCTGTTCATGAAATCTGCAAAAGAATGACGCTCTCTGCCTGGTGTTAGAAGGCAACTGAACTATTAGAATAGGTATGTCCAACATCCAAAGATTTCTCTAGATACCCTTATTGAGCTCCATTCTACAGGCTGCTTCAATCTGTTCAGCCTATGTGAGAGACTAATAAGTTTGTCTCTCTTGGTGTGAGTCAACAAAGATAAACTGATAGCAGAGCCACTGGAAAGAAGGTGAAAAGAATCCTGTCTACCAATCCTGGATGCAAATCAGCTTGTGATTGCATCGTGATAACACAGGACTACAACAATGGACCCAAGGACCCAGCCATCACACCTTTAGGGCAAGATAATCTCCACCCATCAAGTACCCTGGGCAGGGTGACACAATGGGTTTTACCACCTGTTTCCTGAGGTGTAAGGAATGTGGGGGGCCTTGTCTGGATGGACACAGGGGAGACTGAGATCCCCCCTCCCACCTCCATCCAAAATCTTGCCCAAACACACAGCAATACACAGAACCTAAGGATTATTTCCTGCCCCTGGAATTCCTGAGGGACAATATTTGAATACATACCTAAGGACTAAAAACTGTATAAAAGACTGGAGCAACTACTGGTTTGTAGAGAGAAACAGAGAGAAACAGAGGAGAAAAACGGGGAGAAAAACGGGGATGAAGGAAAACACAGGAGACGGGCCAGGCCGCTGAGAAGCTGGGACAATGCTGCTCCGGAGAAAAGAGGCTGCCTGGAGGACCACAGCTCTTCTCCAGCCAAAGCCTCAGCACCCTTTCTCTACAGACCCAGGCTGCCCAGAGGAGCCTCAGCACCGTTCCTGTATCAACCCAACATCTCCCCAGAGGATCACAGCTGTTCTCCAGCCAAAGCCTCAGCACCCTTTCTCTACAGACCCAACATCTCCTGCAGCACCTTTCCTCCACAGACTCAAACTGTCTTGGGGGGGATGAGGGGTGTGGTAATATAATTCCTTTCCTCTTCTCTCTCTCTTCTCTCTCTCCCTCTCTCTTTTCTCCCTCTCCCCTTCTTATGCCCACTTTATTTCTGTAATAAATAGTCTAGCTGTTGATACTTTGGCCTCGTTTGTGCCTCTAATTTCACAACACGGGAATACTTAAAAGAACTGTGTCTCCGGACCGAGACACTTAATGTCTCCGGACCTTGACAACCTATTAGTTACTTCAGCACTAGCAATCATTAACAGGTCTACAGAATTTTGTCCTGTGGTTTCTGCTACACAGGTGGACCTTTCTCATACAAAGGAGAAGAAAAAGACTTGGAGGTGCTGGTGGATGAGAAGCTCAACATGAGCCACCAGTGTGCACTTGCAGCCCAGAAAGCCAACCAGAGCTTGGGCTGCATGAAGAGAAGCATAGCCAGCTGGTCAAAGGAGGTGATTCTTCCCCTCTCCTCCACTCTGGTGAGACCCTACCTGGAGTACTGTGTCCAGTTCTGGAGCCCCTACTACAGGAAGGATCTAGACATGCTGGAATGTGTTCAGAGAAGGGCTAGAAGAATGATCAGAGGGCTTTAGCTCCTCTCCTATGAGAGCAGGCTGAGAGAATTGGGGCTATTCATTCTGGAAAAGAGAAGGCTCTGAGGAGATCTATTTGTGTCCTTCTAGTATCTGAAGGGAGCCTACAAGAATGCTGGGGAGGGACTCTTTAGGGTATCAGGTAGTGATAGGACTAGGGGGAATGGAAAAAAATAGAAATGGGTAGATTCAAACTGGATGTCAGGAAGAAATTCTTCACCATGAGGGTGGTGAGACACTGGAGCAGGTTGCCCACGAAGGTGGCAGAAGCCTCATCCCTGGAGGTTTTTAAGGCCAGGCTGGATGTGGCTCTGAGCAATATGATCTAGTGTGAGGTGTCCCTGCCCATGGCAGGGGGGTTGGAACTAGAAGATCCTTGAGGTCCCCTCTAACCCTAATAATTTATGATTCTATGATTCTATAGTAAGTTTTGTTACTTCAGCTTATTGCTATGAGTGGGATCTACTTCTAGGTTTGTTACTTTGTTACAGTAATTTTGTTTTATCCAAGTGGAATCCTACTACATGCCATCATTTCCTCAGAAATGTGGATGGAAAGGAAATAATAAAATGGTTTCTGAACTGTCAATGAAATTTAGAAGAAATGGACATTGCACTGCATAAGTGTGTTCTTGGAGGAGGAAAGCACAGTATCTGTAGAGCTTACATCATGTAGAGCTGGGCAAAGAGGAGCCTAATAAGGTTCACAAAGATAAGTGCAGAGTCCTGCATCTGGGAAGGAATAATAAACTGCCCCAGTACAGGCTGGGAGGTGATCTTTTAGAGAAGGACCTGGGAGTCCTGGTGCATAACAAGTGATCCATGGGACAGCAATGTGCCCTTGTGGCCAAGAAGGACCAGGGGATCCTGGAGTGCATTCAGGTGAGTGTGCACAGCAGATCAAGAGAGGTTCTCCTCACGCTCTACTCTGCCCTAGTGAGACCTGGAATATTGTGTCCAGTCTGGGGCTTCCCAGTTGAGGAGGCACAGGGATCTACTTGACAGAGTCCAACAGAAGGCTACAAGGGTGATGAAGGGAATGGAGCACTGCCTTATGAGGAGAGGCTGAGAAACCTGGGGCTGTTCAGTCTGGAGAAGAGAAGACTGAGAGGGGATTTAATAAATGTTTATAAATATCTGAGGGCTGGGTGTAAAGAGAGAGGGGACAGGCTCTGCTCAGTTGTGCCCTGTGATAGGACAAGGGAAAATGGATATAAATTACAGCACAGGAGGTTCCACCTCAACATGAGGCGCAACTTCTTCACTGTGAGGGTCACAGAGCACTGGAACAGGCTCCCTTGAGAGGTTGTGGTGTCTCCTTATCTGGAGACTTTAAAGACCTGTCTGGATGTGTTCCTGTGTGACCTGTGCTAGATTCTATGGTCCTGCTCTGGCAGGGGAGTTGGACTCAATGATCTTTGGGGTTCCCCTTCCAATCCTTAACACCCTGTGATTGCCACTTCTGGTTGTCTGTATCCATTTGCTTTAATACCATTTGTACTTCTTTTACATTTGGTAATGTTCTTTCTGCTTAACTTCCAATTCTGTGCAAGTGCTTTTATTTGCTCCTTTGGAATATATTCCGTCCTTAGCCAGAGGCTCAAACCAGGACAAGAGGAAAGCATGAACTTTCAGCAAGTTAACAGTAAACATGTGATTTGGGTTTCAAACTTGCCCAATGATCTGGGAACTGGCTGCAAACGTGAAGCATTTTTTAGGGCAACAATCTCACCTGGGAAAATCCAGTTATTTTGTGCCTGTTGAATAATCCATTGCTTTGGTCTGTGCTTCCCTTTTGTTTTCTGCCCCTGTACACTGCACTGGTTAGGCCACACCTTGAGTCCTGTGTCCGGTTCTGGGCTCCTCAATTTAGGAAGGATGTTGACTTGCTGGAACAAGTCCAGAGAAGGGCAACAAAGTTGGTGAGGGGTTTGGAACACAGCCCTGTGAGGAGAGACTGAGGGAGCTGGGGTTGTTTAGCGTGGAGAAGAGGAGGCTCAGGGGTGACCTTATTGCTCTCTACAACTACCTGAAGGGAGGTTGTAGCCAGGTGGAGGTTGGTCTCTTCTCCCAGGCAACCAGCACCAGAACAAGAGGACACAGTCTCAAGCTGCACCAGGGGAGGTTCAGGCTGGATGTTAGGAAGAAGTTCTACACAGAGAGAGTGATTGCCCATTGGAATGGGCTGCCTGGGGAGGTGGTGGAGTCACCATCATTGGAGGTGTTCAGGAGGAGACTTGACAGGGTGCTTGGTGCCATGGTTTAGTTGATGAGGTGGTGTTGGATGATAGGTTGGACGCGATGATCTTGAAGGTCTCTTCCAACCTCTCTTCTCTTCTCTTCTCTTCTCTTCTCTTCTCTTCTCTTCTCTTCTCTTCTCTTCTCTTCTCTTCTCTTCTCTTCTCTTCTCTTCTCTCCTCTCCTCTCCTCTCCTCTCCTCTCCGAACCGAACCGAACCGAACCGAACCGAACCGAACCGAACCGAACCTCTCCGAACCGAACCTCTCCGAACCGAACCGAACCTCTCCGAACCGAACCGAACCTCTCCGAACCTCTCCTCTCCGAACCTCTCCTCTCCGAACCTCTCCTCTCCTCTCCTCTCCTCTCTTCTTTTTTCTCTATTTCCCCTTCTTTTTTTTTCTTTTTGTCTTTTTTCCCCCTTTTTCCTTCCCCCCCCCATTTTTTCTTATTCTTCTAATATTTTATCATTCAATTCTCTCTTTTGAGTCTTTTGCTATTTTTTGTAGCAGCTGTCTGTAGGAACAGCCATCCTCTTGTATGCAACACATATTATACACACTTCTTTAATATCTTTGCCTGCCATTATTGACGACTCTCCAAAAGTCCTCTAAATTTGACAGGAGTTTATCTGTGCATTAAAATTTTCTGTGCAAAGCTTTAACTTTTCATTACCAAATTCTCAGGTTTATTTCAGTCTCTTTCTCTTTGCATCTGGACCCGTATGAACTTATTCATGGAGATAAAGATGTTGTCAGGGCAGCTGGTATTGGGTTTCACATGGAATTTATCAACAAAATCAAGAGGCAGTAAATCTACTGAGCCAACAAATCAGATTGTTAGACTGAGCCTCAGATTGCCTTAACACACCAGCTGTCAACTCTTTCATGAATCACTGATGAAAAGAGCAAAGCTGTCTGCTTACTGAATAGTTCAGTAGAGTCTGGCACCCAAAGTGAAAATTCCAAATAAGAAAGAGCAGTGATCACCTCTCCTGATTAAATAAACCTTCAGGAGCAACAATTAAACTCTACAGTTGTAAATCTTTGTTGTTTATTATCACCTCCTATTAGTAATGAATAAAGGCTCAGCAAAAGCAGTCACGCTGTTTCTCCACTACAAATCCTAAATTCACTTGTTAGAAAGGCTGAAGTTATCATGGGGACACACAGATGTTCAGAAGTGTAGAATGAGCTGTGCATTACTTGGATAAACATGCCATTTAGAAGATAGAATATAGAATAAACCAGGTTGCAAGACACCTTCAAGATCATCGCATCCAACCCTTCAACCAATCCAACCCACCTAAACAACTAACCCATGGCACCAAGCACCCCATCAAGTCTCCTCCTGAACACCTCCAATGACGGCGACTCCACCACCTCCCTGGGCAGCTCATTCCAATGGGCAATCACTCTCTCTGTATAGAACTTCTTCCTTACAGCCAACCTATATGCTAACCTTATCATAGAATCATAGAATCAATAAGATTGGAAAAGACCTCAGAGATCATCAAGTCCAACCTGTCACCCTACACCTCATGACTAACTAAACCATGGCTTCAAGTGCCACGTCCAATCCCCTCTTGAACACCTCCAGGGATGGTGACTCCACCACCCTGGGCAGCCCATTCCAATGGCTAAAAATTCCCTCTGGGAAGAACTTTCTACTCACCTTGAGCCTAAACTTCCCCTGCCACAGCTTGAGACTGTGTCCTCTTGTTCTGGTGCTGATTGCCTGGGAGAAGAGACCAACCCCCTCCTGGCTACAACCTCCCTTCAGGTAGTTGTAGAGGGCAATAAGGTCATCGAGTTCAACCCCCCTGCCAAAATCAGGATCACCTAGGTCAGTCTGCACTGGAATGCATCCAGATGAATCAAGTTTAATGTCATCTATCTAAACATCAGTTACTGAAATCATGAGTTATGGAGAAAAGGTAACTTCCTAAATCAGACAGTTAAATAGCATTGAAATTGAAATCACTTTTCTGAAGACACCCATGTCCTTTGAATAAGTGTAATTTGCCTTTAAAGAAAAGAAGGACAATTTCAAGCATTCAACATCACCTGGAAGTCCATAGATCAAACATTAGCAGATACTAATGCAAACCAATCCATTACAGAGGCTGACATGGTGAAGCCCTGGGTCGTCTTGGTTTGAGTCGCTGGCAGATTTCCGTGGATTCCCGTGGGAGCAGGCTTGGATACAAAAGCATCTGCTGAAGACAATAATTGTGGATGATCAAATAGCTTTTGTACAAAGACAGATCCAAATTTACATTTGAGAAGGCAAAGAGCTTGTGGACATTTGGTTTATCTGTATGCATTCAAGTTGAGCTGTATAGAAACTATCATGATTACAATCTTGCTAACTTACAGTAAAAGAAGGTTCAGATGACTTTTTGTGTCTTTTTTTTGCTTCAGATACTGTGTTTTTTAACACATTTAAACTCCCGGGATTTTCTTTACTCCACTCACTTGTCCTTTAACAATGAGAGGACTGATTGCAGTGATACAGAGTTAAATGGCACTTACTACTCCCAAGAATAACTCAAATGTCAGGGCCTGTACTTTCACTAAAGCTAGCAGTACAATTCCCATTAACTCTATTCAAACTTTTTTATGAATAAGGACAGTAAGATTTAGCCCTAATTCTTCAAACAGCAATATTTGATACAGTACTTGAACAGAGTATCTTCATAGCAAGAGAGAGGAGAAGAGAAGAGGAGAGCTTCATAGCAAGAGAGAGGAGAAGAGAAGAGGAGAGAGGAGAAGAGAAGAGGAGAGAGGAGAGGTTCGGCGAGGAGAGGTTCGGTGAGGAGAGGTTCAGAGAGGAGAGGAGAGGAGAGGTTCAGAGAGGAGAGGAGAGGAGAGGTTCAGAGAGGAGAGGAGAGGTTCAGAGAGGAGAGGAGAGGTTCAGAGAGGTTCAGAGAGGAGAGGTTCAGAGAGGTTCAGAGAGGAGAGGTTCAGAGAGGAGAGGAGAGGAGAGGTTCAGAGAGGTTCAGAGAGGAGAGGTTCAGAGAGGAGAGGAGAGGTTCAGAGAGGAGAGGAGAGGTTCAGAGAGGAGAGGTTCAGAGAGGAGAGGAGAGGTTCAGAGAGGAGAGGAGAGGTTCAGAGAGGAGAGGAGAGGTTCAGAGAGGAGAGGTTCAGAGAGGAGAGGAGAGGTTCAGAGAGGAGAGGTTCAGAGAGGAGAGGTTCAGAGAGGAGAGGTTCAGAGAGGAGAGGAGAGGAGAGGAGAGGAGAGGAGAGGAGAGGAGAGGAGAGGAGAGGAGAGGAGAGGAGAGGAGAGGAGAGGAGAGAGAGGAGAAGAGAAGAGAAGAGAAGAGAAGAGAAGAGAAGAGAAGAGAAGAGAGAAGAGAAGAGAAGAGAAGAGAAGAGAAGAGAAGAGAAGAGAAGAGAAGAGAAGAGAAGAGAAGAGAAGAGAAGAGAAGAGAAGAGAAGAGAAGAGAAGAGAAGAGAAGAGAAGAGAAGAGAAGAGAAGAGAAGAGAAGAAGAGAAGAGAAGAGAAGAGAAGAGAAGAGAAGAGAAGAGAAGAGAAGAGAAGAGAAGAGAAGAGAAGAGAAGAGAAGAGAAGAGAAGAGAAGAGAAGAGAAGAGAAGAGAAAGAGAAGAGAAGAGAAGAGAAGAGAAGAGAAGAGAAGAGAAGAGAAGAGAAGAGAAGAGAAGAGACCATTGTGGAAGAGACCTTTGAGATCATCGTGTCCAACCTAGCGTCCAACACCACCTAATCAACTAACCCATGGCACCAAGCACCCCATCAAGTCTCCTCCTAAACACCTCCAGTGATGGTGACTCCACCACCTCCCCGGGCAGCACATTCCAATGGGCAATCACTCTGTGCAGAACTTCTTCCTAACCTCCAGCCTAAACCTCCCCTGGCACAGCTTGAGACTGTGTCCTCTTGTTCTGGTGCTGGTTGCCAGGGAGAAGAGACCAACTTCCGCCTGTCTACAACCCCCTTTCAGGTAGTTGTAGAGAGCAAAATTTCATTGCCAACCTGTATTTGCCTTCCTTCACAGGATGTTATTGGTTGGAAAGGACCTCTGGAGATCAAGTCCAACCCCTCTGCCAGAGCAGGATCTCATTACTATAGAATCTAGTGCAGGTCACACAGGAACACATCCAGACAGGTCCTGAAAGCCTCCAGATAAGGAGACTCCACAGCCTCTCTGGGGAGCCTGTTCCAGTGCCCTGTGACCCTCATAGTGAAGAAGTTCTGCCTCATGTTGAGGTGGAACCTCCTGTGCTGTAATTTATATCCATTACCCCTTGTTCCTATCACAGGACACAACTGAGAAGAGCCTATCCTCTCCCTCCTGACATCAGCCTTCCTCTGTTTAAAACACAGTGATTTTATCCCCTCTCAGTCTTCTCTTCTCCACACTAAACAGCCCCAGGTCTCTCAGCCTTTCCTCATAAGGCAGAGTTCCAGTGGCTTCATCATCCTTGTAGCCCTTTGTTGGACTCTGTCAAGTAGATCCCGTCCATCCTGAGCTGGAGAGCCCAGAACTGGATGCAATATTCCCGATGAGGTCCCACTTTGTGCAGAAGAACATTATTAAACATTATAGAACACAGAAATGAAGCTGTATAAATGGCCTGTTTCTCAATTAGCCACCTCTATCAGCACTTTGCAGGAGCTGCATCCCTTATTCATGAGCTGTATAGGACAGAAAATAACGTTAATTAATGGCTCTTTCTGTGCAGGCCATGAATTCAACACAGAGCCTATGAATGCAGACTGAGAGACACAAATGTTGATTGGCTTTTAAGTTTCCATTTAAGATGTTGTCATGGGTAGAGTTGAATCTGAATTTTCAGAACAGGTGACATTTTTTTTAGGTGGTTTCATGGCAAATATTTTCCAATAGGACTTGGAACTTAGGTAACGGGAGACAGGATCTCTGTGAAGAGTGAAAATAATATTTCAGCTTGTCAGTGGGAATAATTTTTCTTTTTTAATGTCATAGAACGGAACGGAATGGAATGGAATGGAATGGAATGGAATAGAATAGAATAGAATAGAATAGAATAGAATAGAATAGAATAGAATAGAATAGAATAGAATAGAATAGAATAGAATAGAATAGAATAGAATAGAATTAACCAGGTTGAAAAAGACCTTTGAGATCATCAAGTCCAACCTATCACCCAACACCATCTAACCAACTAAACCATGGCACCAGATGCCTCATCCAGTCTCTTCCTAAACACCTCCAGTGATGGTGACTCCACCACCTCCTTGGGCAGTACATTCCAATGGCCAATCACTCCTTCTGTAAAGAACTTCTTCCTAACATCCAACCTAAACCTCCCCTGGTGCAGCTTGAGACTGTGTCCTCTTGTTCTGGTGCTGGTTGCCTGGGAGAAGAAATCAACCTCCACCTGGCTACAACCTCCCTTCAGGTAGTTGCAGAGAGCAATAAGGTCTCCCCTGAGCCTCCTCCTCTCCAGGCTAAACAACCCCAGCTCCCTCAGCCTCTCCTCAGAGGACTTGTTCTCCAAACCCCTCCCCAGCTTTGTTGCCCTTCTCTGAACACGTTCCAGCAACTCAACATCTTTCCTAAACTGAGGGGTCCGGAAGTGGACACAGGAGTCAAGGTGTTGCCTAACCAGCACTGAGTACAGGGGCTTGTTATGATTCAGCATTTAGCTTTAAGACAACATAAATTGTGTGTAAAATGTACCCCATTTATTCATTCATTTCAGGTTTGTGATCAAACTATTGCAGTTTCATCTGTTGCTAATTTATTTGGTCCTTTGGCAAACTGTGCCTACGTTTCCAGGAGAACAAATCCAGGAACATTCCTATTTTTCAACCACACTGCTGTTCTGCAGTTATGCTGAATGAAACAGGAGTGGTGTGATGTGGTAAATAGTGTTGTGCTTCTCCCTTAAAAGCAGCTGCCAAAACAAATCTGAGCACATGCAAGAGAAGATTGCAAACACTTAGTTTCGTTACCAGTCTGTCCGCAGAAGTTAATGTCAACCTAAATCACTGCTTGTTTTAGGCAGTTGAAAGTCTGAGCCCAGCTCTAAGTTCTGCTTCTCCAGCTCAGGAGAGCAAAGATAGATCTGCTTTACATCATATAAAACTGCAATATTATTGCCTTGTGTCCCAGAGGCCACATAAGCCCGTTAGTATGGTGTTACCCCAAATTATGTCTATGCTTTGCAGCGACAGCTGACTCTGGTGGGTTGCTGCCCTGATACAGCTGTACTCCTGCAAGGGCCAGGGGAGGAGCAGACCTATTCTCCGAGCATCAAGGCTAAGTTTCTGAGACAGGATCATGTCCTAGAGGAATAAAGAATTACTTCTGTTCTCCCACCCACTGCTTGTGTTACATCCTCAAGCGCAGTGTACTAAGTTTTCTCTCTCTAAGGGTAGCAATGCACAGCGGGCATGATGCATGTGGTAGATGAGCAGGTCAAGCATGGCTCCTGTAGAGCTGTTTCACATGATTAGGATGTGAGAGAGACTGCCACCGAGTGCTGGGTAATTCCAGTGGGCAAGTCAGCCTGATGTGTACCTGACATGTCCAGTCATTGCAGGAAGTAGCCTTATTACTGCAGAAGAATCATAGAATTGTCAGGGTTGGAAGGGACCACAAGGATCATCTTATTCCACCCCCCGCCTCCCGCCATGGTCAGGGACATCTCACGCTAGAGCAGGTTGCTCAGAGCCACATCCAGCCTGGCCTTAAAAACCTCCAGCGATGAGGCTTCTACCACCTCCCGGGGCAACCTGTTCCAGTGTCTCACCAACCTCATGGGGAAGAACTTCTTCCTAACATCCAATCTGAATCTACCCATTTCTAGTTTTGTTCCATTCCCCCTAGTCCTATCACTACCTGATATCCTAAACAGTCCCTCCCCAGCTTTCTTGTAGGTACCCTTCAGATACTGGAAGGTCACAATAAGATCTTCTCAGAGCTTTCTCTTCTCCAGACTGAACAGCCCCAACTCCCTCAGTCAGTCCTTGTAGCAGAGCAGCTCCAGCCCTCTGCTCATCCTCTTGGCCCTTCTCCAGACACATTCCAGCACTCCAGATCCTTCCTGTAACAGGGGCTCCAGAACTGGACGCAGTACTCCAGGTGGGGTGTCACCAGAGTGGAGTAGAGGGGAAGAATCACCTCCCTTGACCTGCTGACTATGCTTCTCTTGATACAGCCCAGTCAGTCATTTCAGGAGCTGTTCCCATCTTCCACTGTGAACTTCTCCACCCTATGTCTGTTCCCAGCTCATGTTGAGGATGGTTTGGGTTTTATGTGTCTCAGCTCCAGGAAAGTTTTGGCATGCTGTTGCTAAGGTCTGGAAAGTTGAGCAGCTCTCATACTCACCTGCCAGTATTTTTCTTTTTCATCTTTTTTTATCCTTTCTCTACATACATGCAAGTGATTGGGTCCAGCTGGTGAGAGGATAGTCAAAGACTGTAGAGAGAAACACAAACACACCAGAATAAAGATTCTGGTGATCTAAAGGCTCCTTGTCTTACTCAAAATGCCTTCAATTAGAATGCTTTCCAGGTCTGAGTATCAGATCTCTTTTCCATCCCTAAAACTAAAGCAAAGTCTTGTATCAGAAAAAATACTCTGTTCCTGGAACATAGGGGTGGAATTCAGGCTGAATGAATACACATTCTTGGTTGTGTCCTTTGGAAAATAAGGGTTTAAGAACCCCTACTCCAGTTTTCATTTTGCAGATTGTTTCTCATTAATGCAACCAGCACCAGAACAAGAGGACACAGTCTCAAGCTGCACCAGGGGAGGTTCAGGCTGGACGTCAGGAAGAAAATCTACACAGGGAGAGTGATTGCCCATTGGAATGTGCTGCCTGGGGAGGTGGTGGAGTTGCCATCATTGGAGGTGTTTAGGAGGAGACTTGACAGGGTGCTTGGTGCCATGGTTTAGTTGATTAGGTGGTGTTGGATGATAGGTTGGACTAGATAATCTCAAAGGTCTCTTCCAACCTGGTTTATTCTCCTCTTCTCTTCTCTTCTCTTCTCTTCTCTTCTCTTCTCTTCTCTTCTCTTCTCTTCTCTTCTCTTCTCTTCTCTTCTCTTCTCTTCTCTTCTCTTCTCTTCTCTTCTCTCTCTCGTCTACTCTAGTCTAGTCTAGTCTAGTCTAGTCTAGTCTTGCTTCCTTCATATTTCTTGTGCTTGCTCTCCTCATGTGGGGAAGAATATGAGCACTACTGTACATCAGCAGTGACAGCTCAGTATGCAAAATACAAGGACTTTTCTAGGAAAGTAAAGTCTGTCATGTATTACCAAACCTCAGGTATGTGCATGGAGCTCTTCTAGGTGCTCCATTAAGACTGTCCAAACCTCTGCTAAGTTTTCATTACAATGGATGATTTTTCTGTTATTTCTAATTGTTGGTTTTTTCTTCCCCAAGAATATTGTTGCAGGACTTCCTTTGTGTTCTAGAAGGAGTGATGCTACACTTTGCAATAGGGTGTGCTGTACTGTTTCTGGTTCTTCTGAGTGTCATGGGGTTTTTTGAACTAGAGTGATTCCCTTGAACAGTGAATCTACAGGCTTGCCATTGAAAGTGGCTGACACACCAGAGGGTTGTGCTGCCATTCAGCAAGACTGAGACAGGCTGGAGAGTTGGGCAGGGAGAAATTGAATGAAATTCAACAAGGGCAAGGGTAGAGTCTTGCACCTGGGAAAGAACAACCCCAGGGATCAGTATAGGTTGAGGACTGACCTGCTGGAGAGCAGTGAAGGGGAAAAGGATCTGGGGAATCCTAGGGGATGGGAGGTTGACCATGAGCCAGTAATGTGCTCTTGTGGGCAAGAAGATCAATGTCATTTTGGGGTATATTAGAAGGGCTGTGGTCAGTAGGTAGAAAGAGGTTCTCCTCCCCCTCTACTCTGCTCTGCTGAGGCCACACTTGGAGTATTTTGTCCACTTATGAGCCCCTCAGTTCAAGGAGGACCTCAGGAAACAGCTTGAAAGAGGCCACAAAGATGATTAGGGGAATGGGACATCTTCCTTATGAGGAGAGACTGCGTGAGCTGGGGCTCTTTAGCCTGGAGAATAGGAGACTGAGGGTGACCTCATTCATGTTTATAAATATGTAAAGGGTAAGTGCCAAGAGGATGGAGCCAGGCTCTGCTCAGTGGTGCCCAATGACAGGACAAGGGGCAATGGGTGGAAGTTAAGGGATAGGAAGTTAAATGGAAGTTAAATGGAAACATGAGGGAAAATATGTCCCTGTGAGGGCGACAGAACACTGGAACAGAATGAATATCTCTGGAGATATTCAAACCTGCCTGGATGTGTTCCTGTGTGATCTGCTGTAGGTGATCCTGCTCTGGCAGGGGGGTTGGGCTGGATGATCTTTCAAGCTCCCTTCCAGCCCCTGGCATGTTGTGATTCCTCAGTTAATGAGGGGTGGTGACTCTAAGAGCTGATGCCTTGAAAGCTTGATACTCTGCCGTCCAAAATGTGTTTAGTATGCTGAAATATATATTGTGCAGTGAATAAACCTTTATTTAGAATAGAATAAACCAAACCAGCTTGGAAGAGACCTTCAAGATCATCGTGTCCAACCCATCAACCAATCCAACCCACCCAAACAGCTAACCCATGGCACCAAGTTTCCTTTTTTTTCCTTCCTCTCCTTATTACTGCAGTTAAAGGGACATTTATATATATGTAAAAATAGTGATAATAAAAAGGACCTTTATTTATCTTCCTGTGAAAAATGTATGAGAATTAGAATAGACTGTGGATAGCTGTTTGTAATCTTGCTGTTGCTGGGCTTAATGATCTTTGAGGTCTCTTCCAACCTTGCTGATTCTGGGTGTGTGATTCTGTGTGTGTGATTCTGGGTGTGTGCTATGTGCCATATAAAAGGTAGCAAGATCAGGAAAACTTCTTATATTTTCCACTGAGTAAAGGAGTTTATAGGTCACAATGAGAAGAGCTATGTCCTCATCAATTCAAGTTTTCCTTTTGAGTAGGCTGTACAGGAAATCCTGGACTGGTAGGAATATAGGTAGGAATGCTGATTACTTGGCTGGTGTTTGATTTTCATACCAGCAACTAAGAAAGAAAAAGGCTGAGGTACTCAACACCTTCTTTGCCTCAGTCTTTAGTAGTAAGACCAGTTGTTCACTGGATACCCAGCCCCCTGAGCTGGAAGATAGGCATGGGGAGCAGAAGGAAGCCCCCACAGTCCAAGAGGACATGCTTAGTGACCTGCTGCAGCACTTACATGTACATAAATCTATGGGGAAAAGTTAATGGAAGCATTTCAAGGACTTTGCTTAAATTGCAGCTTTCATCAAATCCTGGCATTTGTAAAAGCTATGAAATACACATCTAGCCACAGCAGAATCAATGAGAGAACTTCATCATTGTGTACTGTTCAAAGCATCATATAATAATAGAATAGAATAAACCAGGTTGGAAGAGACCTTCAAGATCATCGTGTCCAACCCATCAACCAATCCAACCCACCTAAACAACTAACCCATGGCACCAAGCACCCCATCAAGTCTCCTCCTGAACATCTCCAATGATGGTGACTCCACCACCTCCCCAGGCAGCCCATTCCAATGGGCAATCACTCTCTGTATAGAACTTCTTCCTAACGTCCAGCCTAAACCTCCCCTGGTGCAGCCTGAGACTGTGTCCTCTTGTTCTGGTGCTGGCTGCCTGGGAGAAGAGACCAACATCCACCTGTCTACAACCTTCTTTCAGGTAGTTGTAGACAGCAATGAGGTCACCCCTGAGTCTCCTCCTCTCCAGGCTAAGCAGCCCCAGCTCCCTCAGTCTCTCCTCACAGGGCTTGTGTTCCAAGCTCCTCACCAACTTCGTTGCCCTTCTCTGGACATGCTCCAGCAACTCAACCTCCTTCCTAAACTGAGGGGCCCAGAACTGGACACAGGACTCAAGGTGTGGCCTAACCAGTGCAGTGTACAGGGGCAGAATGACCTCCCTGCTCCTGCTGGCCACACTGTTCCTGATGCAGGCCAGGATGCCATTGGCCCTCCTGGCTGCCTGGGCACACTGCAGGCTCGTGTTCATCCTACCATCGACCAGTACCCCCAGATCCCTTTCTACCTGGCTGCTCTCCAGCCTCTCTGACCTTAGCCTGTAGCACTGCATGGGGTTGTTGTGGTCAATCATGCTGCAAAGGATGTATTTGCAGACCACATACAGTACAAGCACAATAATTTTTGTAAATCAAACATGATACTCAAGCAGATTTGAGTCAAACATGTTGCCTCACACCCACTGAGCTGGCTTGGCTTTTTCCCACCAGAGACAATTATTTACGAAAGTTTGTGTGTGTTGAGCATACAGTGTGTAAAAATAGATGCCCTAACTGGAAACAATTCTCCTCTCCAGTCTGTTCAACTATTTTGGTTTACATTTGCTGTGTTCCAAATGGTCAACTTTTTTTTTTTTTCATTAATTAATTAAATTACTCTGGTTTTGTTTTCTGTTCCAGCTAAACAACGTCTAAAACATTTCCATTGTTGCCGTTGCTGCTCCTAAAACATCCTGTGGCATCTTGTAGCCAGGAGGGGGTTGGTCTCGTCTCCCAGGCAACCAGCACCAGAACAACAGGACACAGTTTTAAGCTGCACATGGGGAAGTTTAGGCTGGAAGTGAGGCGAAAGTTCTTCACTGAGAAAGTTGTTAGCCATTGGACTGTGCTGCCTGGGAGGTGGTGGAGTCACCGTCCCTGGAGGTGTTCAAAAGGAGATTGGATGTGGCACTTGGTGCCATGGTTTAGTAGTCATGAGGTCTGTGGTAATGGGTTGGACTTGATGATCTTTGAGGTCTCTTCCAACTTTGGTGATTCTGTGATTCTGTGTGATTCTGTGATCTCCAGTACGCTCTGTATCATAGTATCATAGTATCAGTCAGGGTTGGAAGGGACCACAAGGATCATCTAGTTCCAACCCCCCTGCCATGGGCAGAGACACCCCACACTAGATCAGCCTGGCCACAGCCTCATCCAGCCTGGGCTTAAACACCTCCAGAGATAGGGCCCCAACCACCTCCCTGGACAACCCATTCCAGGGCTTCACCACTCTCATGGGGAAGAACCTCCTCCTCACATCCAGCCTGAATCTCCCCACCTCCAGCTTCATTCCATTCCCCCTAGTCCTATCTCTACCTGAGATCCTGAGAAGTCCTTCCCCAGCCTTCCTGTAGGCCCCCTTCAGATACTGGAAGGCCACAATGAGGTCACCTCAGAGCCTTCTCTTCTGCAGACTGAACAGCCCCAACTCCTTCAGTCTGCCCTCATAGGAGAAGTGCTCCAGCCCTCTGATCATCCTTGTGGCCCTTCTCTGGACACCTTCCAGCACCTCCACATCCCTCTTGTAATAGGGGCTCCAGAACTGGAGGCAGTACTCCAGGTGGGGTCTCACCAGGGCTGAGTAGAGGGGGAGGATCACCTCCCTTGCCCTGCTGGCCACACTTCTCCTGATGCAGCCCAGGATCTGATTGGCTTTGCGGGCTGCAAGTGCACACTGAGAGCTCCTGTTGAGCTTTTTGTCCACCAGCACCCCCAGGTCTCTCTCCTCAGGGCTGCTTTCCAGCCAGTCACTGCCCAGCCTGGATTTGTGCCTGGGATTGCCTCCACCCAGATGCAGGACCCTGCACTGTATTTTTCATGCACTTGCTTTGAGTGTTGAGCCTGCATGTCATGCAGTGTTCTTTCTGGCATCAAACTGTCTGAATTTCCTTCCTAGCCACCCTGTTACTGGTTCATGGCATACACATTTGATGATGATATGGATATAAATATTAAATGTGTATATTATGCATACCACATTTGTCTTGCAGAGAAGTCTGGGGTAAATATGTTTCAGAAATATTTACTTGCACTATTGATTTCATTTTTAAACCATAACTCTTTGGCTTTGTTTGTGCCTATTTTGCTTACAAGTTCCATAAATACTTTCATAAATGATCTTCATTAGATGAGTAGTTACAACTGCTAATTTCCATCAGATGCTCCAATAGTTGCCAGAAATAGAGTGCATAATTCACATTCCATCATTAATGTCCCATTAAGTTCACCACTCTTGCTGTTCATGATCCTTTAAGATGTTCTCCACTTATTCTCTACTACAGTGAAGTGCCCTATGGCCTACACAGGACTAGAGCAGCGAGGCTAAGCAGATGACCCCATGTCTGCAGGAACAGATCATGTTTTGCTGCAGAAATCACCCAGTCAGAACACAAGGCAGTGGAAAACATAAATAATGGCTCCATACCATTTGTGAACCATCTGCAGGCCAACAGTTATTCCCTGAAGAAATTATTGTGTATTTCAAGACAACAAATAAGAGAGAAAATATGATCTGCTAGTACAGTTCACATCAGGAGGAACTCAGCAGCAAGCACGACTCAGGTAGGCATCTTGCAAGCTTATTTTTAGCTCCTCAAATAAGGTTTAAATTAGATATAAGCAGCTCATGTATTTTACATCTGGGAGCAGGAGTCACCAAGTAAAAAGTTAATCAATTAATGTGTCACAATGTTTTTCTCTTCTTCCATGTAGCACATACACCCTCCAAGAAAAATCTTTGTCTTGCCAAGGCAGATGGCATTCAGTATTCAGTATTCAGTATTCCTAAGGTTGGAAGAGACCTCAAAGATCATCGAGTCCAACCTGTCACTACAGACCTCATGACTAGAGTAGGGAGGACACTACTGCCCACTGCAGGCTTGAACTCACGACCTTCCCATTAAGGGTCTTATGCACTGTCGATCCAGAAGATAGGAATGCTCCGTGGTATTCTTCTGGTAGCCTTTACTGATGCAGGCTTGGTTTGCTACGAGAAGTAATTTGTTACCTGTGTGTATGTTGGGTCATCTTCTTAGCAATAAATCACAGAAGTGAAACAAACAAACAAACAAAAGGCATGATAAGACCACAAACAATTAGAGAATCTTGCAGGAACTGAATGTAAACATTTCTGAGATCACTTTCAACCAGTAGCTGAAGGAGTCTACGAGAAGGATGGAGAGGGACTGATTGCAATGACCTGTAGTGATAGAACAAGGGGCAATGGCTTCAAACTAGAGAAGAGCAGAGTTAGATTGGATGTTAGGAAGAAGTTTTTTAGCATGAGGGTGGTGGAACAATACAACAGGTTGCCCAGGGAGGTAACTGAGGCTCCATCCTTAGAGATATTCAAGGTCAGGCACAACAGCGCTCTGGGTGACCTGACCTAATGAAGGACATTCCTGCTCACTACAGGTGAATAGGGCTGTATCTAACTCCCTAACCTCTGTATCTAACCTAACAAACATTAGGATTTCAGGTTTTCATTCACAGAATCACACAGAATGTTAAGGGTTGGAAGGGACCTTGAAACATCATCCAGTCCAACTCCCCTGCCAGAGCAGGATCACCTAGAGCAGGTCACACGGGTGCATTTTGAATGTCTCCAGAGAAGGAGATTCCACAACCTCCCTGGGTAGCCTATTCCATTGTTCTGCCACCCACTGGCAAATTTTACCTTACATAAAATGGCCTCTATAGAATAAGTTACCTGAGGTTTTGGGAGTGGGCTACTGCAATTCATGTGGCACCGCCAAACGGTGCCACATCCAGCTGGCAGCCAGTCACCAGTGGTGTCCCCCAGGGATCAGTGCTGGGCCCTGTCCTCTTCAACACATTCATCGATGATCTGGATGACGGGGTCGAGTCAGTCATCAGCAAGTTTGCAGATGACACCAAGTTAGGAGCAGATGTTAGTCAGTTAGAGGGTGGAAAGGCTCTGCAGAGGGACCTTGACTGACTGGACAGATGGGCAGAGTCCAATGGGATGGCATTCAACAAGTCCAAGTGCCGAGTGCTGCACCTTGGCTACGGCAATCCCATGCAGAGCTACAGGCTGGGGTCGGAGTGGCTGGAGAGCTCCCAAACAGAGAGGGACCTGGGGGTGCTGATCAACAGCCACCTGAATATGAGCCAGCAGTGTGCCCAGGTGGCCAAGAGGGCCAATGGCATCCTGGCCTGCATTAGGAATAGTGTGGCCAGCAGGAGCAGGGAGGTCATAGTGCCCCTGTACTCTGCTTTGGTTAGGCTGCACCTTGAGTCCTGTGTCCAGTTCTGGGCCCCTCAGTTTAGGAAGGACATCGAAACACTTGAGCGTGTCCAGAGAAGGGCAACAAGGCTGGGGAGAGGCCCTGAGCACAGCCCTGTGAGGAGAGGCTGAGGGAGCTGGGATTGTTTAGCCTGGAGAAGAGGAGGCTCAGGGGTGACCTCATTGCTCTCTACAGCTACCTGAAGGGTGGTTGTAGCCAGGAAGGGGTTGGACTCTTCTCCCAGGCAACCAGCACCAGAACAAGGGGACACAGTCTCAAGCTGTGCCAGGGGAGGTTTAGACTCGAGGTGAGGAGGAAGTTCTTCACCGAGCGAGTCATTCAGCATTGGAATTGGCTGCCCAGGGAGGTGGTTGAGTCATCGACCCTGGAGGCGTTCAAGAGGAGAATGGACGTGGCACTTGGTGCCATGGTCTAGTCATGGGGTCTGTGTTGATAGGTTGGACTCGATGATCCTCGAGGTCCTTTCCAACCTAAGTGATACTGTGATACTGTGATGCTGTGACTGTGATGTTACCCCATCTTGCTTCGGTAAGCCATACAAACTGAAGGAAGAGACCACAGGTATTAGCCTTGGAACTTTGTAAGCCTACACTGTTTGTAGCAGGCACAGATGTTCTCAACATTTACAAAACAAAATTTGGGCTTGTCTTCTATAGGAAAGTTTATTTAGATTGCTTGAAAATACATGTTGCAAGTTCTTTTACTTCAAATGGAAACTGGTACTTCTCTCCAATACTGCATCATCACAGAGCCGAGGACAATAAACCAAAAAGAACAAGGTGAAAAGTCCGTGGTGGTTAAAACAAAAGTGGCATTTGTAATTGGAAAAGGAGAGTTTCCCTCAGGAAATGTTTCAAGAGTGAAGGTCGTGTTTTAAAGAGCACTTCATTTTGATGAGGACAGTCAGAATGCAAATGTAGTGATAATGAAGGTAGTCTACATCCAAGGTGTTTTTCTGCCAACAGAGGGGGATGGTTATGATTTATCACACATGATAATACTCACCCATCAGAACAGAAATTTGGTTTCTTTCTTTATTTATTGGTTCATGTTAATGATGTCCTCTGGGCAACCTGGGAATGACAATGTGCATTGCAATTTTCACAGAATCACAGATTGCAAGATCATCCAGTCCAATGTCCCTGCCAGAGCATGATCACCTAGAGCAGATCACACAGGAACACATCCAGACAGGTCTTGAGTACCTCCAGAGAAGGAGGCTCCACAACCCCCCTGGGCAGCCTGTTCCAGTGTTCTATCAGCCTCTCAGTGAATTTTTTTTTCCTCATCTTTCCATGGAACTTCTATGTTTTGAGTCCCACTGTCACCCCTTGTCCTGTCATTGGGCATCACCAAGAACAGCCTGGCTCCACCCAGTTTTATGTCATCAGTGCAGTCAGTGCCCTCATCCAGGTCATTGATGAATGTATTGAATAGAACTGGCCTGAGTACTGATGCCTGAGGGACTCCACTAGATACAGGCCTCCAACTAGACTCCATCCCATTGACTACAGTTATCTCCAAAGCAAAGTGAAATCCTTCCAGAAGCTTAGATTCTATTTATTAGGGTTTCCTTCTTTCAGGCTTTACATTTGTGCCTACATACATGTCACCATGTGTGGTATTATTTGATATTTTAAAAGTCCTACCTGGACTTTAAAAGTCTTACTGAAAATGGAAACTATGAATTCAAAGTGTTGAACTAGAGGTTGCTCTTGGTGCGCTGGAATTTGTTCAAACACGGTCTCTGGTTCCATGGAGACCTTTGTTAACCTCATGGCTTACTCCAGTTCAAAGCATTGTCTGCACTGTAGCTTCCCAAAAATGGAAGTGCTTGACAGAGGCTTATTGTACAAGCTCAGTTTGGATTGTTTTCCTCTCAAGAAAACTTAGATTATGTTATAGCAGAGTAATTGCAGAATGATGATGTCACCTTGCTAGGTCTCTGGCAATTTTCCAGTCTTCTAAGCTTACAGACCTCAGAAATCTCTTTAGCTTCCCTCGGAAATCTATTTAGCTTCCCGCAGCATTTGCACATGGATTTACTTCACAACTGAAAGTTTCCTGTTCAAAATCCACAAATTCTCTCCCCCAAATCCAGGCAGAATACCTGTGAAAGTTCAGATAAAGCCTGCAGAGCTGTCCTCTGAGAGTAAAGAAGGGAGATGTTACAGGATCATCTGACAGGGGACAGATGAAATGGTTTTTGTAGTGAGGCATGCAGTAGATCATTGACCATCACAGACAATCAGCTTTTTCTACCCTACCCCCAGGGCTCCTACGTCATTACATAAAATCTGGTTCCATAGCTTCAGCATTCCATACCTCCCATCCTGTATTTTGCATGGTTGTCTTCCAGTCTTGTCCACAGTAACTCACAGCATACAGCCCTCCAAAGATCAGTTTCATAAGCACAATGCCAGTGGGCAGATGGGGTGGGTGCTCGCTGCTCCTTATTCCAGTTCACCTGTTCCACCTGTTCTTTTCTTCCCACTTGCCACTTTCCCTCCACACACAACACTTCTATCCCTTCATTCTTCATCCCCAACTGAGTCCACTATCTACCCCCACACATCCAAGGACACTCAGGTGCCACTGCATTAAGATGATTGTATGCAAAAATGATGGCACTGAAGGAGATAAGTTCATATGGAGCCAGCACAACACTGGGAAATCTTGATCTGAAGTCTATTAGACTGGGTGACCTTCTCTGACTACAAACAGATGAGAAAAAAGATCCCTGGACAGCCTTTCCAGATCCATATTTTTATGTCTGTGTCCCAGTGTATCATCCTCCAGAAGTTTTATTTCCTTTGTCAGAATTGGAAGCAGCAATTTCCACAATGTCATGTTTCAAATCTTTCCAATTCCCCAATCACCCACCAAGGACTTAGGCAAATTATGATGTATGGCTGGTACTGGAATTCATAGTGATATAAATAATACAAATCATAGGTGTTTCCTTCCAGATTCTGACCCTAAAGGGTCACATTCAAATAGATTTCTGTACCTGTTTTGCACATGAGAGAATAGAGACAAATAAACTGTGCTCTGCAGAAAAGGCAAAGAAGAAATAGATGCTCTCCTCCTATATGTCAGCTACTTATTTTCAGGGCAATTATGTTCACCTTTTTTTGAGGTAGGATTCCTGAAATAAAATGTCCTGTGGTATACCTGCAGCCTGTTCCCCATTTACAGCAATGGCTTCATAAATTAAAGCTACAATCTCAGTTAAAGGCAGGCCTCACAGGAAAGAATACTTAAGGAGCATTTTAATTATTTGGGCTTGAAAGTCGATTGGTTGGTTGGTAGGTAGGTAGGTAGGTAGATAATAGATAGATAGATAGATAGATAGATAGATAGATAGATAGATAGATAGATAGACAGACAGATAGATGGATGGACATGTAGATTGATTGATTGATAGATAGATAGATAGATAGATAGATAGATAGATAGATAGATAGATAGATAGATAGATAGATGATAGATAGATAGATAGATAGATAATAGATAGATAGATAGATAGATGATAGATAGATGATAGATAGAAAGATAGAAAGATGGATAGATAGATAGATAGGTAGATAGATAGATAGATAGAAAGAAAGATAGATAGAAAGATAGATGGATAGATAGATAGATAGATGATAGATACATACATAGGTAGATAGATAGATAGATAGATAGATAGATAGATAGATAGTGACATTCATTAAGTGCAGATTTAAATTGTCACCAAGACCCAAAGCTTATTTATGATGATGTGAATCTGGACTCTGAAATATACACATAGGGGGAAAAATGGACATACAGCTAACAGAGTAGAGAATGGAATGAAAATGTAAAAGGTTTGCATTTAATAGTATCATAGAATCATAGTATCAGTCAGGGTTGGAAGGGACCACAAGGATCATCTAGTTCCAAACCCCCTGCCATGGGCAGGGACACCCCACACTAGATCAGCCTGGCCACAGCCTCATCCAGCCTGCTCTTAAACACCTCCAGGGACAGGGCCCCAACCACCTCCCTGGACAACCCATTCCAGGGCTTCACCACTCTCATGGGGAAGAACTTCCTCCTCACCTCCAGCCTGAATCTCCCCACCTCCAGCTTCATTCCATTCCCCCTAGTCCTATCACTACCTGAGATCCTGAGCAGTCCCTCCCCAGCCCTCCTGTAGGCCCCCTTCAGATACTGGAAGGTCACAATTATGTCACCTGGGAGCCTTCTCTTCTCCAGACTGAACAGCCCCAACTCCTTCAGTCTGTCCTCATAGGAGAGGTGCTCCAGCCCTCTGATCATCCTCATGGCCCTTCTCTGGACACCTTCCAGGACGTCCATATCCCTCTTGTAATAGGGGCTCCAGAACTGGAGGCAGTACTCCAGGTGGGGTCTCACCAGGGCTGAGTAGAGGGGGAGGATCACCTCCCTCGAGGTGAACTCCTAGATCATTGACAAAAATACACTGCTACACATCTTGATCTTTGACCATAGTTCCTTTGTGTAACTCACCTAACTAGTGGGGAGTTAACAGACTCTAGATACCCTTGCAAACGCCACAGGGAATGCATTGTGTTCTGCTGAGGCTCACATTACACAGAGCTCTTAGCTTACCACTCAAGTGCCGAGGTCATGATCTGATTACACATTGAAGTCAGGTTTAGAGGCTGCAGTACAAGATAAAAACTGCTGTAGTGTAAAGGTAACATCAATACACATTGCATGCTCTTAATTTTACAAAACAGCAGTTGCATGTACACCCCTGATCTGCATCAAAAGTATATTACTGGGTGATTTGGAAATGAATCAATCAATGTGCTCTTGTGGCCGAGAAGGCCTTTAGAATAATAAACCTTTATTAGAATAAACCAAACCAGGTTGGAAGAGACCTTCAAGATCATCATGTCCAACCCATCAACCAATCCAACCCACCCAAACAACTAACCCATGGCACCAAGCACCCCGTCAAGTCTCCTTCTGAACACCTTCAATGACAGCGACTCCACCACCTCCCCGGGCAGCCCATTCCATAGCGCAATCACTCTTTCTGTATAGAACTTCTTCCTAACATCCAACCTGAACCTCCCCTGGCACAGCCTGAGACTGTGTCCTCTTGTTCTGGTACTGGGTGCCTGGGAGAAGAGACCATCATCCACCTGTCTACAACCTCCCTTCAGGTAGTTGTAGAGAGTGATAAGGTCACCCCTGAGTCTCCTCTTCTCCAGGCTGAGCAACCCCAGCTCCCTCAGCCTCTCCTCATAGGGCTTGTGTTCCAAACCCCTCACCAACTTTGTTGCTCTTCTCTGGACTCGTTCCAGCAAGTCAACCTCCTTCCTAAACTGAGGGCCCCAGAACTGGACACAGTACTCGAGGTGTGGCCTAACCAGTGCAGTATACAGGGGCAGAATGACCTCCCTGCTCCTCTGGGGTGGATTAGAAGGGCTGTGGTTAGTAGGTTTAGAGAGGTTCTCCTTCCCCTCTACTGTGCCTTGCTGAGGCCGCATCTGGAATATTGTGTCCAGTGCTGGGCCCCTCAGTTCAGGAAAAGATTCAGGGAACTGGTTCAAAGTGTCCAGTGCAGAGCCACAAAAATTATTAGGGGAGTGGAACATCTTCCATGAGGAGAGACTGAGGGAGCTGAGGATCTTTAGTTAGCTTGGAGAAGAAGAGATTGAGGCGTGACCTCATTCCTGTTGATCAATATGTAAAGGGTGAGTGCCAAGAGGATGGAGTCAGGCTCTGCTCAGTGGTGCCTAATGACAGGACAAGGGGCAATGGGTGGAAGCTGAGGCATAGGAAGTTCCATGGAAACATGAGGAAAAATATTTCCCTCTGAGGGTGACAGAACACTGGAACAGGCTGACAAGGAGGGGTGTGGAGTCTCCCTCTCTGGCAATATTCAAACCTGCCTGGATGTGTTCCTGTGTGATCTGTTGTAGGTGATCCTGCTCCAGCCGAGGCATTGCACTGGATGATCTTTCAAGGTCCCTTCCAAACCCTAACATTCTGTAATTCTGTGAAGTGTTAATGACTGATACATTACAGGGTAAGTCTGATATTTGTCAAACACTTTGATTTTGATGATTTTTGATTGATGCAAGATGCCAGGAAGGAAGCAAACTGAGTCATGAGGTCTGTGTTGATAGGTTGGACTTGATGATCCTTGAGGCCTCTTCCAACCTTAGTTATACTGTGATACTGTGAAAAAAACACCTGCTTGAACAATCAACAGAATGATTTCAAAATATCTGAAATCCTAGAGTGATGTGGAGCACTTTGCACAGATATTGACAGTCTTTGCAAACACCAGGGCAAAGAAGGCAAGCTCTGAAACTCACAGGGAATGAGGAGTACTCTGCTCCATGGTATGTAGAATGAGAGAAGTGTTCTTAACCACAGAATGAAAAAAGAATCACAGAATCACCAAGGTTGGAAGAGACCTCAAGGATCATCAAGTCCAACCTGTCACCACAGACCTTGTGACTAAACCATGGCACCAAGTGCCACATCCAATCCCCTAAAGCTTTCTGATTTACAGAGAACTGAAACACCTTGTATCATGGAGGCTAGGTTTCTGTATAGCAAATGATGTTTGAAATCTGACAGCAATTAATATCAGACCCAGTTTCAACTCTAAAAATCTGCTTAGATATTTACTTCAACGGAGCATGCAAAGCTATCATCTCATCTGGTCTGAGCTGCATGAAGGGATGGAGACAATTTTGGCACAGAAGGTGCAAAAGAAGATTAATTAACACAATAAAGGAGAAGGAAAATTCATGGAGATTAAAATCAGCAGGTCTGAAACTTTTCCATGCACTGCAGTAAACAATGCCCTGCCTGGCCTTCAGAAGGAAATGGAGGACCTGTAAGTAATTACATCACATTCAAAGAGTTTACCAGTGCCAGGAGAGTCTGAAGAGAGAATGAAGAAATAGGAATTTCTGGACACCATTGCAACAGAAGATAAATTAACCACCAGCCCAAAAGCAAATGAAACATTTATTAATTTTAAGTTGGACACAGGTGCACAAGCCTGAGTGCTGCCAGAAACCATGATATTATCACTGAAAGAAAAGCCACAGCTAGTAGAAAGTGAATGGTTAGATTCAGATTTTTATAGCAGTGTTCTTTCCCCTATTAAGAGAGGGAGAACAAAAAGCAAAACAAACATGTACACAGATAAAAATAACTCAGAAAATTCACTTTTTCTTTGGGGGGGGGGGAGGGGGAAGCAGCATTCCTTCCCCTTTTTAAAATGATCTTCTCAGGAAGATGCATTGCTGAGAGAGAAACAGAATATTGAAGAAGAGTTCAAGGATGCTTTCCAGAAGACAGTGGATTTCTCCAAGGAGTATGTGCCAGAACTGACAGTTCACACCTCCAGCAAAGTTCTGCTTACTGTTAGGGATCCATGCACGACTTCTTAGCCTGAAGAAATAAACCTGTGAGCAAGACCAGAAGCTTTTTATTGTCCCAGATGCTTCCAAAGATACCAACCTAAACCCTCCCAATTTAAATTTAAGCTGAGTATCATGAAGAGGAACAAGGAATGAGCACAGTGAAGCACACAGGCAGTCCCTGGCGAGGCCTTGCAAGGCACTATCAGTCTGCTGTAACTGCCAGAGGTGTGTGGGGATGAGAGAAGGACCCTACGTTTGCTCAGCCTCTCAAAGCCACACCCTGAGGGTGCAGCTATGGTGCACTACCTAATGGCTAAATGCAGATCTGATCACTGTGGCAGTAGAGATGAAAAGTGTGGTCTTTGAGGAGGCTATGTAAGAAGCACAGCTGCATCATGAGCAACAAAAACTGTGTGGCCATTCAGGCTGAGTGCCTCCAAAAAAGAAGCCATGGAGTCGAGTGTATCTAGAGTGTCCAGCCCAGGGGGTGGACACAGGCAGTAGTGTATTGCTGCACAGAAATCCTGCACCTTTATGAATATGGCTGCAAAGTTATTGTCTTTCTCTTCCTTCCCTCTCTGCTCTCTTATCTGGTAACAATGGGAGACTATCCCAGGCCTCTTTGGCCTGAGCAACATTTTTTCCCCTCGGCCTTTTTACGCCTAATGCCAGGCTATAAAAAGGGGGCAGTTCAGGCCTGGCCAGCCTGAGACCAGCCTAGCAATGGGGAGGGGGGAAGAAAGAGCTCCCTGGGCAACCTGTTCCAGTGTCTCACCACCCTCATGGGGAAGAGCTTCTTCCGAACATCCAATCTGAATCTACCCATTTCTAGTTTTCTCCATTCCCCCTAGTCCTATCACTACCTGACACCCTAAAAAGTCCCTCCCCAGCTTTCTTGTAGCCACCTTAAGGTACTCAAAGGCCACAATAAGGTCTCCTTAGAGTCTTCTCCAAACTGAATTGCCCAAACTCTCTCAACCTGTCCTCACAGGAGAGCAGCTCCAGCCCTCTGATCATCCTTGTGACCCTTCTCTGGACATGTTCCAGCATGTCCAAATCCTTCCTGTAACAGAGGCTCCAGAACTGGATGCAGTACTCTAGGTGTGGTCTCACCAGAGCAGAGAGGAGGGGGAGAATCACCTCCCTCTCCTTGCTGGCTATGCTTATAGTTTCATAGTTTCATAGTTTCATTCAGGGTTGGAAGGGACCACAAGGATCATCTAGTTCCAACCCCCCTGCCATGGGCAGGGACACCCCACACTAGATCAGGCTGGACAGAGCCTCAGCCAGCCTGGGCTTAAACACCCCCAGGGACGGGGCCTCGACCACCTCCCTGGACAACCCATTCCAGGGCTTCACCACTCTCATGGGGAAGAACCTCCTCCTCACATCTAGCCTGAATCTCCCCACCTCCAGCTTCATTCCATTCCCCCTAGTCCTATCACTACCTGAGATCCTGAGAAGTCCTTCCCCAGCCTTCCTGTAGGCCCCCTTCAGATACTGGAAGGCGACAATTAGGTCACCTCGGAGCCTTCTCTTCTGCAGACTGAACAGCCCCAACTCCCTCAGTCTGTCCTCATAGGAGAGGTGCTCCAGCCCTCTGATCATCCTCGTGGCCCTTCTCTGGACACCTTCCAGCACCTCCAGATCCCTCTTGTACTAGGGGCTCCAGAACTGGAGGCAGTACTCCAGGTGGGGTCTCACCAGAGCTGAGTAGAGGGGGAGGATCACCTCCCTCGACCTGCTGGCCACACTTCTCCTGATGCAGCCCAGGATCTGATTGGCTTTGCGGGCTGCAAGTGCACACTGAGAGCTCATGTTGAGCTTTTTGTCCACCAGCACCCCCAAGTCTCTCTCCTCAGGGCTACTTTCCAGCCAGTCACTGCCCAGCCTGGATTTGTGCCTGGGATTGCCTCGACCCAGATGCAGGACCCTGCACTTGCTCTTATTGAACTTCATGAGGTTGGCTTGTGTCCACCTCTCCAGCCTGTCAAGGTCCCTCTGGATGGCCTCCCTTCCCTCCAGCGTGTCTGCTGCACCACACAGCTTGGTGTCATCAGCAAACTTGCTGAGGGTGCACTCAATGCCACTGTCCATGTCCCCCACAAAGATGTTGAATAAGACAGGTCCCAGGACTGATCCCTGAGGGACTCCGCTTGTCCCTGGCCTCCACTGGGACATGGAGCCATTGACAGCCACTCTTTGGGTGCAGCCATCAAGCCAGTTCCTTATCCATCTAGTGGTCCACCCATCAAACCCATGTGTCACCAGTTTGGAGACCAGGATGTGGTGTGGGACAGTGTCGAAGGCTTTGCTCAGGTCCAGGTAAATGACATCAGTTGCTCGCCCCTCATCTATTAATGTTGTCACCTGCTCATAGAAGGCCACCAGGTTGGTCAGGCAGGATTTGCCCTTGGCAAAGCCATGCTTCTCTTGATGCAGCCCAGGATGGGGTTGGCTTTCTGGGCTTGCAAGTGCACACTGGTGGCTCATGTTGAGCTTCTCATTTACCAGCACCTCCAACTCCTTTTCTTCAGGTTTGCTCTCAAGCCAGTCCCTGCCCAGCCTGTTTTGGGTTTGGGTGAACCCCAGGTGGGGAGAAGGGAAGCACTGGGCTTTTGGTCTGGTGAAAGGAACTTAGGTGTTAGGTTTAGACTGGGGATTTCTTTGCACTTTGTATGCTTTGCTCTGCTCACCACTATGCTTTGTAGTGTATGAGTTGCTGCTCCATTCAAACTTTCCATTGCCATCCAATCCATTTCTGTAAGCGTTATTCTTTTGCCCCTTTTGGGGCAATGGAGCAATCTGTCCTGCACAAAACCAGGACAAAAGACCCTGGGCTAAGTTGTTCTGAGACTAATGGCAAAAACATTTGAGCTGCCCAAAGACACTTAAGATCATTCATTCAGATGTATGAGGGGGTAAACTTACAGCAGGTAACAGGTGTTGTCACAGCACATGCCCACATGATATCTCAAATTACATCTGTTCAGTGTTCATTCTAGTGAAAAATGAGAGCTCAGGCCTGGGGAGATGAAGGTTTGCAAAACCCATACCCACAAGGCTAACCTCTCTTATGCCCCAGAAGAGCGAGCCTCATCCATCCTTTTGGAATGGTTCATGGCGCTGTTGCCAGGCTCTGGGAGCACCAGGGTCCTCC
Source organism: Melanerpes formicivorus (assembly GCF_026170545.1). Taxonomy (NCBI): domain Eukaryota; kingdom Metazoa; phylum Chordata; class Aves; order Piciformes; family Picidae; genus Melanerpes; species Melanerpes formicivorus. The sequence goes on along the minus strand of NW_027142355.1, from coordinate 39,660,226 downwards.
TGGTCCTGGCCTTCTCAACAGGGCAGACCCCATCCTGTCAATGGTCCCAGACCTCAGATCAGCCCACCAGGGTCAACAGCCCCTATCCCAGCAACACCACAGCAGGGCTGGTTTCCACCTCCCCAAAACCCTGTCTACTTGGCCATTGGACCTGTTAAGCTGGGCTTCCCCTGTGCCCATGCTGTGACCTCAGCCCCATGGAGGAGCTTAATGCTCAGGGCTGGGGCTGCCCCAGTGGTCCCTGGCTTCTCTTCTCCTGCCTGGGGCAGTGGGATGAGATCTGGTACCAATGTCTGCCCTGCTGCCCCTGGGTGCCCACCCTGGCAACATGAATATTAGCTGAAATCATGACAGCTGGCACAGTCCAATACATGCCAGGGCTGCTCCATTAGAGTTTAGTTGGAACCTATGTCCTCTTACTGCTGCCTGCTGATACAGGCATGGTCTCTAATGCACTCTGCTGATACCTTGCAGAGAGGCTGGACAATCATTTCAAATTTTCTGCTACATTGTCCTGATTTTCAGTTGTTGATTTTCACTTTATATTCAATTGTGGAAGAAGAGAGATGAGAAATTAAAACTTCTATTAACTCTTCAATAACCAGATCCATCATCTCCATGCACCTGTGCTTGGCTCATGGCTTCTTGCTCTGCTCAGAATGGGGGAGGAGTGAAAGAACTTTCTGTTAGACGACTTCTCTGTAAAATCAGCAAAAAGGTTTGCTGCATATATGATCTCTGTGAGAAACTGAGCTGCATTAGCTGGTACCAGAGCCAGAGTTCCCTTTCCCAGGAGCAGTTGTGTTGGTGTTATGTCTCAGTGTCAGGGACTGATATTTTGGGTCATGAGCAAATTTAGGAGGTCTGGGTACCAAACAGCATCTGAGCAAACTAAAGGATACCTGAATCATAGATCCACATGCCCAGTGTACCATCTATGGCTAACCAAAGCTACAGCTCCATGAAAAGGATTGAATTTCCTTATTCTTCCTTAGTCTTCGTTCATACTTATCCCTCATGCATTTCAGATGCACCTCACAAAATAAGTCTACTGTTTTTCTTGCAGAAAATTAGCAAGGGCAACTGCCATTTTTTCTTTCAAATGTGAAGAGCAGGTGATATAATCCTGTTAAAATTCAGGCTGAAAGGGACCTCTGGAGGGCTGTCCCCAGAGTGGGGCTAACACCAAAGTCAGATAAAGTTTGATGAAGCAGTCTCCATTCATAATGTTAGAGGTCAGAATGCTTGACTTCCATGAGAGGTGGCAGGAATTCAGACTAGCCTTCCTCACATCTGTGGCACTGTGACAACCACCAAAATGAGGAGAGGGAGACAATTAAATACTTCTTTCTGCTGGCCATATTCTGAGGTGGCTTCCTTCTTCACTGTGGTGGGTTGAGATTACCCTCCAACATAAAATTGCCAGACCAGCTCAGATGGATGCAAACAAAGCTGTATTTACAAGCAAAACTGCGATCTAGAAATATGGAATGCAATGAATCTGTGCAAAATACACAATATTTACAATGTATTCACAATTTATAAACAACACAAGGACCCCCCTGGACAAAACCAGGGGCCCTCCCTGCTCCCTTCCCCCCTGTACAAGGTAAAGGAGAGAGAATAGCAGAGAGGAGCTGGCAGTGCTTAACCACAACAAAGAACACAGTCAAGGTCAGCAAGCCAGCAGGATCACAGAAATCACAGAAACATTCAGGTTGGAAAAGACCCTCAGGATCACCAAGTCCAACCACAAACCCTACTCTACAAGGTTCACCCCTAAACCATATCCCCAGGCACCACATCCAAAAAGTCCTTAAACACATCCAGGGTCAGTGACTCCACCACCTCCCTGGGCAGAACATTCCAGTGCCTGACCACTCTCTCCCTGAAAAAATGTTTCCTAATGTCCAGTCTAAACCTACCCAGTGGCAGCTTGAGGCCATTCCTCGTGTTCTATCACTAACTACCTGGGAGAAGAGACCAGCACCAACCTCTCCACTACCTCCTTTCAGGTAGTTGTAGACAGCAATGAGGTCTCCCCTCAGCCTCCTGTGTTTCAAACTAACCATCCCCAGCTCCTTCAGTCACTCTTCATCAGATTTATTCTCCAGGCCCTTCACCAGCTTCGTTGCCCTCCTCTGCACAGGCACCAGCACCTCCACATCTCTCTTGTATTAGAGTGCCAAAAACTGGACACAGCACTCAAGGTGTGGCCTCCCCAGAGCTGAGTACAAGGGGACAATCGCCTCCCTAGACCAAAGAAGCCAAAAAGAGCAAAGAGTTAGTGTACACAACTAAGTTTATGTTAGATATGGGACCAATGGGATTACTTTGACTTTATCATTGCTTTCGCTTTTACATCCAGCAGTAATTTATTTACATTCTACTGCTTTCTGTTCAGGATATGTGGGATATTTTCCTAGGCACAGCCTGAACCTACCACATTCACCTTTGTGGAGTGCAGGCATTTCAGACATGCCTCCCAAACCAGTGCCAGAGCCTCCAAATCCCATCCCTCTAATCCTAACTTAGATCTAGCAGCAGGCAGAGGCGAAACAGCTCGGCCCTGCCAACAAGAAATGCATATACACGTGCCAAGAACGAGCTGCAGATAGGGATGGAAAATCTGTGTTGAAAACAAGAGTGTCTGCAGAGCTTAAAAGAAGTCCAAGGTCTGTTAGCAGCTGTGTGGAGATTTACAGAATCCTATCTTTGCATATTGGCAGTTAGATGTGACCTAAATCTCACTTGAAACAGTGCCCTGTTTTGGTGCTTGAGCACTGCATTGTTACTGCACCTCGGAGCAGAGCCCTGTCTTTGTGCAGATTTGTCCTTGCAGGTTATTAGCAACAACTGGACACTTGAACAATTGAACACCCTTCCAAATGCTGTTTTCAAAGGGATTAAAACATAAAGAAGCGGAATGGAATGGAATGGAATGGAATGGAATGGAATGGAATGGAATGGAATGGAATGGAATGGAATGGAATGGAATGGAACGGAACGGAACAGAATAGACTAGAATAGACTAGACTAGACTAGACTAGACTAGACTAGACTAGACTAGACTAGACTAGAATAGAATAGAATAGAATAGAATAGAATAGAATAGAATAGAATAGAATAGAATAGAATAGAATAGAATAGAATAGAATAGAATTACACAGAATGGTGGGGGCTGGAACAGACCTCTGGAGATCATCCAGTCCAAGCCCCTTGCTAAATCAGGGTCACTCACAGCAGGGTATCCAGGTGGGTTTGGAGTCTCTCCAGAGAGGGAGACACCACAACCTCTCTGGGCAGGCTGGGAGGTGGTTGAGTCATCGACCCTGGAGGCATTCAAGGGGAGATTGGTCGTGGCACTTGGTGCCATGGTCTAGTCATGGGGTCTGTGTTGATAGGTTGGACTCGATGATCCTCGAGGTCCTTTCCAGCCTAAGTTATACTGTGATACTGTGACAGGGCCCTGTCACTCTCAATAAATCAGCTTTATTGGTTCCAGCACACAGAATATCCCAGTTCACAGCAACACTGACTCTGTACCCAATTTAAGCCTTTCACATTTTCACAAGATTAGTCTTCAGGATTTTGTTACTTGAAACAAAGATAGCAATTGATCAGTGTGCTCAAGCTGGGTTTTAAACCTAGGGTTATGAGTTATACAACACAAATATTCTTGAAGTTTATTATCAAACCCTCAAGATCACTGCATCCAACCCATCATCCAACACCACCTAATCAACTAACCCATGGCACCAAGCACCCCATCAAGTCTCCTCCTAAACACCTCCAGTGATGGTGACTCCACTGCCTCCCTGGGCAGCCCATTCCAATGGACAATCACTCTCTCTGTGAAGAATTTCTTCCTAACATCCAGTCTGAACCTCCCCTGGCACAGCTTGAGACTGTGTCCTCCTCCTGAGCTGCTGAATCACTTCAGTGAATTACCACAAATAAAAACTGCATCTTCTTCTCTTTCTTTTGTTTCATATAATTGTCAAACTGCTGGAGGAAGATGCTCTTCATTTCTCTTAATGATTTCATCGTTGCAGAAAACGTTTATGTCAGTCTTTATTGGGAAGCCAGTATTTAAAGTCTTTTAAATCGCTCCTTTGCAGGAATTGTGCCGCTGCTTTTTACACCTCTAGCACCTGATTTGTGTGCCCAGAACAAAGGCTTCATTAGCCCCTTTCACAAGCTAAGTGTCTGGTATTCCAAAGGCAATGCAAATCACTTTTTAATGGTCACATTGACTAGATAGGAAATGCTTTTGTCGGAGCTATGACTTGTAGTTAATTAAGTCAATTAGCATGTGATATAAGCACTTCTGGAAAGATAAAGCTCAAGAATAGCTCTCAAGAGATGGTGGAAGACTTTCATGCAGATAGAAATGTTACAGAAGGGAAATGAAGCAAGAGGAAGTTTAAAAATAATTTCTAAATGTATTCAGTACTTTTTCTACTTTCCAGCAGTCTCAGCTGAACTTCTGTGAGCAATGTGTTTATGGGGGTGAGAATCTACTTACTGTGTCTGTGCAAGGAGATAAAGCCTGAGCTTTTTAGCAGCAGAGAAGATTGGCTGTAACATTTCCTCTGAGATTATATAATGCGATGATCTGATTTATCATAGAATCATAGATTCATAGCATGGTTTGGATTGGAAGGGATCTTAAAGATCATCTAGTTCTGACCCTTTCACCATGGGCAGGGACACCTTCCACTGGACCAGGATGCTCAAGGCCTTATCCAGCCTGGCTTTGAACCTCTCAAGGAGGGGGCATCCATGATTTACATAGAATAGAGGAAGATTTACATAGAATAAGCCAGGTTGGAAGAGACCTTCAAGATCATCGTGTCCAACCCATCAACCAATCCAGCCCACCTAAACAACTAACCCATGGCACCAAGCACCCCATCAAGTCTCCTCCTGAACACCTCCAATGACAGCGACTCCACCACCTCCCCAGGCAGCCCATTCCAATGGGCAATCACTCTCTCTGTATAGAACTTCTTCCTAACCTCCAGCCTAAACCTCCCCTGGCGCAGCCTGAGACTGTGTCCTCTTGTTCTGGTACTGGCTGCCTGGGAGTACAGTCTCTGGACAACCTGTTTCAGCATCTCACCACCCTTACCTTAGCAAATGTCTTTCCAATATCTAGTCTCAATCTACCCTCCTCAAGCTTCAACCCATTCCCTCTCATCCTATCACTACAAGCCTTTGTAAAAAGTCCCTTCCTGGCTTACTTGTAGGCCCCCTTCAGGTACTGGGAGGCTGCTATAAAATCTTCTTGGAGCCTTCTTTTCTCCAGGCTGAACAGCCCCAACTCTCTCAGCCTGTCCCTGTAATGGATGTGCTTCAGCCTTCTGTACATATTATTGGCCCTCCTCCAGACCTGCTCCAGCAGCTCCATGTCCCTCTTATGCTGTGAGCACCAGAACTGGGCACAGTACTCCAGGCAGGGTCTCATGAGAGCAGAGTAGAAGGGCAGAATCACCTCCCTCACACTGCTGGTCACTGCTGATGCAGCCCAGGACACAGCTGCCTTCTGTTCCCAGTGCACACTGCTGGTTCATGTTGTTTTGTATCAGCTGATACCCTCAAGTCCCTCTTCTTGAGACTGCTCTTGAGCCACTCATCACTCAGCCTGTATTTGTGTGTGGAATTGCCCTGACCCAGGTGTAGGACCTTGCACTTGGACTTGCTGAGGTTGGCTTGGTCCCACCTCTCAAGTTTAAGTCCCTCTGGATGGATCCCTTCCCTTCAGTGTGTCAACTAGACCACACAGCTTGGTGTCATCCACAAACTTGATGAGGGTGCACTCAATCTCACTGTCCATACCTCTGACAAAGATGTTAAAGAACACTGGTCCCCATTCCAACCCCTGACAGACACCACTTGTCACTGGTCTCCATTTGGACATTGAGCTCTTGACCACAGCTCTCTGAGTGCAGCCATCCAGCCAGGTCCTTACCCAGTGAGTTGTCTACTCCTCAAGACCATACTTTTCTAATCCAGTCACTCAGAACAGTGTCAAATGCCTTACACAAGTCCAGCTAGATGACATCAGTTGCTCTTTCCTTATCCACTGATGCTGTAACTCCATCATAAGAAGCCACCAAGCTCATCAGGTATGATTTGCCCTTGGTGAAGCCATGCTGGTTGCCACTAATCACCTCTTCTTTATTTTCCATATGCCTTAGCAAAGCCTGCAGGAGGATCTGCTCTATGATCTTGTGAGGCACAGAGCTAAGACCAACTGGCCTCTGGTTTTTGAGATCTTCCTGTTTTACCTTTGTGAAGATGGGGGTTATGTTCCCCTTTTTCCACTCTGCAGGGGCTTCATCAGCTTGCCATGACTTTTCAGATGCAATGGACAGTGGGTTTGCAACTTCATCTGCCAGTTCCTTCAGAACCCATGGGTGGTTCTCACTGGGCCCCATGGACTTGTGCACCTTCAGGTTCTTTGGATGGTTTGAACCTGATCTTCCTTACCCTTGTTTTCTGTATATTGGGTGGTGCAGCTAGAGCCCTTGCTGGTGAACACTGAGGCAAAGAAGTCATTGAGCACCTCAGCCTTCCCTGTATCCCTTGTGAAGGTCTCCATCTTCCTTTTGGAGACGTCCCTGACCTTCCCTAGACTTCTTTTTGTCACTGATGTACCAGAAGAAATTCTTCTCATTCCATTTTACGTTCCTAGCCAGGTTTAATTCTATCTATGCCTTTGATTTCCTAACTTGATCTCTGGCTGTTTGGACAACTTCTTTGTAGTCCCAACATGGACTGTTCTTGCTTTCATTGTTTATAGACCCTCCTTTTTTTGGCCCAAGTAAGTCCAGGAGGACCTTGTTCATCCATGCCAGCCCCCTGGCACTCTTTCCTGCTTTTTTTCTCCTTGGGATGCACTGCTCCTGGGCTTGGAGGAGATGGTCCTTGATTATTGACCAATTTTCTTGAGCCACTCTTCCTTCCATGGCTTTATCCCATGACACTCTGCCAAGCAGATCCATGAAGAGGATGAAGTCTTTTCTCTTGAAATCCAGAGTAGTGAGCTTGCTTTGCACCTTCTTTGATTCCTTGAGGATCTTAACTCTATCATTTTGTGGTAACTGCAGACAAGGCTGCCCTTAAGTTTCACATCACTCACAGTATCACAGTATCACAGTATCACTTAGGTTGGAAAGGACCTCGAGGATCATCGAGTCCAACCTGACACCACAGACCCCATGACTAGACCATGGCACCAAGTGCCACGTCCAATCTCCCCTTGAACGCCTCCAGGGTCGATGACTCAACCACCTCCCTGGGCAACCCATTCCAATGCCAAATGACTCGCTCGGTGAAGAACTTCCTCCTCACCTCGAGTCTGAACCTCCCCTGGCGCAGCTTGAGACTGTGTCCCCTTGTTCTGGTGCTGGTTGCCTGGGAGAAGAGACCAACCCCTTCCTGGCTACAACCACCCTTCAGGTAGTTGTAGAGGGCAATAAGGTCACCCCTGAGCCTCCTCTTCTCCAGGCTAAACAATCCCAGCTCCCTCAGCCTCTCCTCATAGGGCTTGTGTTCAAGGCCTCTCCCCAGCCTTGTTGCCCTTCTCTGGACACGCTCAAGTGTCTCAATGTCCTTCTTAAACTGAGGAGCCCAGAACTGGACACAGTACTCAAGGTGCGGCCTAACCAGAGCAGAGTACAGGGGCACTATGACCTCCCTGCTCCTGCTGGCCACACTATTCCTAATGCAGGCCAGAATGCTATTGGCCCTCCTGGCCACCTGGGCACACTGCTGGCTCATATTCAGGTGGCTGTCGATCAGCACACCCAGGTCCCTCTCTGTCTGGGAGCTCTCCAGCCACTCCGACCCCAGCTTATAACTCTGCATGGGATTGCCATAGCCAAAGTGCAGCACTCGGCACTTGGACTTGTTGAAAGCCATCCCATTGGACTCTGCCCATCTGTCCAGTCGGTCGAGGTCCCTCTGCAGAGCCTTTCTACCCTCTAACTGACTAACATCTGCCCCTAACTTTGTGTCATCTGCAAACTTGCTGATGACTGACTCTACCCCTTCATCCAGATCATCAACGAATATGTTAAAGAGGACAGGGCCCAGCACTGATCCCTGGGGGACACCACTGGTGACTGGCCTCCAGCTGGATGCGGCACCGTTCACGACCACTCTCTGGGCCCGGCCCTCCAGCCAGTTCCTAACCCAGCACAGAGTGTAGTGGTCCAAGCCACAGGCTGACAGCTTAGTCAGCAGTTTGCTGTGGGGGACGGTGTCAAAGGCCTTGCTGAAGTCTAGGTAGACCACATCCACAGGCCTCCCCACATCCACCAGGCGGGTCACCTGATCATAGAAAGAGATCAGGTTGGAGAGGCAGGATCTGCCCTTCCTGAATCCATGTTGGCTGGACTCACTAGCCCTTCCTTGTTGGTGAGGACAAGGTCCAGCATTGCACCTTTTCTTGTGCATTCCCTTACCATTTGGAGGAGAACATTGTCACCAATACACTCCAGGAACCTCTTAGATTGCTGGTGCCCTGCTGTGTTGCCCTTCCAACAGATATATCCAGGTAGTTGAAATCTCCCAGGTGGAGCAGGGTTTGTGAAGACACAGCTGCTCCTGTCTGTTTATAGAGGGCCTCATCCACTCAGTCATCCTGGTCAGGTGGAATGTAGCAGCCCGCGACTAGGATGCCTATTTCTCTTGCCTTCCCCTTAAGCACTCTGTCACTTCTTCATCTGTCCTGGGGTGGCAAACTCCAGTTGGTCCTTGATATAGAGGGCAATATGTCCGCCCCTTCTCCCCTGCCTGTCTTTCTTGAAGAGCTTATATCCCTCTAATCCTATGCTCCAGTCCTGAGAGCCATCCCACCATACCCCAGTAAAGGCAGCACTTCACAGCCCTGCAGGCATGCACACATCTGTAGCTCTTTTGGCTTCTCCCCAGGGTCTGTTTGTTAGCATACAGGTTTTTAAGTTGGGCCTTCTTTGAAGCTGATTTACTGACTGGGGTTGGGGTTCCCTTATCCTGCACTTCAGGTGCTCTCTTCCCAGCCTGGGGTTCAGCTCCAGGCCCAGGGTGCCTATTAATGTCATTGACCTTGAAGTGGGATGGATTGAGGATCCCTTCCCCCAGCAGCACTCATTTGAAGCCCTCACCACTGGACTGGAAACTTGTGGCCAAAGATGTATTTCCCCTTCTCTGACAGATGTACCCCATCAACCCCAGAAGACCAGATTTGTGAAAGTGAGTTTCATGGCTCAGGTAAGTAATGCCCAAGTGCACTTTTGACTTTCTTCCAAGAGAAGTTTTTTGACTGCTTGACACCAGAAAAGACAGCAACTCATTTGTTGTGAGCTGTTTCACAGTCTCCCCATGAGGGTGAAGACTGTCCTTTCAGCAAAGAGAAACCAAAGAGATTCTGGAGCCTTTAAAATGGAAATGTATCACATTCCTCCTAGGCTGTTTCTCAGAGAAATGGGTAGCACAGAGAATTCTTATAATTTAACCATGTGCTCCCCCTAGAAGTGTGCAGTGTACATAAAGCCTCAGGAGAAAAAAAAATGCTGCTTCATTCTTTCAGAAATTCTACCAAACTGGCTCAATCAATGCTTCAAGCAAGCATGTAGCTGATGAGAGGTAAAAGGTACATTTATTTCTGAGTGCATGACATGAGCTTGTGAAACATGAGCCAGCAGTGTGCCCAGGGGGCCAAGAAGGCCAATGGCATCCTGGCCTGCATTAGGAATAGTGTGGCCAGCAGGAGCAGGGAAGTCATTGTGCCCCTGGACTCTGCATTGGTTAGACTGCACTTTGAGTCCTGTGTCCCGTTCTGGGCCCCTCAGTTTAGGAAGGACATCGAAACACTTGAAGGTGTCCAGAGAAGGGTAATGAGGCTGGGGAGAGGCCTTGAGCACAGCCCTGTGAGGAGAGGCTGAGGGAGCTGGGGTTGCTTAGCCTGAAGAAGAGGAGGCTCAGGGGTGACCTCATTGCTCTCTACAACTACCTGAAGGGTGGTTGTAGCCAGGAAGGGGTTGGTCTCTTCTCCCAGGCAACCAGCACCAGAACAAGAGGATACAGTCTCAAGCTGTGCCAGGGGAGGTTTAGACTGGATGTTAGGAAGAAATTCTTCATAGAGTGATTGCCCTTTGGAATGTGCTGCCCAGGGAGGTGGAGGAGTCACCAGACCTCGAAGGTCTCTTCCAACCTTGTCTTGTCTTGTCTATTCTATTCTATTCTATTCTATCCCATCCTATCCTATCCTATCCTATCCTATCCTATCCTATCCTATCCTATCCTATCCTATCCTATCCTATCCTATCCTATCCTATCCTATCTTCATCTCAAAAAGAAACTCTTCTGGTTCTTTCATTGTATGAGGACACCAGAATGGCTGTAATCTTTCGATCCAGAATTTTACAGTACTGAGGGACAATGGCTGCTGTTCCTCACCCTTGATACAGATTTAGAAAGGGGATGTTTCTATTTCTCTGACAGTAAACATGACCTAGGCCTTCTCTCTCAACCCACTACAGTAAATAAAGACTTTTTTTTTGGTGATAGAAATATGTCATAACTGAAAGGGATAGAGTGAAGATGCAACATGGTCTTGAGTCTTCTTGAAAGGACTCATGAATTTTAACCCCCTGAAACTCCTGTGTCTTTATTATACAACAGTTACTTTTCTTTCCTCGTTGAGCAATTCTTCCTCTTATCATTGAGTTCTGTACCAAGTTAAACACTTTTGACATCTAATGACTGAAGTGAAAGTAGAGGTCACTCACTGCATTGTAACCAATATTTGGTAATTAATGGTTGCTCTCTCCAACCTTGCCTACTCACACAAGTCAAATTGAATTTAACCCAAGTTAAATTCAGCAGTTGACAAGGTCTCATCCATCAGTGTGATTTATTGATGATCTAATGTACTTTGCATTAGCAAGTCATCTAGCAGATAAAGTCTTTTCATTGTTAGAAAGCCTAAAAAATACTGAGCTAAACCTCGGTTCTTCACTAAAGGAGCACAGAGTGCAAATGAGTTTAGAGGTTCTTCTGGTGGAGCAATGTTGGTTGCAACCCCTGGTTTGTTAAGAAATGCATTTGCAGCTGTTCTGTTGCTTATTGACAATGCTACTGGGCAAGCAAAGATGTTTGAGAATACTGATGTGCTGCTGGAAAACACATTAAGGGGGGGTGGGGAAGCCAGTTTATTTTAATATCAGCTTCAATTAGAAACAGACTTTATGATTGAGGGGGAAAAAAAAAGAACCAGTGTCGAAGGAAATATTTCAACCTGCTGAGTGGGAAATGAAAATCAGCAAAAGGTAAACATCATGAGCTAAACAGCTCACAATACTCAGAACTAATAACTTTTTTATATTAACCTTATTGCACATCCACACTTGGATTTTTGCAGCAACCCATGCCAGCTACTGCCATAGAGCAGCAGCTGCACATCCAGATGAGAAGTGCTCCAGGATTTGTGGTGGGTAGGAATGGGGAGCAGATGTGGCTGTCCCTGTGGAATCAGTGTTGTTGGTTTCCTCCCTGCCACCTTTTGGCTCTGCGCTGCTTGCAAGAGGCTGAGCAAGAAAGGGCTCATGCAGATGATGAAGATCATCATCCAGACAAAGAGGTTCAAGGATGATGTGAGTGATGACTGTGTAGTTACCCCTGGGAACTGGGTGCTCTGACAGCTCAGCACACCCAGCACCTGATGCTTTGGAGAGTTTGCAAGTTGAATTGGATGGCTTTTCTGCAGAGCAGGCCTTACACAAACAAATGTGTGCCATTAAATCCTTGGCTCTCTTTCCCTATTAACTGGCTTTACAGACTAAAGGTTGAATTAAACAAATGTTTTATTCCACTGTGGCTTACACCACTATGATATCTTCACTTCCAGATGTCTGTGTTTTCTAAAGCTTCCTATTTGCCATTAATCTCTCTCTTCCAGGCTTTCCAGAAGAGGAGCTTTGAGTCAGTCTGAGATGTGGACACAGTAGGATAACTGGAGCTTTTTAACTGTTCATAGCATGTAGTTATATCTGGCAAAGAATCTGTAATTGGCTTGATGCAACACTTAAGGGCCAGAAGAAGATATCAAGTCCCACTGAAGCCTACCTATCTTATCTGCTCAGAGGCTGAGATGGAGTGTTTTCATGCTGACTGAGGAGTCTGAATGTGACAATTTCTGAGATTAAGATTGAGGAGTACGACAGATGAAATGTTTAATGGCGTTTTCAAGCACATCGGCAACAGCCTTTATCCCAGAAGATGAATGCTTTAGATACTGGTTAAAGATTAATGCTCAATAAAGAAATGTTTTTCCAAAGAAATGGGATAGATTATAGGATGTACTGACTGCATAATCACATCGCAGGCCACAAGGCGTAGTTTGGCTCGCAAAACAAACACACAAAGCGACATAAACACACGAAAACACCGCACCACCTCCAAACCCCCCCAAACAAACAACCCTAGAACAATACAGAAAGACTACTGTTTGATCTTTTAGGACAACCTGGTGCTTACCGAGGTGTGATACTGCCTCACACTACCCACCCCGGCTGTGAATTCTGAAGCGTTTGTTAACCCCTTTCCTCTTTACAATGCATTGTCTAAGGGATGGGATATTCGCATTGTAATTAGCAAGAGAAAAGGGTATCATTCCAGCAACCCACATGCCATCTCCCCTGGTCACAAGACTGTCCCCTTCCCAAGCCAAATATATTCAAGGCTCTATCTTGTGTAGCATCTTAGTCAATCGTCCAACAATACCAATGCAAATATAAAGTACATAAAGTTGTACTGGGCCCAGTAAATGCACAGCAGTCACAGCAACTGGGAAATCAGTCCTTGAGGAGAGAACAGTAATCAAGCCTCCCCAGAGATGGGGGGAAGCAGGAGAAAGAATAGGAAGAGGATCAAGAGGAACCCCAAACAGAAAAAGCCCAAGAGGAAAGTCTTAATGCTCAGCAGATTTCATAGAATCATAGAATTGTAGAGCCGCATTCAGCCTGGCCTTAAAAACCTCCAGGGATGGGGCTCCTGCCACCTCCCTGGGCAACCTGCTCCAGTGTCTCACCAGCCTCATGGGGAAGAACTTCCTCACATCCAATCTGAATCTACCCATTTCTATTGTTGTTCCATTGCAGATGTACCCCTCTGTACATCCACATACAGTGGATGTGATGTCAATGGCATGGGATACACCTGCTAACCAGCTCAGGGCAGCTGGCCAGGCTGACTCAAAACTGCTAATTGCCTCCATACCATGTCTAGCCTATGACAGGTCCCACAAGCTTAAATTTGGACTTTCAGTTCAACTAAGATCTGAGGTAGAAATGTAACCAGGATAACAGACAGGTGATAAAAAATGTTTCAGTATTCTGGAATCCTGAGCCTTCTGGCCATCAGTATTTTATAAGCCCATACATTTCAATTTCTATGGTTCCTGAATTAGAGACACTTCTGAGTCAGGGAAGATTGCCAGCTGAGTGACTGCCTTCTAATTACCAACTCACTTCACACTAGGAATTGAACTGATAAAGTCAATAAACAAATTAAAGCTTCTTTTGAACTGCTGGGTGACCTACATGTAAAGATCTCTTTGTAGGGTAGGAACCTGAGATGTGCAACTCGCTCAGGACCAGTTCAATTTCCACACACGAAGCTTAAGTGCTACACGAATATGCAATTATCTGGGGGAAGAAAAAAAAGAGAGAGAGAAAGAAAAAGTGGCACGTTGGAGAAAAAGATTGATCAAAATAATTTATGCTCTTACATGCAAACAGAGCAGAGGAACATGATAACATAATTACAACATAATTGCAACATGACCGGAAGGGAGGCTTGGCTGAGATGCCTGAAGGCTGTGCGGCCATTCAGCGAGACGTGGACAGGCTGAGAGCTGGGCAGAGAGGAACCTGATGAGGTTCAGCAAGAATAACTGCAGAGTCCTGCCTCTGGGAAGGATAATAAACTGCACCAGTACAGGTTAGGAGGTGATCTGCTGGAGAGTAGCCCTGTGGAGAAGGACCTGGGAGTCCTGGTGGACAAGAAGTTCTGCGTGAGACAGCAATGTGCCCTTGTGATCAAGAAGGCCAATGGGATCCTGGGGTGCATTAAGATGAGTGTGTCCAGCAGATCGAGGGAGGTTCTCCTCCCCCTCTGCTCTGCCCTAGTGAGCCCTCACCTGGGATATTGTGTCCAGTTTTGAGCTTGCCAGTTCAGGAGGGACAGGGATCTACTGGAGAGAGTCCAACAGAAGGCTACAAGGATGATGAAAGGACTGGAGCACTGCCTTATGAGGAAAGGTTGAGAGACTTGGGGCTGTTTAGTTTGGAGAGGAGAAGACTGAGAGGAGATCTAGTAAGTGTTTATAAATCTCTGAGGGCTGGGTGTCAAGAGGGAGTAGACGGGCTCTGCTCGGTTGCACCCCATGATAGGACAAGGGGCAGTGGATATAAAGCTACAGCACAAGAGGTTCCACCTTAACATGAGGGGAAACTTCTTCAATGTGAGGGTCACAGAGCATTGGAACAGGCTCCCCAGAGAGGTTGTGGAGTCTCCTCCTCTGGAGACTTTCCAAACCCATCTGGATGTGTTCCTGTGTAACCTGTGCTAGATTCTATGGCCCTGTTCTGCCAGGGGAGTTGGACTCAATGATCTCTTGAGTTCCCTTCCAATCCCTAGCATCCTGTGATCCTGTGGCCAAGCAAGATGCAGCTCTGCTGTTATGGACCAGTAGCATTAGCCAACTAAAGATGTTCAATTATGTGTATGCACACCTACATTTGGGAAGGATATTGCCTAACTGACCACACCTACATTTGTGAAGGATGCTATCTAGCTGACAAAATTACTAAGAGGTTTAGCTGGAAATCAGATGCTCCAAAAGATACTGTGGTCAGGTCACAGGGGATTGTTTTCTCAGCCTCTATTAGAAGTATCCACCACCCCTCACACAGTATTACAACCACCCTTCCTAGCTAACAAATTGGTCTAGTTTGGATTGGATTTCTACCTTAGATCTTAGTTTAACTGAAAGTCCAAATTTAAGCTTGTGGGACCTGTCACTAAAGGGTAGGCCTTAATTTGAAATGCTGGATTAAGTTCACAAGTTTGGGTTAATGTAAGATGAACTAAAACAAGGAGTGAGAAGCTGAAATAATAGACTTTAGATGGACTACAAGTGATTGCTAAAGTAAGGATGGTTGAGTAAAATCAGTGTGACTTTCTCATATGACAAGTCCTTCTACCTCCTTAAATCACAGAATCATTAAGGTTGTAAAAAAGTATTTAAGATCAATGAGTTCAGCCATAACCCAAATACCATGAGCACTAAACCATATCCTGAAGTGCCACATCTACAGCTTCTCGAACACCTCCAGGGATGGTGACTCCACCAGCTTCCTCGGCAGCCTGTTCCAATGCCTCACCACTCTCTCAGTAAAGTTTTTCCTAATGCCCAGTCTAAACCTCCCCTGACACAACTTAAACCCATTACAGCTCATCCTATCACTAGTTACCTGGGAGGAGAGACCAACACCAGCCTCAGTGCAATCTCTTCTCTGGACAAGCTCCAGGACCTCAATGTCTTTTCTATACTGTGGCACCCAGAACTGAACTCATTACTCAAGCTGTGGCCTCACCAGGGCTGAGTACAGGGCGACCAGCACTTCCCTACTCCTGATGGACACACTGGGTTTGATACAGGCCAGGATGCTGTTAGCCTTGATGGCCACCTGGGCACTCGCTGGCTCATGTTCAGCTGGCTGTCAACCAGCACCCCCAGGTCCTTTTCCACCAGGATGCTTTCCAGACACTCTGTCCCAAGCCTGGAGCATCACTTGGGGTTGTTGTGACCAAAGTTCAGGACCTGGCACTTGGTCTTGTTAACCTTCATCCCACTGGCCTCAGCCCATCGATTTTACCTGCCCAGCTCTCCCTGTAGAGCCTTCCTAACCCTTGTGCTCAACACTCTGCTCCACTGAGTGTTGTCTGCAAACTTGCTGAGGGTGCCCTCAATCCCCTCATCTAAGTCACTGATCAAACAGAACTGGCCCAGTACTGCACCTTGGGGAACACCCCTTGAGACCAGCCACCAGCTGACCAGTAGCCACTATCTTACTCAGCTGGGATAACAGGAATGAAGAATGTCATATTTAAGAGACATTTTAACTCAGAAAATGAGGTTTTATACATATTGACAAAAACAGATGCAATCTGTGATTTCTTTTTTCTCTTTTTCTTTCTCTTTTATTCTTTTTCTTTTAATTTTCTTTTTAATTTCTTCTTTTGTTTCTTCTTTTTCTCTTTTTCTTTCTCTTTCTTTTTCTCTTTTTCTTTCTCTTTCTTTTTCTCTTTCTTTTTAATTTTCTTTTTCTCTTTCTCTTTCTCTTTCTTTTTCTTTTTCTTTTTCTTTTTCTTTTTCTTTTTCTTTTTCTTTTTCTTTTCCTTTTTCTTTTTCTTTTTCTTTTTCTTTTTCTTTTTCTTTTTCTTTTTCTTTTTCTTTTTCTTTTTCTTTTTCTTTTTCTTTTTCTTTTTTCTTTTTCTTTTTTTTTCTTTTTCTTTTTCTTTTTTTCTTTTTTTCTTTCTCTTTTTCTTTCTCTTTTTCTTTCTCTTTCTTTTTCTCTTTTTCTTTTTCTTTTTCTTTTTCTTTTTCTTTTTCTTTTTCCTTTTCTTTTTCTTTTTCTTTTTCTTTTTCTTTTTCTTTTTCTTTCTCTTTCTCTTTCTCTTTCTCTTTCTCTTTCTCTTTCTCTTTCTCTTTCTCTTTCTCTTTCTCTTTCTCTTTCTCTTTCTCTTTCTCTCTCTCTTTCTCTTTCTTTTCTCCCCAAGAGAAGTGAAGCCCACAAAAGGGATTCACAGACTAAACTTGCATTTCTGTTTTCTGGCAAGCTAGAAGGGTTTGGCTGTGGGCTGAGAGACACTCTGCTTCTATTTCTGTTTCCACAGAATCATATGATATACATTATAATTTTTTAAGGCCAGACTTTGGACTGTGAAATCATTTCTGGAGAAGATCACAAGGGAAATTCTACCTCTTTTGCATACATTGCAGATCCCAAACAAAGGAGTGTAAATGTCCTGCTAACACTCTACCACTGCTGTACAGATGTTACAAATCATGTTTATGTTCATGAATATTCATTGCCTAAACAGTAGCAGGCATGAGAAACTCTGAATGGGAAACTTATCAGGAACAGGCTTGCTATCATTTTTTTTAATAAATTGTTATTTAAAACGTGTCTTAAAATGCTCTTTAAGACAGACTTTAACCATGAGCACTTGTATTATGGTGGTGGCGTGGTTTTTTTTTACTACTGAAAATTATTGCCATTTGTTCATCATATAAATGGAGATTATTAGTCAAAAGCAACTGCAGTGTCTTGGAGAAGTGCTTTTCCACTAACTTGTACAATGTTTCACACAAAGGCTTGGAGGACTTTGATTTCTTTTCTGAAAGACAGGGGTAATAACAATCGTACATCATTTTACCCTGTATCCTGGTTAAACTATCTGCCCTCTAGTAGTGACACCCTACTGTTAACAAAGGCCTGCAGTGACAGAATGAGAGACAATGGCTTCAAACCAGAGAAGAGCAGATTTAGAGTGGATATTAGTAACAAGTTCCTTACTATGAGGGTGGTGGAACACTGGAACAGGTTGCCCAGGGAGGTGGTTGGGGCACCTTCCCTAGAGATATTCAAGGAGAGCCTTGACAAAGCCCTGGCCAACCTGATCGTGTTGAGGTTGTCGCTGCTGACTGTGGTGAGGTTGGATTAGATGACCTTTGGAGGTCCTTTCCCACCCAGACCATTCTATGAGTCTATGATTCTACATTTCTAGTAAGTTTGACTAAACCAAGGGTTTTTTTAATTGGTTTCCAGTTGCTGCTCAGAGGGCATCTTGATGTGAGCAGCTTCTTCCCAGTCATACCTCTGTATCAGTGCAACGTGCCTTTTTTCCTCTCTGTCTCTCACAATGTGATATACCCTGTGTATGTCTGGTGTGTGGGCAGCAAATGCTGCAAAGATTATTTTCTTTCTTGTAATGTGGTGGATTGAAGTTTCCCCCCTCCAACATTTACTTTGCCAGACCAGCTCAGGTGGAAGCAAATGAAAACTGTAGTTGCAGGCAAAACTACAATCCACAATGGAATGCAATGAATATGTACAAAAGATACAGGACTTACAATACTTACAGATACTTACAATTAATAAACAGCACAAGAACCCCTCCCTGTTCAAAGACAAGGGGAAGGAAGGGAGAAAGGAGCAGGGGGATGTTAATACCACAGCAATGCAGCCAAGGTCAAGCAGAAGCAAGTTAGTATCGCTCCAGAGTGAAGAATTGAGAAGAGACAAAGGATTGTTGTGGTACAACCAGCTAAAGTTCCTTATCTCTCCAGTGGGATTGTTTAGAATCAGCTTTATTTTCCTTTTTTTACACCCAATAGTGTTTTATTTTACTACTTTCTGTCCAAGATCTGTGATAAAAATCTAAAGGCATAGCCTAAAATGCCCACATTTCTCTAAGGTCTCCGTACAGATCCTTTATCTCTCTCCTGATGTGAACATTTCTTTTTAAGAAAGCAGAACAGATGAAAAAAAAAAATACAAACCACAAACTGTGGATACCTTACACACCCAGAAATGTTGTCCTGTGTGCTGTCAGCCCTGGGTCTCCCAGGTATGCCATAGCACACAGAGTTTGAGTAGGCTATGGCTTAGCACGCACAAAGCCAGGGCTCCTGGGTCAGTGCATTGGGTTTGGCTGAGCTGGGGTTAATTCTCCTCAAAGCATCTTCCTAGTGCGTTTTTCTGCAGTGCTGTAGCTGATAATACAGCAGTGTTCTGGCTGCTGCTGAACGAGCACCCAGGCTGTGCTTCTCCAGCGTTCCCCTGCTCCGAGAGTATGCTGAGCGGTAGGCGAGACCTTGGGAGGGGACACAGCCAGGCCAGCTGACCCAAACTGACCAAAGGGATATTCCATGACATATGACATCAGCTCAGATATGAGAATGAAGTGAAAGAAGGAAGTGTGGGGATAATCCTCCATGGTGTCTGTCCTCCGGAGTGACCACTACACATGTTGGAACCCGGCTACACAGTCTCAAGCTGCGCCAGGGGAGGTTTAGACTCGACGTGAGGAGGAAGTTCTTCACCGAGCGAGTCGTTCGTCATTGGAACGGGTTGCCCAGGGAGGTGGTTGAGTCATCGACCCTGGAGGTGTTCAAGGGGAGATTGGACGTGGCACTTGGTGCCATGGTCTAGTCATGGGGTCTGTGTTGATAGGTTGGACTCGATGATCCTCGAGGTCCTTTCCAACCTAAGCGATACTGTGATACTGTGATACTGTGATACTGTGAGTGACCAACCACCATGTGCTGATGGGCAGTGGAGATTAACATCTCTCTTGGCTTTTGCTTTTGCTTGTGCTTATCATTATCATGAAATTGCTCCTGTTTTATACAGGCTTTTGTTATGTTTTCTCCTCTGCCCTGTCCATCTAAGAAGGGGAGTGATAGAGCAGCTTTGGTGGGCATTTGGCCCACAGCCAGGGCCAAAACACCAGAGTCTTTCTCATGAATCATGGTGCAGCCTGGGATCATCTGTGGGATGCAACTTTGTCCCAAACACCATTTATTAGCCCTTTAGAGGTGCAGCCCATTTGAAGTCTCCTTTGGAGTCTTACAACGATCCTGGTGTGCCCTTGTAGTTCTTGAGGATTGTTTAGTACTGGATGAAAAGGGGTTGGAGTTGAAGCGCAAATGAAGGACTAGCTTGCACCCGAGTTGTGGATGCATTCATGCACCCCAGGCTATCAGCCAGGCTGTGAGGGGCAGGATTTAGAAACTCTCATATTTTAGTTTCCCCTTTCTTTCCCTGGCTCCATTGATTGTCTCATTTGTCACTTAAAACAAGGCAAAGCAAGTCACAGATCTGGCAAGCATCACCTTGCTTTGTATAAGACTTTGAATTATCCCTTGGTGTCCTAATTCTGTACAGATACACTTCTCTTTCCATGTAAATGTTGTGAAGTGAGAGTAAAGGTTGTATGAAGGATCTTCAGGTTGTTGTTGAGGTATTGATAGCATTCTGCATGGAGAAAATACTTTCTAGTATGCTTCTACAGCCTATTGCATGATAAATCTTGGCATTTAGACTTTAGAAATAAATAACAACTTTTTTCCCCACAAAATTAAACAGAAGATAGCATATTGCAATTAATATGCACACCCTTCATTCATCCTGGTAAACAGCAGCTGTAGCCAAACATCTGGATTTACAACAAATGGGATTTCAGCTGAAATTATGCAGCACCGTTATAAACCCTTTGAGATACGCTGGTTTCTCTAGGCTCAAGTGGCTCATTGGGCAGCTGCTTCTCTGAGACTGCCCAAAGTAGTCCAAGCCAGCATTGCAGAAAAGGTACTGTATCTATATTTCCATGATGAAACGCTTCTGGTTGGAGCGCGCTGCTTTTATCGAGCCCTCTAGGACTATAGCACCGCGCAAGCAGCAGAGGTCACCGTGCACCCAGCTCCACCAGCCTCCAGCGCTTCAGCCGGGATCTGGGCTGGGCATCGGTCGCTGTAACGTTGCCTCAGACTGATCTAAACCCCGAAGAGTTCTAGGCAGCAAATGGCCACATATGGTGGGAGGAACATTACAAGAGCTGCGGCAATAACTGGCTTCAAGAAAAGCAATGCAAACATTTAAGCAATTGTAATTTATAATCATTTCAAGATGCTTGCCACGAATTTGGAGCTGTTTTGGAAACTGCCCTGCTTAACAAATCACCCTGTACTAGTCCCTGTAATTTGTTCAGTGCCTCTGAAAGAAATTGTAAAATGGCTGATCCATGCCCTTTAAAACTCATTAATAATAAAGTGAAATCCAAATGCGTTCACTTTAGCTCTGGAGCAAAGCTAAAGCTCCATGCTGAGCACGGTTACAAATAATACATGAGCTAACATGATGCTAAGTACAGATGTGAAGAGGGTAAAATATACTCACTGGTACATATACTTGAAAAGTCTTAAACTTCTTACTTCTCCCATTGTATCTTGTCTTCCAAACAGCCTACAACTCCCTGCTAATACCATCAGGCACTCAGCTACGTTCGGATATTTTCATGGATAGTCTGCAGAAGACTGTCTCAAGCTGTGCCAGGGGAGGTTTAGGCTGGATGTTAGGAAGAAGTTCTTCCCAGAAAGAGAGATTGGCCATTGGAATGTGCTGCCCAGGGAGGTGGTGGAGTCACCATCACTGGAGGTGTTTAGGAAGAGACTGGATGGGGCATTTGGTGCCGTAGCTTAGTTGATGAGATAGTGTTGGATGATAGGTTGGACTCGATGATCTCAAAGGTCTTTTCCAAACTGGTTAATTCTAGTCTAGTCTAGTCTAGTCCATTTCTAGTCCATTTCTATTCCATTCCATTCCATTCCATTCCATTCCATTCCATTCCATTCCATTCCATTCTATTCTATTCTATTCTATTCTATTCTATTCTATTCTATTCTATTCTATTCTATTCTATTCTATTCTATTCTATTCTATTCTATTCTATTCTATTCTATTCTATTCTATCCTATCCTATTCTATTCTATTCTATCCTATCCTATCCTATTCCATGATTCTGTATTGCTATGCTGAAACCTTTGGGAAGGAAAACTACATTCTCTTATGAGTAAATGAGCTTCCTCTTTTTCCCTCTAACTAAAAGAAGAAGCAATGGAAAGTTACTCTGGGCAGGTCCAATTCTATTCTACTCTATTCTACTCTATTGTATTCTGTTGACATTGCTACTGGGGAAGCAAAGATGTTTGAGAACGCTGATGTGTTGGGTGATAGGTTGGACGTGATGATCTCGAAGGGCCACAAGGATGATCAGAGGGTAGGAGCCCCTTTCCCACAAGGACAGACTGAAGGAGTTGGGGCTGTTCAGTCTGGAGAAGAGAAGGCTCAGAGGTGACCTAATTGTGGCCTTCCAGTATCTGAAGGGGGCCTACAGGAGGGCTGGGGAGGGACTCCTCAGGATCTCAGGTAGTGATAGGACTAGGGGGAATGGAGTGAAGCTGGAGGTGGGGAGATTCAGGCTGGATGTAAGGAGGAAGTTTTTCACCATGAGAGTGGTGAAGCCCTGGAATGGGTTGTCCAGGGAGGTGGTTGAGGCCCTGTCCCTGGAGGTGTTTAAGAGCAGGCTGGACAAGGCTCTGGCCAGGCTGATCTAGTGTGGGGTGTCCCTGCCCATGGCAGGGGGGTTGGAACTAGATGATCCTTGTGGTCCCTTCCAACCCTGACTGATACTATGATACTATGATGTCAGTAGAAGCTTTACCAAATTAACAGAGCTCAAATTTCAACCTTACTCTTTGCAGGGACGATGCATTTGTATGAAACTTCTTTTCTCCCTTCAGAGTCATTATTTCAACATCAGAACGCATTTTGTGGTACCATGGAAATGGGCTGAAGCACATACTCAACAAGTTTGCATAGCTTTGAGCAAGTCTGAGCATGGAAAGATTTCCCCCCTAAAATTAGGTAAAAAGAGTTTGGCAATTTTAAGAAACAGTGAAGAGAAAAGGAAGGTTAAATCTCTGCAGTTGTGCTTTATTTCCTTTAGTCTTACAATATGTAATATTTCCCAGTTTTGACATCATGCCAGTTGCTAAGGTATAATGCCATCTATACTGTTTTCATTAAATTTTGTTTGAGGGAAGGAACTCAGTAATTTAAATGCAATGCTCATGAAAATGCTGTTAACACTATGTTACCCAAGAGGCATGTTGTCTGAAATGACTGGAGTGAAGCATTATGGCATGATGGCATCCTGGCCAGTATCAGGAATGGTGTGGTCAGCAGGAACAGGGAAGTCATTGTGTCCCTGTACTCAGCACTAGTCAGGCCACACCTTGAGTCCTGTGTCCAGTTCTGGGCCCCTCAGTTTAGGAAGGACATTGAGAGACTTGAAGGTGTCCAGAGAAGGGCAACAAGTCTGGTGAGAGGCCTCGAGCACAAGCCCTGTGAGGAGAGGCTGAGGGAGCTGGGATTGTTTAGTCTGGAGGAGGCTCAGGGGAGACCTTATTGCTCTCTACAACTACCTGAAGGGAGGTTGTAGCCAGGTGGGGGTTGGTCTTTTCTCCCAGGCAAGCAGCACCAGAACAAGAGGACACAGTCTCAAGTTGCACCAGGGGAAGTTTAGGCTGGAGGTGAGGAGAAAGTTCTTCAATGAGAGAGTTGTTTGTCATTGGAATGGGCTGCCTGGGGAGGTGGTGGAGTCACCATCCCTGGAGGTGTTCAAGAGGAGATTGGATGTGGCACTTGGTGCCATGGTTTAGTAGCCATGAGGTGTTGGGTGACAGGTTGGACTTGATGATCTTTGAGGTCTTTTCCAACCTTATTGATTCTATGATTCTATGCTTATGTCTGCAGTGTCTTCTAACTCCTCTGATTGAAAAGGCTTCTCTGTTTGTCTTTCAAGCAAGCATAAGATGAAAGAAGTCCAGCTTTAAACTGAAGTCAAGATGTGGCATCATCTCATAAAGATGAGGAAATTTCAAGTACAGCTGAAATTCTGTCCTCAGGCTATGTTGTGTTTTGACACTGGTGCAGAAACACAGCAGAGAGGCTGAAGAAGAGGGAGTGACCAAGAACATGTCAGTGAGGGGCCCCTTGAGTGAGTGGTTGCAGAGACACAGAAACTAACTGAGGTTTGTAGCCAAGGCTAGTGTAAAGAAGTCCTGTGTTTGTGGTTTGTTTTACCAAAGACAGTGACTGCTTCTTATCTGTTTTGTGGCTGAGACCAGAAGGATGCAAAACCTAATGGAGGGCAACATTCTGCTTCCGTCTTCCTTTGGTGTTTTTTGTTTGGCCATTGAAGTAACCCCAGGTTGCATGCTGCTGAAACATTCCTTTAAATGAAGGTAAAGCTGGGATCAGCACAAAGTCTGTTAACAATCAGTTTAGACTTGTAGAAATTAGCTAGTGGGATTTCTCTCCTAAAAAAAGAGAAAGGAAAAAGGAAAAGAAAAGGGGGGGTGGGGGGGTGGAGGTAACCTGTCTGTTTTTTTCCACTGAAAAGCTCTGATTGGATACCTGCAAGCATCTCCACACAGAGGCATTCTTCTTTAACAAATAAGTTATCCTACACACTCATTTGTTGACAAGGTTGACAGGAGGAAACATGATTCCTAGATGAGGATTAAAGAAAGATAGACAGGGCTAAAGCAAGAGTGAATTGGATGGGGCTTAGGGGAATGGCAAGCATCCATTCTAGCCACAATTGCTTTAGGGTTCTGGTATTATTATTTCTGCTCTGCCTCTTTGGGCTTTTATTAGGGTCAGGCAGAGCCAGAGGAAATCCCACACAGCACAGGTACAATGCAGCAATGTTGCAATAAGCCAGGAGGTTTGTCTGAGGCCAAAGCAAGGAGGAATAGACAAAGTCAGCTGCTTAAGAATTTGGACAAATTAATAGCACAGTGCCCTTTTTTCGACTGAGGAGAGCTTGGGCCCTCCAGTGGGAGACAGTGCCTTGCTGCAGTTAGGTCCTCATCAAGCCTTACTCGTCTAGAGCTCTTCTGGGGACTGTAGCACTGAAGGGGACGGCGCGGTCCAGCCGTTCTGAAACACGACAATGAATCTTAATGGGCCAAATGCAGTGGAGTGCCATGGAAATGAAATGACTCTGCCTGACAAAAATTAGTAGTTTAAAAGATTACAGAATTAATTTCTAAAGATATCTGAAATCAATCTGAAGAATTAAATGGAGAAATATGCCCATTCTGCTAAAGGTGCATGCTAATTTTATACTGACTACAACAGAATTTTTCTAGAAATAAAGAGATTCATTCCTATCTTAAATAATTCTTCATCCTCATGACAGTTCTTGTAACTGCTTAAAATTTTCACAGAATCACAGAATGTTAGGGGCTGGAAGGGGCCTTGAAAGATCATCCAGTCCAACCCCCCTGCCAGAGCAGGATCTCCTAGAGCAGATCACACTGGAACGCATAGAATCACAGAATAGAATCATAGAATCAGTCAGGGTCAGAAGGGACCACAAGGATCATCTAGTTCCAATCCCCCAGGGATGCCCCACACTAGATCAGGCTGGCCAGAGCCTCATCCAGACTGGTCTTAAACACCCCCAGGGATGGGGCATCAATCACCTCCCTGGACAACCCATCCCAGGGCTTCACCACTCTCACAGTGAAGAACTTCCTCCTCACCTCCAGCCTGAATCTCCCCACCTCCAGCTTCATTCCATTCCCCCTAGTCCTATCACTACCTGAGATCCTGAGAAGTCCCTCCCCAGCCTTCCTGTAGGCCCCCTTCAGATACTGGAAGGCCACAATGAGGTCACCTCGGAGCCTTCTTTTCTCCAGACTGAAAAAACACATCCTGGCATGTTTTGAGTATCTCCAGAGAAGGAGACTCCACAACGCCCCTGGGCAGCCTGTTCCACTGTTCTGTCACCTTCACAGGGAAAATTTTTTCCTCATGTTTCCATGGAACTTCCTATGCCTCAACTTCCACCCCTTGCCCCTCATCCAGTCACTGGGCATCACCCAGCAGAGCCTGGCTCCATCCTCTTGGCACTCACTCTTCACATCTTTATAAACATGAATGAGATCAAAATTTCCTACAGCCTCACCCTTTCTTCCCAAACTCGTCAATCTTTTGACATCGTGCACTCATTTGCCATGCACTCCCTCTAGCCCATCTATAGTTACACTCCAGTGTTTGCAGGCAGAGCATTCTCTTTAACCAGCAATCTAAAGTTTCACAGCTCGCCAAGAAAATGAAAGGGGTTTTGAGTAGCAGAGATTAGAAACAAGGAGAAATCCCAGCACTGTAAATTGTAAAACTTTACACCTCACAGCTGCCAGCTGTAATCCACAAGGAGACAGGGTTCTTAGGCTCCTAGGAACACAGACTGGGCTATTTTTTTTATTATTATTATTATTAGTTATTTTTTTTTCCAAATGGTATTTTTGTTCCTTCAGAAAAGGTAGGAAAGGAAAGACAAAAGTCCCAAACCCCAGAAGAACCCCTTACACATAGAGCACATAGCATTGAGGAGGAGTTATTTTGTCCTTGAGTGTGGAAGGATTGTGGTGATTTGATAAGATCTGTTCAGATTACATTCTGCTTGTTATTGCAGTTGAAATGTAACAGCTGAAATGTTACACAGGCTAAGTCAGACTAAGCCTGAGAGGATTTGCACAGTGTAGCATTTACATAAGATAAGGACATGGTGGTTTCTGGTTCCTTTTAACTGGGGTACCTTCATCTTCATGTTATCACTTTATCATTATCTTAAACCAGCTTTTCTTCTGTAGCATTTAAAGACATTTGTTTTAAAGGCATAACAAAGCTTATTTTAATAGCTCCATTTCTTAATAATTTTAATCAGTTAGCATCAGATGGAAACCACAATGCAGTGAAGGTCCCTGAAGTTACAGCCAGCTCAGAGGGGGGAAGCAATGCATTCAGCACTGGGAGATGCTGGGCAGCATATTGGTGAGACATTGGAACAGGTTGCCTGGGAAAGTGGTAGAAGCCCCAAACCTGGAGGTTTTTAAGGCCAGGCTGGATGTGGCTCTGAGCAACCTGATCTAGTGTAGGGTGTCCCTGCCCATGGCAGGGGGGTTGGAACTAGATGATCCTTGAGATCCCTTCCAACCCTGACTGATTCTATGATGTTGGATGTCCACATGTGTTCTATCAAATGTAGTTTGTGCACACTCTGCTACATAGGGCAACAAAGCTGGGGAGGGTTTTGGAGGACAAACCCTATGAGGAGAGGCTGAGGGAGCTGGGGTTGCTTAACCTGGAGAAGAGGAGGCTCAGAGGAGACCTTATTGCTGTCTACAACTACTTGAAGGGAGGTTGTAGCCAGGTGGGGGCTGGTCTCTTCTCCCAGGCAACCAGTGGCAGAACAAGAGGACAATCTCAAGCTGCTCCAGGGGAGGTATAGGCTGGGTGTTAGGAAGACATTCTTCATAGAGAGAGTGATTGGCCACTGGAATGTGCTGCCCAGGTGGAATCACCATCACTGGAAGTGTTTAAGAAGTGATTGAATGAAGCACTTGGTGCCATGGTTTAGTTGATTGGGAGGTGTTGGGTGATAGGTTGGACTTGATGATCTCAAACCTGGTTAATTATGTTCTATTCTATTCTATTCTATTCTATTCTATTCTATTCTATGCTATTCTACTCTACTCTACTCTATTCTATTCTATGATTCTATATTGTTATGCTGAAACCTTCAGGAAGGAAAACTACATCCTCTAATGAATAAATGAGCTTCCTCTTTTTCCCTCTAACAAAAGGAAGAAACAATGGAAAGCTACTCTGGGCAGGTCCCGGAGACCCTAAATCTAAAAAGTGTGGGAAGAGGGAGAAGGGAGTGACACAGGACAAATA
The DNA here is from genome assembly GCF_026170545.1 of Melanerpes formicivorus. NCBI lineage: Eukaryota > Metazoa > Chordata > Aves > Piciformes > Picidae > Melanerpes > Melanerpes formicivorus. Next base: position 39,632,789 of record NW_027142355.1, on the reverse strand, counting down.
ACAACTCTGTGTACCTGTTTGTCTGCCTGTGTCTTTGTGACAAGACACAAAAATAAAGAAAGACCAGTAGGTAATAACCAAGAAGGCGTCAAAGGTCAAACAGGAAAATGAAATGGGCTCAGGGGAAAAAATGGAAGAAGAGACAGAATAAAACTTTTGACCAAACCTGGGTGAGAGCATGGCACTATTGTGAGAGGCTAAAAGTAGACTCTCCTGGTGCGACTCAACAAAGATGAAATCACTTGCTGCTTGCCCAGACAATACATGTTGGGCAGAGCCACTGGAAGGAGGGTGCAAAGATCATATAGGAATCCTGTCTACCAATCCTGGATGCAAATCACCTTGTGATTACATCATGAATCAAGATGTGCCCCAACAAAGGCTAACTGGACTGCAGCTGGCCTACAACAATGGCCCAAGGACCCAGCCATCACGCCACCAGGACAAGATCATTTCCAGCTATCAGATACCCCCAGAAAGGGAGGATGGTGAGACAATGGATTCACCACCTGTTTCCTGGCATGTAATGAGTGTGTGGGCAGGTAGATGGAGAAGGAGGAGGTGGAGACTTCTCCTCCTCCTCCCCCCCCCCCCCCCCCCCCCCCTCCAGACTTCTGCCCAAACACACAGGAATACACAGAAAGATTTTCTGGGGAACAACACCTGGATACTTGCCTAAGGATGATTTTCCTGGCCCCTGATTTCCTGAGGGACAATACTTGGACACATACCTAAGGACTAAAAACTGTATAAAAGACTTGAGCAACTACTGGCTCAGCAGAAGGAAAACGCAGAAGAGAAACAGAGATGAAAGAAAACACAGAAGAAGGACCATGCCGCTGAGAAGGCTCTACAGACCCAGGCTGCCCAGAGGACCACATCTCTTCTCCAGCCAAAGCCTCAGCACCCTTTCTCTACAGAACCAGGCTGCCCAGAGGACCACATCGCTTCTCCAGCCAAAGCCTCAGCACCCTTTCTCTACAGACCCAGGCTGCCCAGAGGATCACATCGCTTCTCCAGCCAAAGCCTCAGCACCCTTTCTCTACAAACCCGACATCTCCTGCAGCACCTTTCCTCCACAGACTCAAACTGTCTTGGGGAGGGTGAAGGGTGTGGCAATAGGGATCTAAACATCTGGGATTGTTTAGCCTGGAGAAGAAGAGGCTCAGGGGTGACCTCATTGCCCTCTACAACTACCTGAGGGGTGGTTGTGGCCGGGAGGGAGTTGGTCTCTTCTCCCAGGCAACCAGCACCAGAACAAGGGGACACAGTCTCAAGCTGTGCCAGGGGAGGTTTAGACTCCAGGTGAGGAGAAAGTTCTTCACCGAGCGAGTCGTTCGTCATTGGAATGTGCTGCCCAGGGAGGTGGTGGAGTCATCATCCCTGGAGGCATTCAAGAGGGGATTGGACGTGGCACTTGGTGCCATGGTCTAGTCATGGGGTCTGTGTTGATAGGTTGGACTCGATGATCCTCGAGGTCCTTTCTAACCTAAGTTATACTGTGATACTGTGATATAATTCCTTTCCTCTTCTCTCTCTCTCTTCTCTCTCTCCCCCTCTCTATTTTCTCCCTCTCCCCTTCTTATTTCCACTTCATTCATGCAATAAATAGTCTAGCTGTTGATATTTTGGCCTTGTTTGTGCCTCTAATTTCACAACACAGGAACATTCAAAAGAACTTGAGTCTCTTTCCCTCTCTGGACCGAGACAACTATCTATAAGCTTTTTTCTTTTTAATTAAAAAAAAATATACCTGGATCCATTGTAAAATTGTTTCCCTAGTGAAAATATGCCAGATAAGTCTTTGTGATCTAGATAAGCACAATAACTGCATGAACCTGGTCTCACAGCCCTGAAGTTTCATTAGACCATGGGAAAAAAAATAATAATTAATTAAAAAAAGAAAATCTGTGTTTCTGCCAACACTAAATATGTGCCTTAGACAGGAAGATGGTTTATATATCATGGTGTTCACTTGCTTAAGAACAGTGGCTGCTTATTCAGTTGTTCCTTGCTTATGGCTTTTAACTGCTCCCTTGTTGTCAACTCATTTTCATTTTGTTGGCGATTTCTCCTGTGTCCATTCCTATGGGGTGTACTTAGGTCATCTTTCTAGTCCTATATAAATGACTAGAACCACAATGATAACTATATATACTTGCAGTATCACACTACATTAGAGGTTGAAAAGGACCTCCAGAGGTCATCAAGTCCAACTCCCCTGCCAAAGCAGGATCACTTAAGGTAGTCCATGTGGGAACGCATCAGGTTTTGAAAGTCCCCAGAGAAAGAGACTCCACAACCTCTCTGGGCAGCCTGTTCCTGTGCCCTGTCATCCTCACTGTAAAGAAGTTTCTCCCCATGTTGAGGTGAAATCTTCTATGTTCGAGTTTGTACCTGTTGTTTCTTGTCTTATTACTGTGCACCACAGAAAAGAGCTTCCCCACACACACTTGACACCCACCCTTCAGATATTAATAGATACTGATCAGATCCCCTCTCAGTCTTCTCAAGACTAAACAGCCCTAGGCATCTCAGTCTCTCTTCATCGGGGAGGTGCTCAAGTACCATAATCATCCTTATGGGTCTCCATTGGATTCTCTCCAGCAATATACTCAGTGTGAATGCATCAGAGTGCTCCTCTCTTTCACACTTACTCTCTTTTCAATTGTTACTATATACAGCTGCAAAATGAATTTCAAAACAAATCCTTTTCACTATGGAAGAATTCCACTGAGTGCCTGGAACAGGTTGCCCAGGGATGTAGTGGAAGCCTCATCCCTGGATGTTTTATGGCCAGGCTGGGTGTGGCTTTGGGCAACCTGATCTAATGGAGGGTGTCCCTGCCCATGGCAAGAGGGTTGGAACTGGATGATCCTTGGGGTCCCTTCCAACCCTGACAGTTCTGTGTGATCCTATGACTTAGTCTAATTCAAATCCACATAGGCAGGTTTAGTGTTAGGCAAGTCTGTGAGTATAATTAGAAGGGAAACTTCCTTAAACTACACTTTGAAAATCATCATCTCTTCACCTGTGGCTTTCTAAATGGCTGTCACTTACTTTCTTTCTGACATTTTCTTCTAGTTAGGAGAGGGAGGCAAGTATCATAGGGAAATTGGCTCTTATTTTGTGTAACCTTTTGGTCTGAAAACAGAAGTAGTAAACACAAGAGTCTGCAAGTTAGTCTTCTGTCAAGCTACAGTTACTTGGTTTGACCCGGGGACAGGCACATGAAATATAAGATCCAAAGGAGACTTGATAATTCTGGAGTTTTCTTTTTGTCCTGGAATTCTCTGAACCCAAGGACTTTCACAGTGCCTTGGAGACTGGTCACTAAAGAGAGCAAACCTCTATGCTGGGCACAGCAGGTGTCTTTTCCATTTTAGCAGCCTATGTGGTACGGCTGAAAAACAAAAAAAGGTGACCTCAGAATGAAGAAGCCTGCCTGTCCATAGGGCCAGTTTCTGGTAAAAAGTGTTTGCTTTGTAGAAAGTGACCAAAGCTGCCAGTAGTGCTCTAATTTGTGGATGACACCAAGCTGGGGGCAGGAGTTGATCTGCTGGAGGGTAGAGAGGCTCTGCAGAGGGACCTCGACAGGCTGGACAGATGGGCAGAGTCCAACGGTAGGAGATTGAACACATCCAAGTGCCGGGTTCTGCACATTGGCCACAACAACCCCATGCAGTGCTACAGGCTGGGGTCAGAGTGGCTGGAGAGCAGCCAGGTGGAGAGGGACCTGGGGGTACTGGTCGATGGTAGGCTAAACATGAGCCTGCAGTGTGCCCAGGCAGCCAAGAGGGCCAATGGCATCCTGGCCTGCATCAAGAACAGTGTGGCCAGCAGGAGCAGGGAGGTCATTCTGCCCCTGCACACTGCACTGGTTAGGCCACACCTCGAGTCCTGTGTCCAGTTCTGGGCCCCTCAGTTTAGGAAGGAGGTTGACTTGCTGGAACGAGTCCAGAGAAGGGCAACAAAATTGATGAGGGGTTTGGAGCACAGCCCTGTGAGAAGAGACTGAGGGAGCTGGGGTTGCTTAGCCTGAAGAGGAGGAGACTCAGAGGTGACCTTCTTGCTCTCTACAACTGCCTGAAGGGAGGTTGTAGACAGGCAGAGGTTGGTCTCTTCTTCCAGGCAGCCAGTACTAGAACAAGAGGACGCAATCTCAGGCTGCGCTAGGGGAGGTTTAGGTTGGCTGTTAGGAAGAAGTTCTATACAGAGAGAGTGATTGCCCATTGGAATGGGCTGCCCGGGGAGGTGGTGGAGTCACCATCATTGGAGGTGTTCAGGAGGAGACTTCATGGGGTGCTTGGTGCCATGGGTTAGCTGTTTAGGTGGGTTGGATTGGTTGATGGGTTGGACGCGATGATCTTGAAGGTCTCTTCCAACCTGGTTTACTCTATGTATGCTATGTATTCTAATGCTTGAATGCTCTACTTTCCAGAAGACAGATTTTTATGTTAATTTCCCAGCAGTATCACTGGAAGAGAAGGTACACTGCATTTAGTGGGAGTCTTATAAAGCATGAGGCAAAGTATCATTTGAATCAAATGCAGCTACTCAGGGAGGAGGTATCTCCTAGCCATAGTAAAAAAGAAATCTTAGAGAGACCTAGATTTCAAAAGACTTCAGGATAGTTATGTTTTTCACATTTTAATCTTTTCTGACACAACAGAACCACTCTCCCTGCCCTCACATTTCATCATTGTGTTCCTGTGGCAAGAAAACTGCTCGCAGAGCTGCTCTTATCCTCTAGCTGAAATCATGGATCAAGGGGCTTAAGTTGGAATCTCTTAGACTATTTTTCTACTTAGATATTGAAAAAGCTCTGGAGAATGCATGCAGTTTGAAATCTTTTTTGATAAGGAGCTGTATGTGTGGAGACACCAGCCCTGGGGGGTGTTCGAGCCGTGTGTGGACCTGGAGCTTAGGGACGCGGTTTAGCGTTAACCCTTTGGTGCTGGGTCGAGGGTTGGACTTGGTGATCTCTGAAGTCTTTTCCAGTCAGATATGTTCTGTGATTCTGTGTTTTATAGAAAGAAAGGAATATTTAACAAGTTAACTAGATCAGTGAGGGTTTGGGACAATGTGTTGTTGTTAAAGTTTGCCAGGCTTACAAGTTCAGCAAAGCTGTGGAAGGTGTTGCTTTAATAAGTGACCACTCCTACTTGGCTCAGTAAAAAACCAACAAACCCTCATCATAGTCATTATTTTTCCAGTTCTCTTTTGCCTCTCAAATGCAAAAGTCTATCCAAGTTTAGAAGATGAATTAATTAATTAATTTCTGAGAAATATTATTGCTCCTGCTTGTTGTGGCTGCTATTTACACTGGCTACACAGAGTTTCCATGCCCCTCAGTTTAGGAAAGATGTTGACTTGCTGGAATGTGTCCAGAGAAGGGCAACAAAGTTGGTGAGGAGTTTGGAACACAAGCCCTATGAGGAGAGACTGAGGGAGCTGGGGTTGCTTAGCCTGGAGAAGAGGAGACTCAGGGGAGACCTTATTGCTCTCTACAACTACCTGAAGGGAGGTTGTAGCCAGGTGGGGGTTGGTCTCTTCTCCCAGGAGACCAGCACCAGAACAAGAGGACACAGTCTCAAGCTGTATCAGGGGAGCTTTAGAATGAATGTTAGGAATAAATTCTTCATAGAGAGAGTGATTGCCCATTGGAATGAGCTGCCCAGGGAGATGGTGGAGTCACCATCATTGGGATTGTTTTGGAGTAGACTGGATAGGGTGCTTGGTTGCATGGTTCAGTTGATTAGGTGGTGATGGATGATGGGTTGGACGTGATGATCTTGAAGGGCTCTTCCAACCTGGTTTATTCTATTCTATTCTATTCTATTCTATTCTATTCTATTCTATTCTATTCTATTCTATTCTACTCTACTCTACTCTACTCTACTCTACTCTACTCTACTCTACTCTACTCCATTCTGGTTTATAGTGTGGATAACTGCTGTCAGTTGAGATACCTGCAGTACTTTGGTGAAGAGCTAGAAGAAAAGAAGTGTGACATGCAAGGGTGGCCTAAAGGGAAGGGGGCTGACACACTCCTTCTAATTTATACACGTGTTATACATTTTAAGAGGCAATTTGCTCATGCAGTAATAATTTTGGCCTATTTTTCAAATACAACCTTATTAAAAACATTTTCAGTTTGTCAGTAGTTATGCTTCCATTTCATTTACTTGATCCCCACTGAATTATTACATACAGCACCATTTTAGAAGTCATCCTGTTATCAATTTGTTTTAATGTTTTCAATAAGAGGGTTTAAGAATTGCTATACATGCATTCTGGAGAAGTTCAGTGTAGTATGTTAAAAAGACAAGTGGCTGTGGAAAAAGTCACCTCGCCACTGGCTCTGTTTAATAACCATTTATTTGGATGTCCAGTATGTGAATATCTCTTATTCTCTTCAAATGAAGCATACTGACATGTTAATCACAGGATGTTAGGGGTTGGAAGGGACCTCAAAAGATCATCCAGTCCAAACTCCCCTGCCAGATCAGGATCACCTATACCAGATCACACAGGAACTCATCCAGGTGGGTCTTGAATATCTCCAGAAAGATAGACTCCACAACCCCCCTGGGCAGCCTGTTCCAGTGTTCTGTCATTCTCACATGTTTTCCTCATGTTTCCATGGAACTTCCTATGCCTCAACTTCCACCCATTGCCCCTTGTCCTGTCATTGGGCATCACCGAGCAGAGCCTGACTCCATCCCCTTGGCACTCACCCTTTACATATTGGTAAGTTCCATAACTTTTCATTGTTAAGGTTTCTTCACTAGGTTTTCTGGGGTCATGTGTTCTTTCTTTTTCTACAAGTTAAGCTTGAAGGATACCACAATATCCTGCTTGAGTCCTGGAGATGAAAATGGTCCCAGTTCATTAATTTTCTCCACTTATGGAAACTGGGCATGAATAGTTTTAAGAGGGCTCACTATAGCTTCCTTGAGAAATTTCTTCTTTCTTTGATTTCTTTTCCTCCTGTTCTCAGCGTTGTAGTGATATAACATTGTCAGCTTTATAACCATTTGGAGCATGGATGCCTCTTCCTCCTTTCTATTTCATCATTTATCATTCCCCAATGCTTCAGAAGCACTCAGTAAAGCTGCACAATATCCCTTTTATGAAGACTTATTGCAGGCAGGTTCTTGAGCTGCACATGTTTTCTATGGATTCTTGAGTGCATTATGGCACTACCCTTGCTTCCTTTTCCTTCCTTTAGTTCACCTGTGGCCCAAGCTGTTTTATTCAATGCACTTTCCTTGAGCCTCATTGCACTGACACTTGTAATTTCATGGATCTTTTCCTTTGATGTTGACTGTGAGGTGAGTAGGTTTCCTAATGAAATGTACATCAAGGAGTTTGTTCACTCTTTCATGGATGTTCTTTGGAGAGAGATAAGGGGGAGATGTCTTGAAAATGAAATTTAAATTACTCATGACAAGGCTTAATGTGGAGACTACTCCTCTCAATAAAACTTCTGGCCAATGCAAAAGGCCAGCTGGAAAAGAGAGCCAGGATCAGCCCATGTGGGTGGGAGGATGGAAGGGGTTAGTCAGACCCTTCCACAGCCAAGAGCTTTAGTGGGAGATTTTCGCGCCCACTGTCATCACTCTTCCCTCTCCCCACCTCCTCCACCTATCCTGACTTTTATTCTTGGGCTCTTTCCAGCCACAGCCACTTTTTTCTCAGCTCACAGAAACCAGCCAGCCTTACCCAGATTTGCCCATTCTAGTTGTCCTCACTGTGCTTTGGCCCATGTGCTCCATCACCTCCTGGAATGCTGCCTCCCCTCACAGCTCACCCTTTGCTTCAAGCTGCCACTTTCTTCAGTTTCCTCTTCCTCCCATTCTGTTTGTCTTGTGCTTTGTTCTCACCAAAGATTTTGTTCTCATTGACACAAAAACTTCTTTGTTTCCCCTGGCAAATAAAGGATTCACTGTGTGAATAAAACAGAATAGCAGTACTGTACATAAGAGACAGTGGGAGGAGGAAAAAAAGACAAGGAAAGAACGAGGCAAGCTAGAACAAGGCATGACAGAAGTGAAAATACTCCCTAGATCCCTTTTCTGACTTCACTAAGTTAGTGTGCAGGAAGACAGGAGATGCTGAAACAATTCAAACTGGGAAGCAATAGGAAAACCACCCCAATATGAAGGGAGAATTCTGCACTTCATTCTCACAGGCTGGTTTATCACACCACATGGAGGACTGAATCAAGATTTTATGCTGAGGCAGCATAAATTTAAAGGAATATTATTAAAAGCAAAGAATATGGGAAAAGGGAACGTGGTAAGGTCATTATTTACCTGGAAGAATAATGCCTTTGACCTTTTGCTATTAGACTGCAATCTAGTGTGCAACACAGTGCAAAAAAATTATTTGTCTGAGAGTATTTCTAGATAAAAAATTTCCATAACATTTTTACATGGATGTAAAAATCAGCAAGTCTGCATGACACCAAGCTGGGGGCAGAGTTGATCTGCTAGAGGGTGGGAGAGCTCTCCAGAGGGACCTTGGCAGGCTGGACAGATGGGCAGAGTCCAAGGGCAGGAGATTGAACACATCCAAGTGCCGGGTTCTGCACATTGGCCACAACAACCCCATGCAGAGCTACAGGCTGGGGTCAGAGTGGCTGGAGAGCAGCCAGGCAGAAAGGGACCTGGGGGTACTGGTTGACAGCTAGGGAACATGAGCCAGCAGTGTGCCCAGGTGGCCAAGAAGGCCAATGGCATCCTGGCCTGCATCAGGAACAGTGTGGCCAGCAGGAGCAGGGAGGTCATTCTGCCCCTGTACACGGCACTGCTTAGGCCACACCTTGAGTCCTGTGTCCAGTTCCACAGGTTTATGACGTACTTAGAGTTCAACGTAACAAAATTACCAGGCATGCCACTTGCAATCAACTAATCAGTAGAATTATCTACGAAGTACAAATCATGGTGGCTCTAAATCACTTGCACATTTCTTCACATTCCTTCAAAAATTGTATTTTAGAATAGAATAGAATAGAATAGAATAGAATAGAATAGGCCAGGTTGGAAAAGACCTTTGAGATCATCAAGTCCAACTATCATCCAACACCATCTAATCAACTAAACCATGGCATCAAGCATCCCATCCAATCTCTTCATAAACACCTCCAGTGATGGTGACTCCACCACCTCTCCGGGCAGCCCATTCCAATGGGCAATCACTCTCTCGTTATAGAACTTCTTCCTAACATCCAGCCTAAACCTCCCCTGGCGCAGCTTGAGACTCTGTCCTCTTGTTCTGAACCAAGGAGTTGTGCAACTCCTCTTGTCTGCACTGCTCTCCTTTGGATCACATCTGAGCAAGAGTCACTTCACCAGCCTCCTGACTTCCACATGGACATTGATAGCCTTTAGGAGACAGAGCTGCCACTGAGGAAGGGCTGATCCAGGCTTTACTACTGTTTTGAAACAGAGCAGTTTTGTTGCTTCAGGGTACTGACACGCGATAAAAGCACCTTAGCAAACACGCATCTGTAAGAACAGTAGCATCAGAATAGAGGGAAAATAACACACAAATAAAACCTCAAGTCATGTGCTGATCTAGCCTAACACCTGTAAAATGCTGGTGGGCCACAAAGAGATGCTTATAAAGTGCTTAAATCAAAAGATGAGCTTCAGATAATGGTTGAACTGGGTCCCCAGATGATAGCTTTTCGCAGAATCAAGTCTGAGCACGACAGCCTGTAAAAAGGGAGGAAAGAAACTCAAATCAGTGTCACAATGCTGGGTTGTCAGCTGTGCGTCACCAACAGATGAGATTGCTGTGGGCCTGCTGTTTTAGGAGGATCCAGCACTAAACATTGCTAGCAACAGCACAAACCAGTCTTATAAAACATCTTTTACTATGAAAGGCCTTGACACAAAGGTGAAGCAATTCCAGCTGTCCTGCTGGCCCATATGAAAGTGATATGTGATAGCTAACTAAGATATTCATACCAGGTGCAAGTGACAGATGCAACCAGCATGATGACAGATCAAGAGCTCTTGTAAATCTCATCAGGGGGGTCCATTCATTAAGGGCTTTGGCACCTCCAGTGTGTTTCATGTCAGCAGATCTGACTGAGTTGCTTTGTTAATAGACCTTATAAAGTTTATGTGATTATCTTAGCCTTTATTCTAAATTTTTGGTTGTCAGGCTGATGAGCTAGAGGAAAAATGGTTGAAAGGTTCCTTGATGAAGACCTGATTTCCACTCCCATTGTGGTTTCTATTTGGCTGTATTCAGACATTTACTCAGGCAAGCCTTCTCCAGCTGAGTGGCAGAACACAGCACAGGTATTTTGAACAATGGAAGGAAAGGAAAGCGTGTGTAGAACTGCAGTTATGACCCTGTGTCCCTTTTCACATGCCATAACGATCCTGAAGAGCAAGGAGCTGATGTGAGATAAGCTGCATGAATCATTCTTTTCTGAACATGTGGAGAATAGTCTGAAGCATTAATTAAAATCTTCTCCAGTGAAGTCTGTGGAAGCCATGGGCTGCATGAGTTGCTAAGTGTGACTCCACAGGCACACAGAATCACAGAAACATCAAGGTCACCAAGTCCAACCAATAGGCCTACTCTACAAGGTTCACCCCTAAATGATAGCCCCAAGCACCACATTCAAACCACCTTTAAACACATCCAGCCTTGGTGACTTAACCGCCCCCCTGGGCAGCACATTCCAATGCCTGGTCACTCTTTCCATGAAAAAAATGTTCCCAATGCCCAGTCTCAACCTACCCAATCACAGCTTGAGGCCATTCCCTCTTGTTCTATCACTAATTACCTGTGAGAAGAGACCAGCACCAGCCTCTCCACTTTTATTCTTCACTTTCTCATAGTGTCTTGAGAGTTTCCACTGACCTAGGCCTGACCTAAATTTCTACTCCTGCACCATTGCAGCCACCTTAAAAAAATGGCAAGTTAATGATAATCCTAGCAGAATCTACTAAAGCAACTGAGCTAATATAGCTCAGGTGATAGGTTGGACTCGATGATCCTCGAGGTCGCTTCCAACCTTAGTTAGACTGTGATACTGTGATATAAAGGGTATAGCTGGACTGAAAAATGAGTTTCTCAAATGTCATTCATGTTATTGCTACACACATTATCTGATTATTACATGACACTGTTTAAATATGAGGAAACAAGTGTGCTTTGTTCTCAGTGTTCAAGCCCTGTTCTGTGTTCTCAGTTAAAAGCTGTAGTTGTTGGAGTAACTACAAAGGGGCAGGGGCTGACACTGCTCTGGACAACACAGGCTGGTCTGATATGGATGGCACAACTTGACACTGTGACTCCACACTGCTGCACAGCCACAGCTGGATTATGCCAACTGCAGACCACTAGATTTCCCTAGTCACAGGCCCGGCATCGTACCTTTCTAGGAATGCAAAAGGCAGCTTTAAGGTCCCAGTGAGAATGCCACAGCAAAGAAGCCAGGCTTCACATGCAAGGGGAATAGCCCTATTGATCCCTCTGTGACAATCACTCCTTTAGCTGCACTGAAGCAGCCCCACTAACTGGAGAAAAGTAGAGTTTAGAAAGCTACATTGTCTCTCTAGTGAGTGTAAATTAGTTGTGGGGTTTTGGGGGGTTCTGGTTTTTGTTTTGTTTAATTTTTGAACACAGAAGAGTTAAAGTGAGCATGTTGTTATATAACCATTACCTGTAACATGAAGAGACAATAAGGGAAAGCAACTGAGATGCAAAACTGCGAATTTTATTCTAGGCACAGAATCACAAAATCACAGAACATATCTGTTTGGAAGAGACCTCAAAGATCATCCAGTCCAACCTTCAACCCAGAACTGAAGGGTCAACACTAAACCGTGGCCCTAAGCACCAGGTCCACAGGCTTCTTGAACATCTCTAGGGATGGTGACTCCACCACTGCCCTGGGCAGACCATTCCAATGTTTGAGAACCCTCTCTGGGAGGAAGTATTTCCTAATATCCAGCCTAAACCTTCCCTGCTGCAGCCTGTAACCATTTCCTCTAGACCTGTCACTTGACACCAAGGAGAAGAGGCTGCCCACTCCTTGCTTAAGGTAGTTGTAGTGTGATGAGGTTTCCTCTCAGCCTCCCCTTCTCCAGACTGAACACCCCAAGCTCTCTCAGACACTCTTCATAGCCCAGGTGCTCCAGGCCCTTCACCTGTCTTTCTGCTCTTCTCTGGACACACTCCAGCACCTCAATGTCCTTCTTGTAGCGAGGGGCCCAGAACTGGAGACAATACTCGAGGTGTGGCCTCACCAGTGCCAAGTGCAGTACCAGATTCAGAGGAACTGAATCTGGCAGTTCCTTACTAAGAGTTTGTTTGGAAGATGGTGATGCTTCATGATCAATGCTACACCAGTATCTGCACTATTTAGTTCAAAGTCAGCTTGCCCACTTCAACATTATGCTGCAGTCTGTGATGCCAGTGTAGATGTATGCATCTCAGATCTCCAACAGTCGTGGTCAGTTATGGTTTGTCAAGAATCTGTTGTGAGAGATCTGTTGTGAAAGAGCTGTCTTAATTCCTTTCATTTCTGTTTTCCCTTGCACAAGGGCCACTCTTGTATTTTCAGTCAGCATAGCCTCAGGCAGTTCACACTGTATCAAACAATACTGTTCTGTTGAGAAAAAGATTGCTGTGAGAGGGACTGGGGAGCTATGGAACCTCAGAGATCAACAGAAAGTGCTTCTCAGAGGCACTGCAAAATTGCATTACAAGGTATTGCAAAGCCACAGTTACACTTTTGTCAGGAGCTGTGGAATGGTTTGGAAGGGACCTTAATGATCATGTAGTTCAAACCCGTCTGATATATGCCAGGACACCTTCCACTGCAACAAATTGTTCAAAGGCACAACAAGGTCCCCCTGGAGCCTTCTCTTCTTCAGGTTGAATAACCCCAACTCTCTCAGCCTGTCTTCATAGGAGTGATGCCCCAGCCCTCTAATCATCTTTGTTGACCTCCTCTGGACTCACTTCACCAGCTCCATGGTCTTCTTAGTAGTACTCAGTACTCCAGGTGGAGTCTCAAGATGGAGCAGTAGATCAATGTCCAGCACAGCAGTTCTCCTATCACTTGGAGAAGGAAGTTATCATCAATGTATTCCAGGAGCCTCCTGGATTGCTTCTGCCCTGCTCCAACATACATCAGGGTGGTTGGAGTTCCACATGAGGACCAGGGCTTGTGAACATGAGGCTGTTGCTATCCATCTATAGAGAGCCTCATCTACTCAGTCTTCCTGATCAGGTAGCATATAGCAGATCCCTCCTGTCATGTCAGTTGTCCCTGATGGCCCTTTAATCCTGACTCATAAGGTCTTTATCAGCTCTTTATCCACCCCCAGAGGTCCATGGACAGCACCCCACCTGGTCATGGACAGAAAGCATGACATCCTCTCCTCCTTGTGTCCCCTGCCTGTCCTTCCTGAAAAGCCTGTACCCTTCCATTCCGATACTCCAATCACAGGAGCCATCCCACCTTGCCTCAGTGATGTGAATAAGATCACAGCTTGTAGGTGTGCACACATTTCTAACTCCTCTTGTTTATTCTTCATGCTGTGTGTGTTTGCACAGAGACTTTTAAGCTGGGTCTCTGAGGAAGCTGACTTACAAGCTTGAGTGGCTGGAATTCCTTTGTGCTGCTCCTCAGCTGCTCTTCTGGTGACCTGTGAATCCTCTCCAGGCATCTGTTACCGGCACTGGCATCAAACTGGTAGGAGTGGGATGGATCAAGGTTCTACTCCCACTTCAGCATAAACTAGGAAACCTTCATATTATTTTCTGAGTACCTGTCCAGGCTATTCAGGAAGGACACAGGCCCAGAATCATATCTGTACTGAACCCTCTGAACTTGACAATGCATTGAAGTGTACCAAGCCCCATCACTTGCATGTTTTCTAGTCATATTAGTGCTTTAGCACTAGCTTAAAGTCTTTTTGCTCTTGGGGGACTTCTTCCCTCCTTTTTCAGTGACTTGAACATCTTTGGCTAAGGGAAAGTGAAAGGCAGATGTCCAACTGCATTGCTGTTAAGCACTGGCGTTGTGCATCTTCTGTCTTTGGCCAGTTAGGGGCATGATCATCAGGGAGCCAACTGTGTACTGAAAGCCTAACATGGATTTGTTGGCTTGCTGCTAAGTGGTCTTGGTGCTGCCATTGAAATTGTCTCAAAATTAGCTGGGACAAAAAAAAGACTATGTGACCACCTGTGGCCATTGTTGACCCTTTGTGGATTAACAGGGAGCTGTTCCAGCCAGTTTCACTCTAGCAGAGTGGATAACTTTCTACAGCTGTCTTGCAGGTGACTTGCAGCTATTTGCTCTTTCTGTACCTGGCAGGTACACTTTAGCCTTGACACATATTTCTCTTAAGACTTTTACCTTTTTATTTCTAATAACTAGACTCTAGGGCACACCAGGGGGTTGCAGAAGATTATGGGATTCTTTCTTCAGTTCCAAAAGCCCTCTGATTAGCATTTTGAATGCATTCATTTATAAACCTTAGTTTGCACATTATTAGCTTTCAGCTGCATTTCTCACTGTCAGCCTTCTGAAGTCACTCCAATAACTCCTTGTGCATTACATAATGAAACAATAAATTAAGAGCATGCATATTTAATTGAAAACTGTCTTGGTTAGCATCAGGTAGAGGCTTAATCTGTCAATAAAATATTTCTGAATACTTCATTGTCCCTATCCTGATACCCACCACTAGTTTTACAGGGATTTCTACTGTAGGGGTCTTCATCAAGGACCTCTCTGGGCAAGGGTACGGACTGAAGTGTCTTGCATCAGTTAGGTTCTGGACTAATTTTTGCACAGTCACAAACTCTTCTCCCCTCTTTCTGTGAGCTCCTCAGTTGGATTCAGCTTCTGAACAATCATTTTTATTTATTGGATTCAAAATGTCTGCCTAGTAATCACCTGCAGATGAATCTGGAATGCCATTGCCCTTCTCCAGGTGCAGTAAACAGGGATCCCCTTTCCCAGCTCTGTGAGAATCCCACTGCAAGAGCCAGTAACACTCTTCTCTTTCCAGTCAGGATTGTCAGTATAGGAATAGCTAGCAAAGTTTTTAATCTACTCTAGATTTTTGAAAGAATAGGTTTAGGACAGTCTCTGACCAAACTCCTAGAGTGCTCTTTGTCTCCAGAGCTGTAGCTTGTCTTTCACTGCCCCTTCTAGTGCCAAATTTGGCTGCAGTGGCATGGCAGAAGTGATGTATTGAGGGAGCTGCTTGCACACTTTCTGCTTGCATCCTGGCCTGTATTAGGAGTAGTGTGGCCAGCAGGAGCAGGGAAGTCATTGTGCCCCTGGACTCTGCATCGGTTAGGCTGCACCTTGAGTCCTGTGTCCAGTTCTGGGCCCCTCAGTTTAAGAAGAACACCGAGACACTTGAACGTGTCCAGAGAAGGGCAACAAGACTGGGGAGAGGCCTTGAGCACAGCCCTGTGAGGAGAGGCTGAGGGAGCTGGGGTTGTTTAGCCTGGAGAACAGGAGGCTCAGGGGTGACCTCATTGCCCTCTACAACTACCTGAAAGGAGCTGCCTAAAACAGACAGGGAGAGTCCTTACTGAGTTTACAAATGCCTTGAAATGTCAGTTCCCATCATTACTCCATGTGAAGGGTCCTTTTTCTCCACTTTCATTACAGGGAGCCTGACACCCTGATTGAACAAACTGTCTCTTGCTATCCAGATATTCACCCACTCCTAGGCAGGGACATAGGAAAATGTTTCATGCAACAAGAACTTTAACAGTTCCTGCACATTCCTGAAAGCTTGTATTCAAGCTGAGAATCATTAAAACACACCCAGCTCTCACACCATGGGAACTGAAGTAAGGCCATAAAATGCCCGAGGAGCTATGCTGTGCATGAGGAGGGTACACCAAGCCTGGTCTGGAAAACCAGGTCCCATAATAGTTCTGACTCTATAGCTGAGAGGATCTGGCAACGCCCCACTTGATTTCACACTTTGGAGAGAGAGAGAAGCATGATGGAAGTTATAAGCAGGCAGTAGTACACCAACAGCACAGTCTGGTTACGTGGGAGACATCAATACCCACCACCACCTTCATCAGACAAGCTACTTACGTCCACAAATCATTCACTGTGATCCAAGTCTATGCCACCTCTTGTTGGAATGGATCACTCTCCTTGTCTCGTCTAGTCAACATGTCCAGAGATCAGCACAGAAATCAAATGCTTCTTTCAGATGCCACTTCCTGGGTGAATGTGCTCAGACCAGGGCTATCAATTCACAGGTCTTGTCCAGAGGAAGGACTCCAAGGGAAGTGGATAAGCAGGTTAGGTTCTACAAAGACAAAGACATCCAGAGTCTACAAATGCAGAACTGTGTTAGTTATTCTCCACTCAGAATCTGGTCCACACGGGATCTCCTCTTTAGATCTGCTCTGGTTGCATCTCTGTGTCTCAGACAGAGGATCATGAAGAAGGACAAAAAATACCAGACTCTGCAGTGAGGGAAACTCTGAGCGCTTTGTGATGGAGGTGCCAAGTTGCTGTACTGTGTATTTGCCCAAGGATGATGAGGTGTTCCTGTCACAAAACATTAATGATCAACTACAACTGCAAAAGTCTTTGCATCCTTACAACCACATTTTTCCATCCTTCCTGCAGTTGCCTGCAATACCTCCTCCACATGCTGATGGAGTACTCCTCAGCTGTCTTGTCTGCCTAGCTCCTCACCATCCTCTCTTACAGACTGTGAGCAGGCATACATATAGCACTGCTGCAAGCATGTTCAAACCGAGCGGGGGGCACAGCACAGGGTGAGTGTGGAAGTGTCTATTCCTTGAGATTCTCAAGCTGAAGCCCTAGACTCTGAAGGCTAAATTTTAAAGGATGTGCAACCCTGATTCCTGAATCTTCATTCCTGCCATGGAGTGGACTACAGTCATTTGCTAGGCCTTGTTTTGTTTCCAAATAAACCCTAGTGCTTTAAGCAAACTTTTTGTTTGTCACACCACTTTAAAGAGTGAAATGATGAAAGAGGCTGTCTTTATGTTCCCTGTATATATCTGTCAGCATTTTGCCTGGAATGCTAGTATTTATAGTCTCTATATTTCATAGAGTATTCTGTGGCCAGAGGGTCTATGTATTATTGTTATTTTTGGTCCAGCTTTCAGGGGCTGCATATTGCCAACAGCTTTTTTTTTTGGTAAGGAGACAGTAAAAAACTTAGCATTTGACAACACGTCTGCGTGTCTTGACTCAGTGCACTTTTGGAAAGCCTTCTTGTCTGGCATTCACACTATATCATCCTCCACCACAAGACAATTTAAAATAGGATAGTCCCAGTCCTGCCAGCTTTCTCTAAACAAAGCCTGTGAGTTGAGAATGAGCTCAGTGTGTGCACAATGTCTATTGCCATAGGCATTCCAATGAGAGGGGAGTGGTTAGGACAATACTGGATATCCTAGGACACTTTGAGAAGAACTGTGAGTCTCTCCCTGTTCTCCAGCTGACCTTGCTTCAGGGGTCTTTCTTCTTCATTGATTTCAAAAATACACTTTCACCCTCAGACCATCAGCCTTCAGAGACCTCAAATAATACACTGAGACCACTGCGCCATGGGAAGTTTAGGCTGGAGGTGAGGAGAAAGTTCTTCAATGAGAGAGTTGTTAGCCATTGGAATGTGCTGCCCAGGGAGGTGGTGGAGTCACCATCCCTGGAGGTGTTCAAGAGGGGATTGGACGTGGCACTTGGTGCCATGGTTCAGTAGTCATGAAGTCTTGGGTGACAGGTTGGACCTGATGATCTTTGAGGTCTTTGCCAACCTTGTTGATTGTATGATTCTATGAATACCTGGACAGCAAGGCTGCTTATTCCTGATGCTGCCACCACAGAGAGATGGGGTGAGGAGGCAAAAGCAGGAACAGATTCTCTGTGAGGTGGTGGTTTGAGCTACATCTCGTTTGCAACAGCCCATACATATCCTCTAACCAAGGTACAATAGGGCTTCTGATGCAGTAGGAAGCTGCCTTTCTAGTTTATACTCGAAGCTGGCCCCAAACCTAATAAGGACAAATATGAAATTCTCACATCTTTAGAATTGCTAAAATCTGCATTTATTGAAGATATGAGTCAGCTAATATGAAAAAAATCTACGTGGAAAAAATTCTTTACGAGACTCTCTTTTAAAAGACACCTAAATGAATAACAGAGGAATCACAGAATCATTGAATCAATAAGGTTGGCAAAGACCTCAGACATCATCAAGTCCAACCTATCACTCAACAAACACCTCATGACTAAGTAAACCATGGCTTCAAGTGCCACATCCAATCCCTTTTTGAACACCTACAGGGATAGTGACTACACCACCTTCCTGGGCAGCACATTCCAATGGGCAACAACTCTCTCTGTGAAGAATTTTCTCCTCACCTCCAGCCTAAACTTCCCCTGGTGCAGCTTGAGACTGTGTCCTCTTGTTCTGGTGCTGGTTGCCTGGGAGAAGAGACCAACCCCTTCCTGGCTACAACCTCCCTTCAGGTAGCTGTAGAGAGCAATAAGGTCTCCTCTGAGCCTCCTCTTCAGGAACCTGATGTTCTTATTTGGAACTGTCCATATAATAGAATTTAAATGCCATTTAGACATCAGACTTTGAATCTTGTACTGCCTTTTAGAAGCATCCAGATACCTAATTCCACTTAATGTCACAGACTATGAGGCACACAAATATCTTAACGATTTGGGCATGAGGTTTCAAATTTATATTAGCTCTGACAGGAGAGCTGTGGCTTGTGGTCTTGCTGTTGTGAACTCTTATTCACAAACTGCCTGGCTTTACCAGAACTTTGTGCACCAATTTTTTTAGCTTTGTTTTCTGTTTAAGCATTTTGAATAGATTTGTTTGTCCTCGATGTAACTAATCTCACAGATGGATTATTGGGCTTGAAGAATTTGTTTACATTCAGAAGTCTTTTATCTCATCACTGAAATGTTTTTATTTTGAGGGGAGGAGAGAGTTTGTGCTGAAAAACTCCCTTTCATTATGCAACATGCACTTCTGTTTTGCTAGGAGGAGGCCATATGCCCTGGCTAGGCTGGCACATGCAGTACACAATGTACTTTTTTGGGGGGGGTAATTCTCTAAATCTCTCTCAGTCTCTGCTCCTTTTATGCCCATGAACTTTAACAAGCTGGAGGAGAAACCCTGTGAAGGCTGGAACTTCCAAACCAAAAACACAGTGCTTGAAATGAAACAGAATGATCTCATCCATCCCTAACTTTTAGAGCTTTTGCTACACTTAATAGACAGCTTTACTTCTATAAAACTCGAGTCCTTGTCAGCCTTGGAAATAGCACTTATTGACTTTAAGTCACTTGTGTTTACTTTAAGCAATTGCCTCCTGTGTATGTCCACACACAATAACTTTGCAAACAAAATGCCAAGTATTTCTGATGTTGATCAAGAGATTTCATTTCCGTGTCAAGCTCTTTTCCAACTGGGTACAAGTGAAGGAAAAGTTTTTCGATGTACTGTATAGTGTTTTGCACTCCTGTACATCTGACATTAGAGTAACACAGACTGGGCTTCCTCCAACAGAGTTCTGGACCCTTCAGTTTAGGAAGGATGTTGAGTTGCTGGAACATGTCCAGAGAAGGGCAACAAAGTTGGTGAGGGGTTTGGAACACAAGCCCTATGAGGAAAGACTGAGGGAGCTGGGGTTGCTTAGCCTGGAGAAGAGGAGACTCAGAGGTGACCTCATTGCTCTCTACAACTACCTGAAGGGAGGTTGTAGACAGGCTTAGGTTGGTCTCTTCTCCCAGGCAACCAGCACCAGAACAAGAGGACACAGTCTCAAGCTGCATCAGAAGAGGTTTAGGCTGGAAGTTAGGAAGAAGTTCTATACAGAGTGATTGCCCATTGGAATGGGCTGCCCAGGGAGGGCGTGGAGTCACCATCACTGGAGGTGTTCAGGAGGAGATTTGATGGGGTGTTTGGTGCCATGGTTTAGTTGGTTGGGTGGTGTTGGATGATAGGTTGGATGTGATGATCTTGAAGGTCTCTTCCAACCTGGTCTGGTCTATTCTATTCTATTCTATTCTATTCTATTCTATTCTATTCTATTCTATTCTGTTCTGTTCTGTTCTGTTCTGTTCTGTTCTGTTCTGTTCTGTTCTATTCTATTCTATAGTGGCTTTTGTGACTCTTGATCTCCTGGATGTTTCAAGGGCCCCCCAGGCTCTAAGTCAAAAAGTCTACTTTTGACTCTGATGGGAGAAAAGTGCTTCCTTCTGCGGCAGCAACTGCCAAACTACGCCTCCCTTCCTGACTGGCCCTGCACAATCGCTGTGATAAAGGTTTTTTAGGTCTTTACCTCGAAAGCCAGTTTGGCACACGAGATTGATATGCAGATGACTCCAACTCCAATGTGGTATTCTGTAAGCGGACATATGAAGGAAGAGCTGTGGAGTGGTTCTCCTTTTTTGCACAGTAACAGAACTAACTAGCCAGATGCATTGTTAGGTATCTGTTAAAGGGCTTTTGTTTTTCCATAAATAACCCCTGCATGTTTTGAAAATTAAATCAGCCATCACACGCAGGCTTTTGGAAATGTCAGCAGGGCTGAATGCAGTCAGCATGCTCAAGAAATCATTTGTCATGATTCAATCAATGAGCCAGTGCAAAAAAAATAAAATCTAAAGAAAGGCTGCAGTGGAATAAACTAGCTTCAGGTTCCATGCATACAATCAATCCAACACATAAATAGTCCAGGAACGATTACATACTCATATTGCTTTGCCTGTTGAATAAAACAGTTACTGAAGTGAGAAGACTATTGTGTTTACCAAAATAAGCAGAGGTGAGATGCAGACAGCAACATCAAATTGATGGACTGCTCTTGTAGAATCCTTCCAGCACTGTGGATCCAATGCTGGAAAAGGTCCCTTATCCAACTGAAGTACTTAAGCATGTGTTTCATTCCCAGTGAGTTCAAAGAGGCTTAATCTCACTCTTAAAGTAAGCATCTGCTTAAATGTTTAGCTGAATGAAGGCCTACTGCCTTGGTTCCATTTTTTATTGGAAATATTCACTGACTTCCATGACTGCAGAATCATACTCTTAAATAGGACTTGCTGAACTATGTGTGTCTAAGCCTTAGTCATTCACCTATTTTGCTCCAAGCATCCTTCCTGAGTAGGGGATGTCTGTCAGCAATATATATTTATCCAGCCTTGGGATAATTAGTGGATCAAGGGATATCATCACAAGAAATCTTCTCAGATGGTTAGAATCAAGGAGCCTGATTCAGCAGAGTACTTGAACTGAATAATGAAATTAGGTTGGTGTTGGTCTGGCAATGCTCTGAATAAATAACATGGTTCCCAGCTTACTCCTAGTCCATATTTGCACACACCAGATACAGCTACCAGAACACGATTAAGTGAAGCAAGGCCATAAGGCTCACGGGATCACGGAGTAAGAGAGACTCTGGCATTTTGTAAAGATTCAGCCCAAAGACCACGCTGCAGGGGTGAGCAAGGTGGAAGCAGTTGTGAAAGTGTCACACACAGCACGCAAGATTTGACAGGTCTATGAGCAGCCCCATTAAAATCAATGAGAACGAAACACAAGCTTTGCTCGGCAGAGATGAGATTACTCATGCGCCTAAAATTAAACATGTGGTTAAGTGCTTTGCTGAATCAGGGCCAGAGAGATGGAAAATGAGTACTGCCAGTACTGACTCTCCCCCATCCTCTTTTCCACACAGCTGCCTGCTGATGCCTGCTGACTTTTTTTCCCCCCTTTTTGTGTAAATAAGTACTGTAGCTATAGTACTTTATTAATTGCTAAAAGAAACTTGGCCATATCCGAAGCACGGGCCTTACTGAGATGCTACTTAGACATTAACTTCCATTAACACCAAATTAAGACTTGACTCCAAGATCATAATTAAAAAAAAAAAAGAGATTCTGTAAGCACAAGAATAGAGTCATTGCTAATGCCATGGATGGAGCTGGTTTCCTACAGCAGAACCAGGTTAGTGAGAAAGTACAACTGGCAGATGAGTTCAGAGGACAGATGTTGGGAAACATAAAGTAGAGAGCTGCTTCTGTGCTTTTCTTTTGTATGTGTTCATTAGCTAATTCATCAAATCTTTTAGCAGCAATTGACCACAAATCACTCACAATATCTAATCTGAGCTTTCAGTTGAAAGCTTTGTAAGGCTCTTGGTTAATGAGAGCCTAGAGCTCCTTATAAGTAGTGCCTTGCTTGGGTTTCTTCAAGAAACTCTTGCATTGCAGTTTAACTAGATTGGGTGCTAGAAACAATTCCTTTCCTCCAGGAGTGGTCAGGGATTGGGACAGGCTGCCCAGGGAGGTGCTGGAGTCACCATCCCTGGAGGTGTTCAAAAACCATGTGGCCATGGGGGCACCTGGGGACACGGTTTAGTGGCCATGGGGGTGTTGGGTTGGTGGTTGGACTTCACGATCTTGGAGGCCTTTCCAGCTGAAACAGTTCTATGATTCTATGGCCCTATGAAAAGGACACACATTTGTGCATGGCAGATTTGTTATTAGTCCACTTACAAGTCTGGTAATAATTGTTGATTTGATTCATCAAACAAAAGATTTGCAGTCGCGTCAAATGGCTTTGGTGATCCTAACACCAAAAATGCAAGCTAGAGTGTGGAATTTGTTTGGATCAGGGGAAATGCAGTATGTGTGTTTGACATAAAAGATGTTCATATGACAAGCATCTGGGATTTACGTTACATAGATCTGCTAAATCACCGTATTCCTACATCTGCTCACCACTTCCAGAATGACAGCACAAGAGTTACACTCAACCTTTGTTTAGAATGCCTGTATTTGTCCATGTAAACATCCCCTCAGAAAGCAGTTGAGAACAAGGATATCATGGAATCCTAGAATGGCTTAGGATGGAAGGGACCTTAGAAATCCAGATGGCAGCCAGTCACAAGTGGCGTTCTCAGGGTGCAGTGTTGGGACCACTTCTGTTTAACATCTTTATTGATGAACTTGATGAAGACATACATCAGTACTTTCACAGATGACACCAAGTTAGGTAGCAGTGCTGATCTTCATGAGGGTAGGGAAGCGCTACAGAGGGACTTGAATAGATTGGATCCATGGCCAACGTTAATCACAGTATCACAGTATCACATTATCGCCAAGGCTGGAAGAGACCTTGAGGATCATTGAGTCCAATCTGTCACCACAGACCCATGACTAGACCATGGCACCAAATGCCATGTCCAATCCCCTCTTGAACACCTCCAGGGATGGTGACTCCACCACCTCCCTGGGCAGCACATTCCAATGACTAATGACTCTCTCAGTGAAGAACTTTCTCCTCACCTCAAGCTTAAACTTCCCCTGGCGCAGCTTGAGACTGGGATGAGCTTCAACAAGGCCAAATGCCAGGTCCCGCACTTGGGTCACAACAACTCCAAGCAATGCTACAGGCTTGGGGAAGTGTGGCTGGAAAGTTGTCTGGCAGAAAGGGACCTGGGGGTTCTAATGCACAAGCAGCTGAATATGAGCCAGCAGTGTGCCTAGTTGGCCAAGAAAGCCAATGACATCCTGGCTGGGATTAGAAATGCTGTATTCAGCAGGAGCAGGGAGGTGATTGTCCCCTTGTACTCAGCTCTGGTGAGACTACACCTTGGGTATTGTGCCCAGTTTGGGCACCCCAATACAAGAGAGATGTGGTGGTGCTGGACCCAGTGCAGAGAAGGGCAACAAAGCTGGGGAAGGGCCTGGAGTGACTGAGGGAGCTGAGTCTGTTTAGTTTGGAAAAGAGGAGGCTGAGGGGAGACCTCATTGCTCTCTACAGCTACCTGAAAGGATGTCATAGAAAGGCTGGTGCTGGTCTTTTCTCACAAGTAATTAGTGATAGAACAAGAAGGAATGGCCTCAAGCTGCCACTGGGTAGGTTTAGACTGGACATTAAGAAAAAAAATTTCAGATGAAGAGTGGTCAGGCATTGGAATGTGCTGCCCAGGGATATGGCTGAGTCACCAACTCTGGATGTGTTTAAAGGTGGCTTGTATGTGGTGCATGGGGATATGGTTTAGGGGTGAACCTTGTAGACTAGGGTTCTGGATTGGAGTTGGTGATCCCAAGGGTCTTTTCCAACCTGAATGTTTCTGTGATTCTGTGATCACCTACTCCAAACTCCCCTCAATGGGCAGGGACACTTCTCAGCTAGACTCAGCTGCTCAAGGCATCATCCAACCTGGCCTTGGACACCCCCAGGAAGAAGGCATCATCTAAAACTATGAGTACTACTACAGCTATTATATCTTAATAAACTGATTTATTTGTGTGTAAATTACAAAGCTACAGATTTTCTGATATTCACAGATGACTGAGCTTTGATGTGCATTTTATAACCTTTGGAAATATGGGGATTTGATATTTCTAGTGGAAACAAGCAGTGCAAAACAGACAAGACCTAGATTTTTAGGCAGCATTGCATTCTTCTCTCCCTGTGCAACTGAGTTCAAAAGATTTTAGCACTGCATAGCCTGTGCTTTGTTCTGTTAAATAAATTCAACAGTAGAGTTAAGATAGAAATTCTGAGAGTTTTTGCATGCTTCACCACTTGTCACTTTAAAATAGTGTGTTACTAATAAAATAAATAATAGCAATACCCCTTAAAATAATGTTTTGCTAATAACTTTTATCCAGTGCAATAAAATGGAGTGAGAACTATAAAAAAAATAGAAGATATTAGATGAAAAGTGAGATGCAAGTAAAATTTATTATACTAATATGTAAAAAAAATATAATATATACTAGACAATATATAAAATGTATTAATTATAATAAATTAAGCATAGAATCATAGAATTGTCCAGGTTAGAAGGGACCTCAAGGATCATCTAGTTCCAACCCCCCTGCCATAGGCAGGGACACCTCACACTAGAGCAGGTTGCTCAGAGCCACATCCAGCCTGGCTTTAAAAACTTACAGGGATGAGGCTTCCACCACCTCCCTGGGCAACCTGTGCCAGTGTCTCACCACCCTCATGGGGAAGAACTTCTTCCTAACATCCAATATGAATCTACCCATTTCTAGGTTTGTTCCATTCCCCCTGGTCCTGACACCCTAAAAATACCCTCCCCAGCTTTCTTGTAGGCTCCCTTCAGGTACTGGAAGGCCACAATTTGGTCTCCTCAGAGCCTTCTCTTGTCCAGACTGAACAGATCCAATTTCCTCAGTCTGTCCTCATAGGAGAGGTGCTCCAGCCCTCTGATCATCCTCATGTCCCTTCTCTGGCCACTTTCCAGCACGTCCAGATCCTTCCTGTAATAGGGACTCCAGAAATAACAATACAATGTACCATGGTCCTTAGAAAACAAAATGTATCAGTCAGGGTTGGAAGGGACCACAAGGATCATCTAGTTCCAACCCCCCTGCCATGGGCAGGGACACCCCACACTAGATCAGGCTGACCAGAGCCTCATCCAGCCTGCTCTTAAATACTTCCAGGGATGGGGCCTCAACTACCTCCCTGGACAAGCCATTCCAGGGCTTCACCACTCTCATGTCTTTCATTACCACCAGTAGATCTGTGTGTACAAGAGGAGATACTCCATCTACTTGCTTTTTAACTGAGAAAGTGAGTTGTCAGTTTGGACACTCAGATTTTCCTAGGTATGGACTAACACCATGCAATGTAGAACTGGACATGTACATCTGCCATGCCCCAGAGGCTCACAAAGCCTCTACCACCATACTTTAATGTTCAATAACTTCTTAATTGGTTCTTGCCTTGATAATTGTCATGGAAAGAGGAACCTTGAAGAGTTGGTCCAGGTTGTTGTTTGTCAGTCTTGACGTATCAAATCACTCACACAGTATCACCTAGGTTGGAAGAGACCTCGAGGATCATCAAGTCCAACCTGTCACCACAGACCCATGACTAGATCATGACACCAAATGCCATGTCCAATCTCCTCTTGAACACCTCCCTGGGCAGCCCATTCCAATGACTAATGACTCTCTCAGTGAAGAACTTTCTCCTCACCTCGAGCCTAAACTTCCCCTGGCGCAGCTTGGGACTGTGTCCCCTTGCTCTGGTGCTGGTTGCCTGGGAGAAGAGACCTTTAGAATAACCTTTATTAGAATAAACCAAACCAGGTTGGAAGAGACCTTCAAGATCATCATGTCCAACCCATCAACCAATCCAACCCACCCAAACAGCTAACCCATGGCACCAAGCACCCCATCAAGTCTCCTTCTGAACACCTTCAATGACAGCGACTCCACCACCTCCCCGGGCAGCCCATTCCAATGGGCAATCACTCTCTCTGTATAGAACTTCTTCCTAACATCCAACCTGAACCTCCCCTGGCGCAGCCTGAGACTGTGTCCTCTTGTTCTGGTACTGGGTGCCTGGGAGAAGAGACCATCATCAGCCTGTCTACAACCTCCCTTCAGGTAGTTGTAGAGAGAGACCAACCCCTTCCTGGCTACAACCACCTTTCAGGTAGTTGTAGAGGGAGATATGCACAGATATTGGATTGATGGTGTTTTAGGTGTAAGGGAGATGTGTACATGCCATACACATCAGAAAATCATTAACAGCCTTCCTCCCCCCCAAAAAAAAAAAGGATAGTCTGGTTCTCACAACGTCCACAACTCACAGGAGCCACTCTTATGTAGCCCTTGTGCACACACTTACACTACTTACACTTACTCATCTGATGTCTGCACATGGAGAGGAACAGATCTATGTTAAGCTTCTTGCCTCTGATAGTTGAACCACTCTGGGGCAAAAACTCAAAGGGGTTGCTGTCTATCAGATCGCCCTGTGGAAAAGGAGACCTGAGAGCTAGTGTTAGGATTTTATGGCTGTCAAAATAAATCATCTTAAGCTGAGCTTAGGAAAAATTAATCAAAACCAAACCAAATCAATCAAACAAACAAAAACCCTACTTTTTTTTCTTTTTCTTTCTTTTTTTCCCTACTGCATTACTGTTTACGAGGGAATGAAGATTGTTCAGGGAATTCAATCCAGGAGAGGTGACAGAGGCCTTTTTTTGTGTGTGAATGTGTGATTAAATTAGTATTAAAGTGACTATAGCTTCTACATGGCCAGCTCACTCTGGAAGAGAGTGATATTTGGAAAATCAGCTAAAAGGCCCATGAGGAGAAAAAAGAAGAACAATGCTGTGCTGCACTGAGCAGCAAGGGATGCCCAGTCATATCCTAGTAGAAACACTGGCCTGTGACAGTTTATATCTGGCACTGGAGTATGTTAATTTTTATCTGCCTGCATCACCATCATCTTCTCCCCTGCTTGCCCTAACTGTTTTACAGTGCTGAATATGATGATCTGAAAACAGTTCTTGCAGTCCTATGTAAAGACATCCCAAACTGCATAGGTCAGGGCCAGTGTGGACTGGGAAGACAGGTGTCACAGTAGGTGACAGTCTACATGATTTGCACATTCCACCAGGGAAGACTGGAAGCTGGAATACCTCTGTCTATCAGATCTTAGAGTGGTTTCAAGAAGAGAAGGTCCCTCTGTCTAATGTCATTTAGCCTGCAAGTCAGACAGGGCATGCCAATTACTAATGACTGAGCTTCACTGGACTGCCTGACCCTATGGGTATTCTCTGAACTGTGCTGCAAAGCAACCACAAATCACATGGCTTTGTTTGGGAAAACTGCCTGTTGGGACAGTGAGATTAATTTGGGCCTGAAAAAAAATGATGTTCTGACAGTTTGGATTGCTATGTCATAGAGACAATCCACTTTATGCCTGTGGCACCCTCAGCCTACCCAAGTAGCAGGTGCTGAGCTGCAGGGTCACAGAGCTGGATTCAAGCAGTAGAAATAAAGATAGTTTCATAGCTGGCTGAAGGGAGAGTAATGCAAAAACAGGAAGCATGAGGTAAGAAGCACAAACAAAGCCTGGAGGAAAGATTTGTTGCAGTTTAGGATCATATGAGAAGACTTGAAAGAGTGTCAGCAAGTCTGGGTGTGGTAAAAGTGCATCTTAGCAGAAGGTCTTAAAGCAGGCACCAAAACAATAGGAAGAGTTCATGTGGTCAAGACCAATGGCCAAGTATAGGAAACCACAATGTTTGCTTGCTTGAGCAAAAGCTGGCAGAGAGGAAGTGCCTGAGATTGAAAATTCACTGTGACGGCCAAGCACTGTCCAGAAGGGACCCAGACGCTTCCTCACATAGCACCAGGAACTGTGTGGGCGACCCTGGCTGTGTGCGCGCAAGGATTGATCAGGAGAGAAGCCAGCAGTGAAAGTAACATCCCTGGAGGAGTATATGCAAGGAGCAAAAAGCAGAGTGGCAGGACAGAAAGTCAGAGACAGATAAAAATATTCATTCCACAGCTTCTGTCACACAAAATGGTCTGCGAGATCAATTGGGGACTGAAAGCAGCTTGTCCGACAAATGACCTTATGAAGGAAAGCAGCTGGCTACAGGCTTTCTGCCAGCTAAGGAAAACAGGAGTCCTTGGGATTGTGTAGAAAGCAACTGAAGTCTGTAGGTCCTCACCACTACAGCACCTTCACCCAGTGATGAATAAGAAAATCTGAGGGTCATGATGGACAAGAGCCAGAGTGGTCAATCAGACCCTGGGCTGCATCAGGAGAAGTGTGGCCAGCAGGGCAAGAGAGGTGATCCTCCCCCTCTACTCAGCCCTGGTGAGACCCCACCTGGAGTACTGTGTCCAGTTCTGGAGCCCCTATTACAAGAGGGATCTGGAGGTGCTGGAAGGTGTCCAGAGAAGGGCCACAAGGATGATCAGAGGGCTGGAGCACCTCTCCTATGAGGACAGACTGAGGGAGTTGGGGCTGTTAACTCTGGAGAAGAGAAGGCTCCGAGGTGACCTAATTGTGGCCTTCCAGTATCTGAAGGGGACTACAAGAAGGCTGGGGAGGGACTTCTCAGGCTCTCAGGTAGTGATAGGACTAGGGGGAATGGAATGAAGCTGGAGGTGGGGAGATTCAGGCTGGAGGTGAGGAGGAAGTTCTTCACCATGAGAGTGGTGAAGCCCTGGAATGGGTTGTCCAGGGAGGTGGTTGAGGCACCATCCCTGGAGGTGTTTAAGAGCAGGCTGGATGAGGCTCTGGCCAGGCTGATCTAGTGTGGGGTGTCCCTGCCCATGGCAGGGGGGTTGGAACTAGATGATCCTTGTGGTCCCTTCCAACCCTGACTGATTCTATGATATTATGGTCCAATTGCATCTGGCTTCAGGCAAGCCTGGTGACCAATGCCTGAGGAAAGAACAACCCTTCCCAAGATGTCCACAGACTGGAGCAGTCTAAAAGCTGCATGGACCTGAATGGAAGGACTCTAGCACAAGATAAACTTAGAGCACCTCTGAGTGCTGCATGCTTTTTTGATAAGAGCTGACACATTGCAAAATTGAGGAAAAAGTTAAATATGTAACCACTGTTGTACAAGCCTTAGATAACCCCTCTGTGCCAGTATATGCAGTTAGTCTAAGGGTGTTAACTTCTAGGCATCTTTTCTGAGCAGGCTGAGTGGCTGGAAGGCTACAGTGTGGGATCTGTCAGAACATCCCTGCAGAAAAACATTGCCGGTTTTGATTGCCACTAGCAACTTAGTCTTGCCTGAAACCATGCGCAGCAGAAGCATTTGGTGTCTTGCCAAGCCAAGAGGGAACGGGTGCTACACCCAGACTGCTTGGAAGAATTTACCTCTCTTTGTGCTTCACACATACCTCTACAATGTACCCAGAGTGCCATGGAGGCGAAATCAAAATCTGTATGCAAGTCAGAGAGGAGATCGACATTGAGAAGTGGTGGAAGCTGTCTGGATTTGGCTGGAAAAACAGGGTGAAAAGAGAGACAAGCATTAGCAACCAGTTCTGTGCCCACCAGCTGTGAAAAGGAAGGAGTCACCACCAAGGGGCAGCCTTTTCCTAATAGATTTGTCATGTTGTTTGTAAGAACTGCTGCCCTGCCATTCCTACATCCCCATTCAGATACTTCAAAGTAAAGAGGCAGTTGTGAAAAAGGCCCTGAGAGCCTCTAGGTGCCAGTCAACATGAGAGTGCTCAGCACTGGCTTCTTAGTTAGGGGTAAGACAGAGCAGAGAGTTCACAGAGTCTGGAGAAGACATGCAAAACGCCCTGACTAACACTGTGAAGTTCAAGAAATGGAGAGTCCCATTGATCAATATTTCCTGCTTAGACATGATGAAGTGTAAGAGTGTGATTAATGGGCCAATTAAATTCCCTTGTTTCCAACAGAGACCTGAACCTGCATTTTGTTGTTTGGGTTTGTTGTTTGGTTGTGTTCTTTTTTTCCAGTACCATAATGTTTAGCCAGTTTGAAGAAAGTCCTTAATTTCATTTTGAGCTTTTATCTATATTTTATAGAGGCAGGGTGAAAAATTAAGTCACATTGTGGGCAAAACATATTAGATTATGATCCTTAATCACCTGTATTGAGCAGGAAGGCCCTGATTCAGCAATGCATTGAAGTGTGTGCTGAATTTTAAGTAAGTGTGAAGACTATTGTTATTCAGAAAAGTGTTTAGGCGTGTGCTTACATGTTTTGCTGAACTGAAGCTTGAGAGCAATAAGAAGGCCTCTGGCACTTACCTAAGAGCAATCCAGGGTGACTCATAGTAGTGAAACTGAAGCTGTGACCGCAGAGAGTTATTACATAGAGCAGTCTCCAGACCCTGTACTTTAATAATCAGGGAAAGGAAAGATCTGCTTATCCTAGTCATCAGACTCCTGAAGTGTCTCTTTGGTAGATTGGAACCACATTATTTTACCAGAATCTTTTCATTGCTTATCAATCAAGGATGATGGGTATGTTCCACACACCCCCCACATCCCCCCTTTATTTTAATTACACTTTCCAGTGGACATATCGTTTGCAGCATGCAGTGGTGACAAGCCAATCAGATCCTGGGCTGCATCAGGAGAAGTGTGGCTAGCAGGTCGAGGGAGGTGATCCTCCCCCTCTACTCAGCCCTGGTGAGACCCCACCTGGAGTACTGTGTCCAGTTCTGGAGCCCCTATCACAAGAGGGATGTGAAGGTGCTGGAAGGTGTCCAGAGAAGGGCCACGAGGATGATCAGAGGGCTGGAGCACCTCTCCTGTGAGGACAGACTGAAGGAGTTGGGGCTGTTCAGTCTGCAGAGCAGAAGGCTCCGAGGTGACCTAATTGTGGCCTTCCAGTATCTGAAGTGGGCTACAGGAAGGCTGGGGAGGGACTTTTCAGGATCTCAGGTAGTGATAGGACTAGGGGGAATGGAATGAAGCTGGAGGTGGGGAGATTCAGGCTAGATGTGAGGAGGAGGTTCTTCACCATGAGAGTGGTGAGACCCTGGAATGGGTTGTCCAGGGAGGTGGTTGAGGCCCCATCCCTGGGGGTATCACAGTATCACTTAGGTTGGAAAGGACCTCGAGGATCATCGAGTCCAACCTATCAACACAGACCCCATGTTTAAGAGCAGGCTGGATGAGGCTCTGTCCAGCCTGATCTAGTGTGGGGTGTCCCTGCCCATGGCAGGGGGGTTGGAACTAGATGATCCTTGTGGTTCCTTCCAACCCTGAATGAAACTATGAAACTATGAACAAACTCCTGCTGCAAAGCCAATTGAAAGGCTCCCATTGATTCTAAGGAAAGCTGCTTCAGGCCCTGAGTCACTGTATGGGCAGCTTTGGTCTCAGCACTTCTTGTTTTGCCTCTACAACGTGGCAGTGGATCAAATTCTCCCAGCCAGCAACAAACAAATGCTGAGACTGGAGAATAATTCCCTGACCTTAAAGTCTGCTGACAGC
This sequence comes from Melanerpes formicivorus, assembly GCF_026170545.1. Classification (NCBI taxonomy): domain Eukaryota; kingdom Metazoa; phylum Chordata; class Aves; order Piciformes; family Picidae; genus Melanerpes; species Melanerpes formicivorus. Next base: position 39,600,970 of record NW_027142355.1, on the reverse strand, counting down.
TGCTGCCTCTTTCTGTTTCTTCCTTTCTAGATATTGCAGTTGTCAGGTCAAGCTACCCCAGCTATCCCCATCTCTGGCACATCCATCACCTGGCACAGTATCTGGGGAGAACTCTGCTCTGGCAAGCACTGTACCTGGATCCGAGGCACACTGCTCTGCTTGCCTTAGCCATGATGCCAAGGGAAGAATTTAACCCCCTGTCAGCTCAGAGCAATAAATGAGACAACTTCCCAACAGATTATCAGCTCTTTTCCATGCAGTGCCCAGGATTGTTTAACTCTTACTATGACTGATTAAAAAAAAAAAAACACATAATGGAAAATTGATTTTTTTTTCTTTTCTGCTTTATAGGGGAGGAAAAAAAAATCAATGCAGATCAAGAACAGGACAAACAGTGAAAGGGAAGAAATATGTCTGCAAATTTCACTGGTCACAAACCTGAACACAAGAATATATATTCTAAACTGCAGGAACACACATTTCCTAAAGCCTCCTAACTCTCTGTGCTAGAAGAATAATCTCAGAGAAACTTGCAAGCAGATTGAAAATAGATGGGGTGTCTCTAAGTGAAAAGAGACAGTTATCCTCTGCGCCTGCTAACAAACACAGCCCCCTTTTGTTAGGAAATGGCTCTGACTTAAAATACCACCTGGAAGTAAACTCCTTCCCCAATGCATCATGAATCCTTCAAAGGCATTTTGGAAGTCTCTCTAAACCATTGGCTTTATTGTGGCTTTATTTAGGATTTGAAGAGAGAGAATGCTGCAATCAGTAAAAAGAAAGACAGAGGAAATTATTACCTTTCAGTCCCTGTGATTTAGAAAGAATAACATGCTTCTCTCTTGATATATTGTATTATATACTTACAGAATAAGATCTGACAGTGTGGTATTGAACTGTGACTCTCTACTGAACTGAGATCATGCTGCATTGTACAACAAGGACTTCTGAGCCTGGGACTTTAGTGCCTTTCCTAGAATGCCATCCTCTCACTGTGTTCCCCTCTACCTTTCCAGCAGAATGGATTACTGCAATGGCCAGGCAGCCATGCCCTCACCTCTGCATAGAATGGAATGGAATGGAATGGAATGGAATGGAATGGAATGGAATAGAATAGAATAGAATAGAATAGAATAGAATAGAATAGAATAGAATAGAATAGAATAGAATAGAATAGACCAGGTTGGAAGAGACCTTCAAGATCATCGTGCCCAACCTATCATCCAACACCATCTAATCAACTAAACCATGGCACCAAGCACCCCACCAAGTTTCCTCTGAAATACCTCCAGTGATAGTGACTACACCACTTCCCTGGGCAGCACATTCCAATAGCCAATCACTCTCTCTATGAAGAATTTCTTTCCAACATCCAGCCTAAACCTTCCATGGTGCAGCTTGAGACTGTGTCCTCTTGTTCTGGTGCTGGTTGCCTGGGAGAAGAGACCAGCCCCCACCTGGCTACAACATCCCTTCAGGTATTTGTAGACAGCAAGAAGGTCTCCCCTGAGCCTCCTCTTCTCCAGGCTAAGCAACCCCAGCTCCCTCAGCCTCTCCCCACAGGGCTGTGTTCCAAACCCCTCCCCTGCTTTGTTGCCCTTCTCTGGACATGTTCCAGCAACTTGACATCTTTCCTAAACTGAGGGGCCCAGAACTGGACACAGGACTCAAGGTGTGGCCTAACCAGTGCGGTGTACAGGGGCAGAATGACCTCCCTGCTCCTGCTGGCCACACTGTTCCACTTCTCTTCATTTGGAGTAAAGCTTAGTTTTTGCAGGAGTACTGTTATTTTTTATTATCATTGCTCCTTTTCTGTGCTCTATTTTTCAGTTCCTCACACTCTTTCAAATAGACCTAGGTAAGTTTTCCTACTTCACATATATTTATTTCTTATGTAAAGGAGAAAAAAGTTGTTGCTGCAGTGCAGTGCTCTGGGCATTAAAAGTCTTCTAAAAGGACAGCAGCAAGTAGCTACTTTTTCCTGGTGGTGCTGGGAGCATATTTGGTTGGGGATGCACAGCTGAGCTTTCTGTTCAGCTTTTTGTAGGCTTTCTCAAGCACTTCCCTGCTTCATAAGGGAAGTGGGCTGGGGAAAGTGCTAGGCAAAGATCTTCTTGGTTCCATATGGACAAGGGGATTAAGAAAACATTTGTAACAGCTACACATCAGGTTAGGGTGTTTGGCATCTGTTCCTCTGATTCTGAGCTACCCAAATGCTCTCAAAACTGTCCAGCATCACTGGGTTCTGTGGTAGGAATGTCCCAAAAGGAATTAAGTGAGACCTCGCTTGGAGTAAGTACTGTGTCTATCTCAGCACAAGAAGAACCTGAATCACTTGCAGTGGATCCAGAGAAGGGGCACAAAAATGATCACAGGGATGGAACACCTCTCTTATGAAGAAAGACAGAAAGTTGTTCAGCCTGGAAGCAAGAAGGCTCTGGGTAGACCTTACTGTGGCCTTTCAGTATTTGAATGGTCCTATAAGAAAGCTGGGGACAGCCTTTTTATGAAGGTCTGTTGCAACAGGGCAAGGGGTAATGGTTTTAAGCTCTGAGAGGGCAGATTTAGACTGGATATAAGGAAGAAATATTTTACAACGCTGGTAGAGAAGCATTGGAACATGTTGCCCCTGGAGGTGGTAGATGCCCATCCCTGGAAACATTCAAGGTCATGTTGGACAAGACTCTAAGTGAACTATCCAGTCAGAGATCACTGCAAGGGTTTAAACTAGACAGTATTTAGAGATACATTCAAATAAGCATTCTATGATTTTGTGATGGTATGATATATTTGAGTCCATCATCAGTAAATTTGCTGACGACACCAAGCTGGGTGCAAGAGTTGATCTGCTGGAGGGTAGAGAGGCTCTGCAGAGGGACCTCGACAGGCTGGACAGATGGGCAGAATCCAACGGCATGAGATTGAACACATCCAAGTGCCAGGTTCTGCACATTGGCCACAACAACCCCATGCAGTGCTACAGGCTGGGGTCAGAGTGGCTAGAGAGCAGCCAGGCAGAGAGGGACCTGGGGGTGCTGGTTGATGGTAGGATGAACATGAGCCTGCAGTGTGCCCAGGCAGCCAAGAGGGCCAATGGCATCCTGGCCTGCATCAGGAACAGTGTGGCCAGCAGGAGCAGGGAAGTCATTCTGCCCCTGTACACTGCACTGGTTAGGCCACACCTCGAGTCCTGTGTCCAGTGCTGGGCCCCTCAGTTTAGGAAGGAGGTTGACTTGCTGGAACGAGTCCAGAGAAGAGCAACAAAGTTGGTGAGGGGTTTGGAACACAAGCCCTATGAGGAGAGACTGAGGGAGCTGGGGTTGCTTAGCCTGGAGAAGAGGAGACTCAGGGGTGACCTTATCACTCTCTACAACTACCTGAAGGGAGGCTGTAGACAGGCTGATGATGGTGTCTTCTCCCAGGCAGCCAGTACCAGAACAAGAGGACACAGTCTCAGGCTGCGCCAGGGGAGGTTCAGGTTGGATGTTAGGAAGAAGTTCTATACAGAGAGAGTGATTGCCCATTGGAATGGGCTGCCCGGGGAGGTGGTGGAGTCGCCGTCATTGAAGGTGTTCAGGAGGAGACTTGATGGGGTGCTTGGTGCCATGGGTTAGCTGTTTGGGTGGGTTGGATTGGTTGATGGGTTGGACACGATGATCTTGAAGGTCTCTTCCAACCTGGTTTGGTTTATTCTAATAAAGGTTTATTCTAATAAAGGTTTATAACTGGGAAACAAAGCACTGGGTATAAAGGGTACGGGCTCCATCCACAGCTGGAGTACCCTGAGCTCAGCATATCAGGAAGCCTACTCCAGCTCTGTGCTCCCTTTTCTTTTCTCATCACATTCCCCTGCGATGTGTGTGTTTTTTGTCTACCCATTGCCAAACTTTGAACATCAGAAAACATAATCTCAGACTAAACCATTTAGCTTAAACAGCTTTAATAAAATTGATCACTAGGGAATATGAATCAGATAAATGTGTCCTTGTGACACGAGTTTATTTTTACTACTGAAAAAATAATGTTTTATTCCATAGGTTTTGCCACTGAAAGTTTGCTTTTAGAACATAAGTTATAAAGACTAACAGAAGTTTTCTCTAAAGCCAAGTTGGAGAATAAATCTGATGAAGAGTGAATGAAGGAACTGAGGCTGTTTAGTTTGAGAAAGAGAAGGCTGAGGGGAGACCTCATTGCTCTCTATGACTACCTGAAAGGACATTGTAGAGAGGCTGGTGCTGGTCTCTTCTCACAGGTCATTCGTGACAGAACAAGAGGGAATGGCCTCAAGCTGCAGCTGGGTAGGTTTAGACTGGACATTAGGAAACATTTTTTCAGGGCAAGAGTGGCCAGGCATTAGAATGGGCTGCCCAGGGAGGTGGTTGAGTCACCAACTTTGGAGGTATCTAAAGGTGGTTTGGATGTGGTGATTGGGGCTATGGTTTAGGGGTGAACCATGTAGAGTAGGGTTCTGGGTTGGACTTGGTGACCCTGAGGGTCTTTTCCAACTTGAATGTTTCTGTGATTCTGTGATCCTGTGAAGTTCTAATATATGACAAACAAAGTGTAAATCTCTCTTTTTCCTATGTAAATAGTTCTAAAGCAGTTTCCCCCACAGAGTGCAGGGCAAAGATGGGATAACAAACCTTCACAGACATCCTGCGAGAGACACTCAGCCTAATCTCTGTGTCTTTTTACCAAAGCAATGCTGACTTCAGTGAGCTAAGGACTTGACCCTGTGTTCACAAAATCTGGCTCATGGCTTAGGTCCTTTTTGATGGTAAAACTCTTTCATTGCTATCAACTTTTTCTGAGTCTTGTTTGGCAGCTCTTTTGCCTGGCTGGTGCTGCTCTGCAGCCCTGGGGCAATACTTACCTGTCAGCATTCATAACTTCCTACTCTTTCAAAGTTAACCTTTTATTTAAGGAGGGATGGAACAGCAAATAATGAAACTTTTTCTTACCTGATTTCACCGGGGGTGGGGGTGGGGGTGCGGGAGAGAGAGTAAGTGCTTTGTGAGTTGTTTGTGGGTTATTTGTACACAGAGGACTCTGTCACAGTAACATTTCAGCCACCTGCTGTCTGATGCTGCTAATGGGAACTGTCCAAATCGGCACAAATTAAGCAGGTCACTGAGACCAAACTGGATGGGGAATGAAGAACTTGCAGTCAACTAAGTGTTCAGAATGGCACTCTAAAATGGGTGGTTTTCTCCACAGTCCCCCTGGGTGGTTTTTCACAAAGTTGCCCACAGGAGTGCAGCGCTTAGAGCGAGACCAGGGAAAAAAATAGAATAGAATAGAATAAACCAGGTTGGAAGAGACCTTCAAGATCATCGAGTCCAACCTATCATCCAACACCACCTAATCAACTAACCCATGCAACCAAGCACCCTGTCAAGTCTCCTCCTGAACACCTCCAGTGATGGCGATTCCACCACCTCCTCAGGCAGCCCATTCCAATGGGCAATCACTCTCTCTGTGTAAAACTTCCTCCTAACCTCCAGCCTGAACCTCCCCTGGCGCAGCCTGAGACTGAGCCTGAGTCCTCTTGTTCTGGTGCTAGTTGCCTGGGAGAAGAGACCAACCTCTGCCTGTCTACAACCTCCCTTCAGGTAGTTGTAGACAGCAATAAGGTCACCCCTGAGTCTCCTCTTCTCCAGGCTAAGCAGCCCCAGCTCCCTCAGTCTCTCCTCATAGGGTTTGTGTTCCAAACCCCTCACCAACTTTGTTGCCCTTTTCTGGACATGCTCCAGCAAGTCAACCTCCTTCCTAAACTGAGGGGCCCAGAACTGGACACAGGACTCAAGGTGTGGCCTAACCAGGGCAGATCATGGAAAAGACAGTTTCCTGGACACAGCTGAAATGTGTCCTATATAGATGGATCTATTGGTTGTGGGTGCTGGGAATCACTCAGGGATGCGTATTTCAGTGATGGACTGATGAGAAATACGAGGCCAGAAGAGGGGTATTAGAGCCTTCAATAACACGAGACAACAAAGCAGACATGGGAACCCACCCCTTGCAAATAGCACTTCCCATGTGCATGTGATTAATAGCTGTGGTGAAGGGTTAGTGAATAACAGCCTGATGCCAAATGGATATCGTTGGGATGAAACCATGCGTTTGGCAGATATAGGAAGGAGTACTCATTGTTATGCACGGAATAAAGGAGAGTGCTCAGCAACTCCCTGAACCCTTGGTAGAGCTCTGGCACTCGAACAAGAATCTGGCTGTAACCCTGTACAACAAGGACCACGCATGTACACATGTGCACACAATTACGTGGCACGGACGTAACGAGAGAAAATTGAATATAAAATATTACAGAAAGCCAATAATTCTGGTTTATATCTTTCTTTCTCCTTGAGGCAGAAAAGAAACTGTTTGGTGTTTTGTGCCTTTTTTTTTTTTTTTTTTAAATCTGGGATCTATTTACATAGCCAAATGTAATGCTCTTTCTTGTGCAAAGTAGGGTAGGAAGGAATTTATAATGTCAACATTCCCTAGACCTGTTTATCTCTTTTTCGTGCCTCCCTCTCTATTAAGTATTAAGGAATACACACTAGATGATAGAAACTGTGACAGTTCTGCTGAAGCTATGACAAGTTATACCAGCTGCAAATATGATCCAAAAGCTCTGACAAGGTACCTATGCTAGAAAAGATGGTTTTAACCACATGGTAGGTAGCATATAGGAACTTGAGTACTGTGTCCAGTTCTGGCCCCCTCAGTTTAAGAAGGACATTGAGATACTTGAAGGTGTCCAGAGAAGGGCAACGAGGCTGGAGAGAGGCCTTGAGCACAAGCCCTACGAGAAGAGGCTGAGGGAGCTGGGATTGTTTATACTGGAGAAGAGAAGGCTCAGGGAAGACTTTATTTCTGTCTACAACTACCTGAAGGGTGGTTGTAGCCAGGATAGGGTTGGTCTCTTCTCTCAGGCAACCAGCACCAGATCAAGAGGACACAGTCTCAAGCTGCACCAGGGGAAGTTTAGGCTCAAGGTGAGGAGAAAGTTCTTCACTGAGAGAGTGGTTGGCCATTGGAATGTGCTGCCTTGGGAGGTGGTAGAGTCACCATCCCTGGAGGTGTTCAAGAGGGGACTGGATGTGGCACTTGGTGCCATGGTTTAGTCATGAGGTCTGTGGTGACAGGTTGGACTTGATGATCCTTGAGGTCTCTTCCAACCTTGGTGATTCTGTGTGATTCTGTGATATTTTTTGTTGACAGAGCAAGTTGCTTCCTTCACTTTTTAGAAGATTCATAAAGCCAAATGAAAGCTCAATAGACAAAGTCAGTATTTTCCATAAGAAGTATTCAATAAGATGGTTTTGGTTTGCAAAAGTCCCTAATGGAAATGAAAAGCACAACATTCTTTTTACCACTTATATCCATAAATGATAATGAAAACTAATCTTGGTTTGCTGAAGTCCCAAGTTTGCTGTTACCAGTGCACAACGACCTTGGTATAAATGGTCTAGATTGGTGATAGTAAGGTTTATGGGAGCTAGAGCCAGGTGTATTTTCCCAAGCAAATAAAGTAAGCAAACATTACTAGCAGAAAAAATGATGATAAATGAAAACAGAATGCTGCTACTTAGCTAAACGACTTAGCAAAACACAGGGAATTCTTCCTCCTGTGTCAATGCACATGGGAGAAATGTGCCTGAGTACAGTCTCCAAAGAATTTTATTTTTGATCTCTACACTAGAGACAGAATCACAGAATCACAGAAACATTCAGGTTGGAAAAGACCCTCAGGATCACCAAGCCTAACCCAGAACCCTGCTCTGCAAGGTTCACACCTAAACCATATCCCCAAGTATGACCGGTTGAGGCTGTCCCCTTAAGAAAGGCAATATGGTGGATGGAAGTTGGTAAACGAAAAAGAACAATCTAAACTAATTTCATGGGTAGATTGGGAGGAAGCACCTTCTGAACTGGGAGTGCAGGAGGGTATGCTGGGCATTCCGGCTCTCTTCTATCAGTCTTTCTTCCGCTCACCCTTAGGGCAGCAGCTCTCTGTGCTGGGCTTTCAGCCAAGGCTTGACCTTGAAAACTGATAAACTGCAAGGCCTGTATTAACTGCTTTCCAATTAACACATAACTGCTTCTAACTTTTTTTCCTCTTTTCTCTCTCTTTCTAACCCGCTCTGGGGAAAGGGGGAGAGAGGGGGAAGCGGAGGTGGGGAACCCCCTCAGCAGAGGGGGGAACTCTCATTTCTGTGCTACTTTGTTGTATATTTCTGTATACACTGTAAATATTGTAAATCTTGTGTATATTTCCCTGCATTTCCCTGCTTTGTAAATATACATCTCCACTGCTTTGCTAATTCAGCTGTGAGTTTTTTTTTCCCTTTCCCTTCAATTTTCTTTCCCTTTACTTTACAGGGGGGAGGGAGGAGGCTTTTTGGCCTTACCCTTCCAACCCTACGACACCAAGCACCACAGCCAAACAACTTTCAGACACATCCAGAGCTGGTGAATGAACTACCTTCCTGGGCAGCCCATTACAATGCCTGACCATTCTCTCCATGCAAAATGTTTTCCTAATGTCCAGTCTAAAACAATAATACTCACTTCTTATTGCACACACTGATGTATCTGAAATGCAGCATCTCTGTGCAACAGCCTGCAGCCAAACACTTGACTCACTGATCACTGGAAGTGTACAGTTCTATATCTCTCTGTGTGACACAGCAGGAGAGAAATCTAGGTCACCTGCATATCCCGAGTCACTACAATCAGTTAAAAGCTTCAAATGCTCCACTGAACTGATTAAACTTCTGCTACAAACCATGTGCACAAGAAAAACCCTCTCAAGTGTTGTATTTTTCCAAAAAAAAAAGGAAGCAATTGCCTTAGCTCTAAATCAAAGTTGTAATGTCTTTAATCCACTAGAAATGTAGTAATGGCTTTAAGTATTATATTTAATGTGACTTTATTGCTGACATGTGTAACTATTTTTTAAGTACAGAGATAGAGGCCATGTGAGATTTCCACTCAGGTTTTCAAGTATACACACAAGATATTCTCAAAGTGAGTGAGCAGAGGAGACATAACAATTCAGTTCCCAATTTGGTTACTGTCTCTGCTTTATTGTTCATTAAGAACCTAGAATTCCTTGTCTGTCCTCTCTGGACTTGTCTGCATTACAGGACAAAACATCATTTGGTTCCAGCATGATTATGAAAAATCAAACTGACTGTTTAGAGGGATTATTCCTTGTAATAATTTCTCCTTGTTTATTTAACTCTTGAGAATTGTGCTTGTCCTGGTGTTAGATATATTTTGGTAACGTTGACACATGCTCTCTAAAATAAGAGTCACCATGGTTTTCCTGGCTTTACTTCATGCTCGTACAGCAGGAAGCCAAGATTGTACTGAAGTAAAGAAGTAAATTAGGTTATTCTGTAGAAAATCTGCAGGGATTGAGGTGGAAATTACACTTGCATCTTTGGCTGGTTTTGCTCTACTGTGGGATGAAGGTCTGATGTTGCTGCCACTGAGACGTATCATTTTTTGTTCAATTTTCACAGCCTGTATCCCAGGCTGTACATTTGAAGGACAAATGAAGTAGAAGTAGACAGATCTAGACTAAAATTAAACTGTCTTTCAACATCTACATCACAGGGGAAATGTCAGTACCCTGAAAAGTAGAGGACTGATGGACAGAATGATGACTCACTTCTTTCTATGGGAAGGAAGATGACAAGAAACAGATTTTCAGCTGTTGATGAAGCTTTTCCATCTACTAGGCAATACATCTGCCAAGAAATGATCAGAGGCAGGATATGATATACCACTCACGCTCCCTTTCCTCCACCTGCACAAAATCCAGGCTGCACACTACAGACTTCTTGGTTATGTTGCAGGCATCCATCTGTCAAGTAGGACTTTTCTCAGAATTAATGTCTTAGGCCAAATTAATCCCTGGGATAATTCCGCTGTGTTTTGTCTGAGGAAATATCAATTACTGTGAACGGAAGGATGATCTCATGATGAAAGCAAATAAATGACTGGGAATCATGGCTGAGATCTCAGATGGATTCTTCTTCTGCCATAGAGTTCCCATATGATCTGGGTAAACCAACATAAATGACAGTTGCCTCAAGTTCTGCCTCTGAAAATGAGGTTAGTTCTAATTTACTTCTACAGACATCTTCTAAGGATGTGCGTGTCTCAGACCTGTTGTGTAAAATGAGGTTACTTCTAATTTACATCTACAGTCATCTTCTAAGGATGTACATTTCTCAGACCTGTTTTGATAAAAGGAACTACCAACAAAACAAAACAAAACAAAACAACAAAAGAACAACCAAAAACCCCACCATCAACAACAAAAGCCCAACTAGTATATTGCTATTTTTATAAAGTATGACAAAACAAAGAGTAAAGAGGCCTCATGTTCTGGCAGATGACATGTTGACACGTCTGCAATTAGTAACTTTGCACTGTCAACTTACTCTGAACAAGGATTAAAAACTCTTTTTGATCTCATTTTGAGCTATCTCAAAGGACATGGGAGATAAATATGTAAAGCAGGCTAGGATTAGTCCAGAATGGAGTAATGTATAAGAAAATCATCCTTGAAACTCCATCAGAGACTAAGAACTAACTTTTGCTTTGCCATTGCTCTTTTAATTTAAGAATTAATGACCACACCACCAGAATTCTGCACATTGGCCACAACAACCCCATGCAGTGCTACAGGCTGGGGTCGGAGTGGCTGGAGAGTGGCCAGGCAGAGAGGGACCTGGGGGTTCTGGTTGATAGTAAGCTTAACATGAGCCAGCAGTGTGCCCACGCAGCCAAGAGGGCCAATGGCATCCTGGCCTGCATCAGGAACAGTGTGGCCAGCAGGAGCAGGGAGGTCATTCTGCCCCTGTATACTGCACTGGTTAGGCCACACCTCGAGTACTGTGTCCAGTTCTGGGCCCCTCAGTTTAGGAAGGAGGTTGACTTGCTGGAACGAGTCCAGAGAAGAGCAACAAAGTTGGTGAGGGGTTTGGAACACAAGCCCTATGAGGAAAGACTGAGGGAGCTGGGGCTGCTTAGCCTGGAGAAGAGGAGATTCAGGGGTGACCTTACCACTCTCTACAACTACCTGAAGGGAGGTTGTAGACAGGCGGATGATGGTCGATGGTCTCTTCTCCCAGGCACCCAGTATGAGAACAAGAGGACACAGTCTCAGGCTGCGCCAGGGGAGGTTCAGGTTGGATGTTAGGAAGAAGTTCTACACAGAGAGAGTGATTGCCCATTGGAATGGGCTGCCTGGGGAGGTGGTGGAGTTGCCGTCATTGAAGGTGTTCAGGAGGAGACTTGATGGGGTGCTTGGTGCCATGGGTTAGCTGTTTGGGTGGGTTGGATTGGTTGATGGGTTGGACACGATGATCTTGAAGGTCTCTTCCAATCTGGTTTGGTTTATTCTAATAAAGGTTTATTCTAAATTCAGTAAAGGAGTCAGCAAATTAATTGACAGTTGGTATGTTATGGAAAAGTGGAGCATCCTTCTGAGATGTAAGATGCAGCGCTGTTTCCTGCTGCACATGAGTGAAGAGAACACACATATAGTCAGCCAGTTTAGTAGATATTCCTAAATATGAAGTCTCAGGCATCTGAAAATGGAATTGGCACAGGACAACAAGGCTACATCTACAGTAATGAGCAGGGAAAAAAAATAATCTCAGTTTTTCCATAAAATATCTGAAATTTTTTAATCACAGAGGGCAGAATCTAATCTGACCTTTTGCTCCTTGACTATGGCAGGTCATTAAACCAAAAAGTTCTCCAGCATGGGGAAGATACATGCTAGCTCTCATACAAGAATTTAGCTGCAAGGAACTACCCCCTTTTCCATACAATTTTTATCAGTGCACACATTTTGGAAGCAGGTGACTATATAAATGAGTTTGTTTTCACAAAAGTAATCAGCTAGGAGGGAGCTCCCTTGGCCCTCATTACAAATGGTTTATAATTTAAAGCTCTTTACCAGAGCTGCCAGTGTTCACAATCTGCCCTTCTCTTCCTGATTTGGAGTAGTCATCCGATTCCAGATTGCACAAACACTACATGAATGTCCTAATTGCCAGTGTAGAAGCAATTATTCTTGCATACAATGAATAAATGAGTATTGTAGGAAAGTGGAACAGTTTGGATAGGAAAGCGTCCTGTCATAGACTGCCTGATGTTGGCACAGCCAGCTTCAGAGAGACATTTCAGCTAAAATCCATTCTCCAGATTAAGCAAGAATATCTTATGTCTCTCGTGTCCTTGGTTCAGAATCATGGAATCACACAATGTTAGGGATTGGAAGGGACCTCCAGAAATGCAGTCCAAGCCCCCTGCCAAAGCAAGATCACCTAGGGCAGGCCACACAGGAATGCGCCCAGGCAGGTTTTGAAAGTCTCCAGAGAAGGATGCTTCACAACCTCTCTAAGAAGCTTGTTGAAGTGCTGTCACCCTCACAGGAAAGAAGTGTCTCCATGTGTTGAGATAGAACCTCCCGTGTTCTATCTTGTACCCAGTGTTTCTTGTCCTATTATTGGGCACCACCAAAAAGAGACTGGCACCTTCATCTTGACACCCACCCCTCAGATGTTTATAGATGTTGATAAGGTCCCCTCTCAGCCTTCTCTTCTCCAGATGAAACAGCCCCAGGTCTGTCAATCTTTCTTCACAGGAGGTATGTTCAAGTCCTGCAATCATTCTCATAGCTGTCTGTTGGACTCTCTCCAGCAGATCCCTGCCTCTCTTGAATTAGGGAGTACAAAACTGGACACAATATTCCAGGTGTGGTCTCAGCAGGGCAGGGTAGGAATGGAGAAGAACCTCCCTAGCCCTGCTGGACACACTTTTCTTGACGCACCCCTAGATACCATTTGCTCTCTTGGCCACAAGGGCACATTGCTGTCCCATGCAGAACTTGCTGTTCACCAGGACTCCAAGGTCTTTCTTGACAGAGCTGCTTTCCGGCAGGATGACCACTATTCTGTACTGGTGCCACAGAATCATCTGCATGCTGTTCTGCACACTCCTATCTCAAGTCTCACAGGCATTGAGAGGGAAGGAAAAAAATTATTTTGGTAACTGTGATATAGCTTCAGGATATACTGAACCTTTAAATAACACAACTGCAGTTTTTGGGGGGGTGTGGTTCTGAAAACACTAAGTGACAGAGACTTTAACTGTGTAGAATTTGAAAATTGGGATTTTCTGATGTCAATTGGACACAATACCCCCACTGACACCTACAGCTAAGGCACAGAAGAATTTCCTGAAGAGTGGAATATCCAAGTCCCTTCATGGACTTAGGTTTGAGTCCTACCAATTTTCCACAACACATGTTACCATTTTTTAACCACAACAGTTCGGAGTAATCCTCTTCCTTGAGATATGCTCACCTGTGAATTACACAAATGTTCTTGCTTTGTGCATATGAAAAAGTTCTCTACAACTGTCTTTTTTCTTCCTAGAGAGTCTGTGTAATTAGATTAGGTCAAGCTAAAATGCATTGGTTTTCTCTCTTTTTTTTTTTCCCCTTCTTTCTTTCTCCAGCTCTGCAGCAATACTCTAGCTCCCCTGACTGATCTAAAGTAGGAATTGGTGTCTCCTCGGAATGTACTTCCTTAAGAAATGTGTGCAGTTAAAATCTCTTCCAAGTACCGATGACAGTCGTGCATGTGCTTGGCTTTTCTGTCTGTGCTTAGTCTTTACTGTCTATTTCACGCAGATTTCCATGGGGTTTTGTTGTCTTGCAGTTGCAACTCATTCTTACTTTGTTATTGTTGGTATTATGATTATCACAGCACTAGTAAAAGGGGGAAGAACCCCAAACAACCAAAACAACAAACTATTTCTTAGAGAAAGATAAAATATTGTCTCTTGGAGAATTTACATGAACTTGTCAGCATGACAGGAAAACAACAGTCTGCAGATCCTAGTCTGCAAAATCAAAGGACTTTACCTCTATGTATCCCTGAGTAATTCTGAGAGATACACTTGCCCAAAACATTCTTCTCTACTCCACTTTGCCCACTTTTGATAAAGTAAGGCCACTTGTTCATGTATTGAATTCACTTGATTTCCTTCCTCAGGTAACACCAGCACACACCTGACTGCTAACAGCATCTGTGGGAGTGTTTTGAAATGCACCAAAGTTTACATCTCCAAGGCTCTTTAAGTCACATCTTCAGATGTAGTTTAGGGCATTCACAATTATTCACAATATGTTCACATATGTATTTGACTGTATCAGAGTGTAAAAACCTTGGGTGGAGGGGGGTGGGGGGGGGAGAGAAAAAAAGAGAAAGCAAAAAGAGTAAATCACACTTGGCTACTCCTATAATAACATCTAATCAGTTATCTCATTCTAGGAGAAAATACCAGCAGCTTTCAGGAGGTTAGCCTTTATTTTCTCAGATGATTTGAGGAAGTTGGCACAAATATTTTCTACAAGCTTCAGCAAATGAACCCGGTGTATAGAAATTGAAGTGTCTAATCTAATCTGTTGAGGGATCTGCACCACATGCATCACCCTGACATTTAAGGTCTCATAGTCGGTGACCGGTTAACCAAATCTGTCACTGTGACAGACATATATTTCTACATGCTGTGCCACAACTCAATCTTTGAGGCACGGTTTAGGTGAAGGATATTGTAGCAGAGTGATTCACAGCCTTTAATGAAGAAATTTCCAGACTGGTGTTAAAACAGACCAATTTGATTGCCATATTCGTAACAAAGCATGTGAATTTGTGTACTAAGCTATACACAATAGAGCAGCTGTTAGGCTTCATAGTGTTAGCGATCTTTACAATTACTGTTACCATTACATGTTGTTACAACCCTCCACCTCTTCCCTTTTCTCTGATACCAGAGTCTGTGACAATGACTTTCTGGAATTGAAGGTTATTTTGGAAATGTCTGCTTAGTGACACATCTGAACTCCTAAATTACCTCTTTTGATTCCGTGTGATTACTTGTACGTCATGCTAAATGTGCTGTGAGTCAAACTGTTACCTGGCATCTCCAGATGATACAATAAAATACTACTTTGTTCACAACTCCACTGCTTTTTTTTTAGCTTTTACCTAATGAAAGAAGAGAAGGAATTCCCCTGTCATGCTTTGATTTCTAGCCTCTTGTTTTCTTCTGCAGTGTTGTTTGCTTAAGGAGGCTGATAATTTTTGTGTTGAACTTGTCTCCAACTTTCTACACTGGCTCTTTACACCCGCTGCCCCCAAGCTTGGCTTGGTGTGTGGAGTCCTAGAGCCGACAGATGAGGTGGTGCTTGCACATGCTGCCATCTATTCCAGGTTTTCTCTATCAGAGAAAGCTTTTGCCACTGGGAGGAAATTTGTCCTTTGCTTATACAGCGAAACATTTCTACAAGATGCAGGTTTTGTAGACTCTTGTGAGTGTAGCTAAATCCACTCGGACAGGTCGGTGCAGCCCTACTGTTACCTGCAGCCACCCTGGAGCACCAGGCATGTTCAGCAGAGCAGGCACTCTCCACAGTCTACACATTTCATCCCACCCTTTCTTGACATTCAGTTTCACTAGTCAGTGTCAGACTCATCTACACCAGACATTAGTCCTGCTTCTTTGAAGAAAAAAACCATATGCTTTTGATGGAGAACAAGAGACGTCTGCCACTGTGACTCAGCAGCAATTATACTGCTTTTTATTCAGAATTTATTAGGATGTTCCAGAGAAGAAGCTGTGCAAACCTAGTGCACAAAGTCAGCAATCCTGCTGCAGCAAGGATTAAGTCATAATGACCAGGATCTTGGCAGCAGGTCCAGAAACACATTGAGAATCAGAGTTCGAAAGTAAAGATCACAGTTCTCCTGACAAAGTGTACTAACTCTTTAAAAATCTAGGTTACCGTGTTCTGTGCTTCAGGCTGGAAAGTTTAATGCCAGATCAATGTGATCCGCTAATGGCTTCAATAAGGCCCCTCAAAGCTTTAATATTCTGAACAAAATGCACCCTCCCTCCATGTCTGCAATTACTGCCACTGATGGCGATAACACACTTAGAATCTAAGTAAAAGCAGCTGAGATGTTTGTGACACTCGGGCCACACTTCACAGGAGCACTTTAAGCATTGCTTGAATGAGGTCTTAAAGCACTTGATGTATTTCGAGGTTGCAAAGAACAGTGTTAAATAATCACACAGAGGAGAAAGAAAACATGCTAGCACTCCCCTCCCCCGATTTATTAGGCACAGCTTGCTATACAGACTCCCATTCTTCTGGGACAGCATGATGGGCCACTTGATGGAAATCATGAGGAAACAGTTACGCTAAGGGCTGGCTAGCAGAAAAAGGAGGCAACATTTTAAAAACTCCCTTAAAAAGGGAACAATCAGCTTGATGGACTCAAACTCTTTCCATAATTTCATGCCTCTATATTCCACAAACTATTCGAAATGTTTTCTGTGCATTATTTCCCACAGCTGGGTCTCCTGCCCCGCTCTTGGGGCTTTTATTTATCTAACACCGCTCGGCTCAGGCCATGCCCACCTCACCCCCTAGCAGGCAGCACCCAGTTGCATGCCCTGAGGGAGCTTCAGCTTGCATAGCTCCTTGTCTTGGAGCCCGTTTATTTCCAGCCTCCTTCTTCCAAGTTTCAGTGGTTTAATTAGGTTTTGATTGACTGGAAGCAAAGAGCTCCCCGTTGATGTCCGTGTTGACAGTGAGGGGAATACCAGGCTAGGAGCAAGTGGGAGCATAGAACCCCCTGCTCTGGCATCCCACTCCCAATCGGGCCCCCTCTTTCCTACAAATGAGTTTCCATCTGACCTGTGCTAGTGGGTGGGACAAAAAGAAGAAAACAGGAGGAAAATGGTACAGGAGAAGAAGGAAGACTGGGAGAAAGTGGTACAGAGGAAAATGAAGAAAAAAAGGAAAAGAAAGTTAAATGGAGTTAAAAAAAAAATAAAAGAAGAAGAAAAGAAACACGAGAGAAAAAAAGGTGGAAAGAAAAGAGTCAGACAAAAATAAAACGGATGAAAGGGAAAAGGGGAAAAAATGAATATGCTTGAAGGGTTGTACCAGGCTAGCGGGGCAAGCCCTGCCCGGCGAACGAACCGCCGGCGCCGCTGCCATTGCCGCGGCCGGCGCAGCGCCGCCCGGGCAGCGCGGGGTCCGGGGCGGGGGCAGGGGCGCGGGGCGGGGCGGCCGTGGAGAGGCGGTCGCGGGGCGGGTCCGCACGCAGGCGCGGTGGGAACCCGGGGCGCCCCACGCGGGCGCTCCCAGAGCCTCGGCGGCGGCGCCCGGCTCGGCAGCAAAGGGGGCGCGGGCCGGGCGTGAGTGGGAGCCGCGGTATTGCCGAGGTTCCGCGGGAGGAAGGCGGCAGCGGCCGCGCTTTGCTTCGTTGTCTCTTCCGTTCGCCCCGCTGCCATGGGGTAGGGGGCGGCGGAGGTGCGGGGGGACGCCGTCAGGCTGCGGCCGCCGGTGGAGCACGGAGCGGCGCTCCGCACTGCTGGGGGGCGCGAGGGGCAGCGGCGGCGGGGCTGGCCCGGGAGGCCGGTCAGGGGGAACTGCCCCGGTGCGAGCGCGGCGGCGGCGGCGAGAGCAGGCGGAGAGATGATCGCGGAGTTGTTGAGCAGCGCCCTGGGGCTTGCCCTGTACCTCAACACCCTGGGCGCCGACTTCTGCTACGATGACAGGTAGGGTGGGGAGTGGCAGGGCCGGGCGGGCGGGGACTGCCCACCTGCAGGGAGCGGGGCAGCAGCCGCCCCGCTTGGGGTACCCGGGGCGGTGCCGGAGGGTACCGGTGGCTTCTCGCATCCTGGTGACCGCGGCGGCGCCCGCCTCTCCCGGGGCTTTGACAGCTCCCACGCGGTCTTGGTCCACTCCGGCGCTTCCCAGTGGGATGGGTCCTACTGCTTTAACTTCGCAGGTCCTGGGCTGATTCCACATGCGCGGTGTCGCCGGGGCGGTGGGGTGCCCGCTGTGCCAGGACCGAACCCCACTCGGGAAGTCGCTGTGTGATGTCGAGCACCTCCGGGTGGCCGCGGGGACCGGGCAGCTGCCGCCGCCAGCTTGAGCCGGAGTCTTACCTGCTTGTTTCCTGAACGTCCCCGCCCTGAGAAGCTCCTGAAAGGCGCTGTTAGCAGTCGGCGAAAATTCCCATTAGTGCCTTTCCGGTGACTTAATCTGATCACAATTAAAACAGATGCGTAATTAAAATGTATTAGGGCGAACAGCACGCTTGGCTAAACTTATTAACCGTTCTGGGGTGTTTCATGGTCCATTGGACTTAAACCATCCAAAAAGTGAGCACGGATTGACTTTGACAGCTTTTCGTCAGCCCCTCTCCTCGGTGGCGAGCGCCCGTCTCCCGCGGGTGCGGCGGGCAGCTGCTCTGCCGGCGCAGGCCACGCGGCGCTGGCAAGCGGCCGTCCCGCCGCCGCCCGGCTCGGCGGCCTTGGTGGGGGAGAGGAAGGGGGTGTGTGCTGGTGCCCCTCCGTGTAGTTCACGGTGCCGGCCAGCCAGCTCTCCGAGCAGGGTTAGTAGTGCCTTGGAGCTTTTTGTGCGGGAGGAGGAAGGGGAGGAAGCGTGCTGAGGTGGGATAAGCGATGCGCCTGAGCAGAGAAATGTTGCTGGATGGGCTGAACTTCCCGGCGCGCTGATGGGATGTGAAAGGGACAGTTTTGTCTGTGATTAGGTATTTTCCTTGGGAAATAACCTGACTGTCCTGGAGTCAATTAGTTACTTAAGAGTTTTCCTCCCTTATGCCGTATTGCGGTGCACCTGCCGCCTTTAAGGGTCTGTCACCACTTCCAGAACAAACCCTCTCTGGTTTCAAGGGTTGCTGCTACTAAACCCATTATACTGAAAGTAAATGCCAAGTGTTAGTCCTGGTCCAGGTCTCTGGCTGGGAACAGTGTCTGCTGCAGAATGAGGCGATTCGGGCTTCAGTCCTTCAGATCATTTACATGCACTTGAAGCCTTGTGAAGCAATTAAGTGTTTTTCGGCTTTCTGTGAGCCTTCCAATTACCCGAAATGATTTTTTTCTTAAACCTTTTTTTTTTTTAACGTCTCAAAATAGAACTCATAAAGGGTAGAAGAAAAAAAAACCCAACCTCTGCTTTTATTCTGAAATGCGAGGTCTGAGTCGGATCAATAGCAAGTAGTGAATATTTTGACACACTGACACTGTTTAAAACTCCCCTGTTACAGTTAAGAACTGCAGGAGTTGTGGAATATTTACATAACCCTAAGTAGCATATGTTGCAATATTTAGGCAAAACTGGGTTGTTTAAGGACATGCTTATAAGCCCGTCTGGCAGGCCAGTTGAAATTAGCTAAGCATTGAAAGCAATGTGAAGTACTACCTGGTGTTAATCATGTGGAGGTCAAGGTTAGTCCTGCTTTTGCCTGAGCGTGCTTTAATGCAGTTGGAAAACAGTGATGTTTGAGTGTCATCTTGGGAAGAGTGGAAAAGATACTTACGCACCGTCTTTGCTACTACTAATCTCGGACTGTTTAAAAGATGTTCTAAAATACTGCTTTGTTTATGTGCTTACCTCGTAAGTAAAGTACTTCTCATCATAGTAGCTAAGATTCAAGAATGTGCTAGTGTTCTGAAAGCCAGCTAATGGCATCTCTTTAAGCAGGGTCATCTACTTAGGATGTTTTCAACTTCTGCACTGGAGAGGGCAGGGCAGAAATGGCTGTTGCATGCTAGTCATTGTTGAACTAGAAAGGGTTATGTATTCAAAGAGGCAGGCTCTCAGACCCTAAGTGTTCTTTTAGCTGTAATCACAGGATCTCACTGCCCCGCAGGAGCTGGCTTGAAACATAATACTAGAAAAAGGGGGTCGATGCTGGAGCTGCAGGACAGCAGCCCTCCACGTGGGAGATGGATCCTGCTACTAACTTTAAGTGAATCAAGATTGTGCATTTACACTGGCAACCTGCAATGTTTTGTGTCAGGGGTGTAGCACATTGCCATAGCTTTCTCTGCTTCCTTTGCCATTATGTTGATATTACATCAGACTGTTCTTTTTTTAATATAGTGATCAAGCTTACTATATAAAGAGTGTCTGTAATTGCTTTCTGTATTTTTTTTTTATGTGGGTTGGGTAAGATTAAGTGGCATCATAAAAACTTCTTATAGCAAAATCAATTTTCCAATGGTAAAACTTAGTGTTTTAGCAGCAGCACAGCACCAAACCAGAGACTTGTGTATGGACAGTGATATAACAGGCTTGCCTTGCAGTTTGGTCTTTAGGACTGTATCAAAGGATTCAATATTTTGTTTCTTCACCCAATTAAACTGAAATTGAATGAGTTTAAAGCCTGAAGGAGTAAGCAAATGTATACATTCTTACTTTTCAGCGTTAGGCTGCTTAACTTAGTGCTTCCCTCTAGCAAGACAGATGTGTGGCACGCACACAATCAGTGCAAATGTGGACCTAGAGAACGCAAGCTTTTGCCCCTCTGTTCTCTGCTACTGTGATTCTTACAAACAGCTGTGATATTTCCTAGTCCCATGTATAGATTACTAGAGGGAAATTCTCCTCCCCCAACTCAAAACCTCCTTGTTAACCTAGGAACAAATAATTATTTTCCCCTCCTATTACTGCTTCTTATTTTATTTGAAGCTCCATGCAGTAACCCAAAAGAAGAGATGAATGCGAGAAGAGGTGGGGGAGGAATGTTTAGATGTTGGTCTAATGCCTCAGTGGTCTCACATTGGTTGTTTATAAACGTTTATTTTTTGCTGAGCAAAATCATCTTGGAACTGATAGCAGAGGGTAGGGAGAAATGCAGTTTCTATCCTGCGGGTGTACTGAAGATCTTGCTTGTTGCACTGTGTTAAATCCAGCTTCTCACCAGATTAAAGGGGGGCTGATCTCTGCATGCAGTGCGTGTTTCATGGTGTTATCTACCAGTATTGCAGGATGGAAACACAGTGCTGCCATTAGGTTTGCACGTCCGTGTAATTATTTTCCCCTGCCGTTTAAGCCTCCCCAAAACTAGGCGATTTGACCTGTGCGTGCCTTGCATTGAAGTTTTAGTGCTTCGTGTGACCTGTGCTGAAACAGACAGGTCACTGTCAGTTAATAGCTGGGGTGTGGAAGATTTAGTGCTCTGCATATCAGAGGTCATGCCTTGCTACAGCTGACACATCAAAAGCAACTCAATGGATGAGGTGTTCCTTTCTCCTCCCAAATGCCAGGAGAAAGGCATGTTTTTAAGGAGAGTGTTAATATGAGTCTTTAAACTTGAGCACTGCATTTTCTCTGTGGCACACTGATAGAATTTGTTCTCTTGAAAACATGCAGAGATTTGTCTGTCTCTGTGCAGAACTCTTCAGTGAGATTTGGTAGCGATGACCAACTTTTTCTAGCTCGTGCTGCATTTTATTTAGCAGGCCTCAATGGGGCAGCCTTGTCGATGGTAGAAAATATCCAACAGCCTTGTTTGAAAGTAACCAGGCAATACTGCAAACTGCATTGAAGAAATCCTGACAAATGCCTTCACCCTGTAGTGTCAGCCTTGCATCATTTAAAAATAGGCCCAGCCTGTACACATTCGACAGTACCTCTGTGTTAGGTCTGCCACATGAGATTTAATCTAGCAAGTGACCCAAATACGTGCACTAGAAGAACAAGTGTAAGTACACTGGGGAAAATTGCTTGCCATCTGTCTCCTTGTTGTGTGTGTATATTTGGTTATTAATTTACATCTGTGATGCTTATGACCCTTTTTTGTCATCTGCTCACAATTTTTCAGCTTCAGGTACACCTTTCCCAGCAGCTTTCAGCAGATCCAGTTTGCAGGTGGCTGCAATCTTCTGAATTCCAGCGGTGAGGCTGGTGGTAGTGAGGAAAAGTGGGGAGATGGGAGACTTGAATTGTTTCTCTGTAGAGTTATCTATTTTTCTTCTTTCTGTTGCACCTTACATATACTCATTTCAAATTACCATAAAGATAACTTGCATGTGAAGCAGGGATTTTAATCCCTGAAGATGCCTGATTAACTGTGCCTACCTAGTGTTCAGGTTGAGTATCAAGCTAGCAAACCAGGAACTGATTAGCTAACACGAAGAACCTGGCATTATAATAATCTATTAATATGATACCCATTCCATTTTTAAATGCTTAAAATATATTTGGCTTTTGATGTGAAGTGTTTCTGCATAAGAAGTTGTGCTGAATGAAACACTTTGATCAAAATGTGGAATCTTAGTTTCACGAAAAGTGTTGTTTGTTTTTTTTGGTTGGGTTTTTTTTTTGGTGGAGATGCTGTTGGATAGAGATTTTTTTGAAGCCAAAAAGGAAATTATGTCCCTGCAGGCTTTATTTTAAGATTCTTCTTGCATATATAACGCTAACATAAGCCATGTCACTTCTGGTAGCTGGTTCAGAGAATAAATTCATGACTGTGAGCAGACGGAGAGTCTCCCTGAGTCACTGGCGGGATGCGCCTCATCTGCAGGAAGTTCTTTCAGCACACAATGGAGTTACAAATTCAAATGATCCACTTTCTCCAGCATCTCCCATATGTATTCCAGCTGCACTTCAGAATCCTTTCAGTTTGCCAGAGTGAAAATCGCTCAGAAGTCTCTCATCTCAATTTGTTAACCATCTGATAGCTGTGAGAGTGCTGAATTAGAGCTCGTTTACTTCCCTCATCTGGAAGTTTGCCCTTCCTTCCTTGTTGGCTGCTAGGATTTTTTCTCCCCTCCCCTTCTTTCTGTGAAGTTGAGTGAAGCAGACTTTGCTGTTTGTTTATGGAATTTCTTTCTTTATCTGAAATATTCAATGCTGAAGCTGTAGATGGAAGCCTGCTGGCAACCTGTGGTGAACGTTGCTCCAAATATAGTTGGAGCAACAGACTAAATCTGTAGGCAGAGATGCTGTTCATTATTTTTATTTAATCAAACCTAAAACATTGGCCTCAAGAAGAGATTCAGTTTTACATAATCTAAATATTTTATAGGTTTTACACAGCTTTTGGGTTAACTGTTGTTGCTTTTTATAAGAAGAAACCTATTTAAACTGTCCATTTTCTTCTCCTCTTCCCCTCCCCCCCCAAATTTTTGTCTGAAAGAATTGGTTGAAAGGTAAAAACATTTTATCTGCATATCCAAACTTTAATGCTGGAAGTTCTTTGTTCTCTGACACTTTGGCCCTCAGGTTTTTAATGTTGGAATTTTTCTAGATTGTGGAATGCTATTGTTTGCCTTTGAGGCCCTAGCAGCCTTTGAACTCACTGTATTTTCCTGCTTGGGGTGACTGATCATATAAACTCTCCTTATCCTTTCAAATGGGAGCTTGTTCTGTGGGCAGGGTATTTAAGTCAGAATGGTAGCAGAATTCCATTTCACTTCTTCTAGATCAGGTTCTTAGGTCTTATTCCTGCAATCTCAGGACAGCCCTCTAGACTTCAGATGTTTATGTTATTGCTTGCACAGGTGGTCCCTCCCCAGTAAGAGGGAGAAGGTGTAAATCCTGTAATTTCTTTCCCAGTTTCATTCTCTGCAGAACGCCATACCAAACCATTTCCCCCCCAAAGGCCAGCCTGTTGTTGAATGAAACGTGAAGAGCCTAGAGGAAATTGGGTTTTGGAATTGCACCCTAAATATTACTTCATATGTCAACTCTACTGCTCGGCTTGCTGCTTCAAGACAGTTGAAATCTCTTGTGGACCTGTGAATGGCTTGTCACAGGCGTCTCCAAAGGCAGTGGTGTGCATTTTGGCTCTGTCTTCAAAGGATGCTTCAGGCTAGTTGCGAGTGGCTGTTGTTTGGGTATGACAGCTTATTGTGAAACAAAGAAACATGCTGGATTGCTGGGGCAGCGACTAAGGATCAAGTAATCTGTCAATCTCTATTTCACTTCAAGGGAGAAAAACCCAAACAGTAAATCAGACCGTTTGAAGCTGATGAAACTTGGCCACCTATGCTCTGTAATCAGGGGTTGCTAGTTGATATGCTCTGATGCTCTGTCACCCCAGCTGTTCCTGGCCTTGTTAAGCTTCAAGAAGGAGAAAAAGTAAAAGTGGCTTCCTTGAATACTAATCCTCAAGTTCCCTAGGACACAGTTATTCAGCCTTTGTTGTCCTCTTGGCTTCATGAAGAGATAGAGAGAGAGGCTCTGGCCAGCCTGGTCTAGTGTGGGGTGTCCCTGCCCATGGCAGGGGGGTTGGAACTAGATGATCCTTGTGGTCCCTTCCAACCCTGACTGATACTATGATACTACTATGATACATGTTTTTGTTTTTTTTTAACAATAGTGGGAGGTTTCAATTGGAGGTAAATAATAATAATGCTAATTTCCTGTCTTCATGTCCCTTCTTTCCTTCATCACTTCATCTTTTTAATTGCTGTTTTACTGGAAATATTGTGCTTTCAGCATAAGTTGCTTTGTCGTATTGTCTTAATTTTTTCCATACTTTTTTTCCCCCCAGAGGGTTATTCAGATGCATGCTTCAAGAACTGTAAAAAAAAAAGAATAACATCAGAGTGACCTCTAAAAATAGATAGTAAATGCTGTAGTAAGTAGAACAGTGAATTTTTGTTGTATGCCCAAAACTTGAGACCAAGTCTTTTTTTTGGCCTCCGCCTTCCAGCTCAGAGCTGGACAGGCTTCCCATTAGTCTGCCACAAAGGATCATTAATTTTTTGTGCAGGGATCACCAGTGACCACCTGGGAGCCCTTTCTTCTTTCCAGGAGTTAAGCACGCTGGCTTCAGCAGTGCTTCTGGTCCCAGCTGGCCTCAGAAGCCAGAGACTGACAGGTAATTGAGTATTTCCCCACATAATGGTACAAACCATTACTGCTAAACGACTGTGGTATCCAGTATCATTCACCAGCCTGTCAGCAGACCCAAAAGATCTCACCCTGACCTATGACCTGTGGTTCAAGGGAGGACAGTTGTTTTTTTTCTGAGTTTAGCATCCTATTACTAGGATAAATTTTTCTCTACCTACCTTTGCTCCAGGCTGTTTTGCTAATGAGAGGATTGTATGAGTTTTAACTCCTATGTTTTTCAGTCAACTAGTCCGGTGTTAGTTCAGAGAAACAACACAGTAATTGGTAGCAGAGCTATCACTGTAAAGACCCTGCCAGTGCCTGGATGCTGTTCTCATGCAGCATGATAATTTGTGTACTTCAGTCCTTAAAAAGGACTCTTGAAACAGGGTCACATTTCTGTGACCAAAATTGTTGTGGAAACAAGCCCACTCAGCGGCAGCCTAAACCATTCTTGCATCTCTGTCCTGTCTTCCCTTCCCACCACCCTTCCAATTAGTAACTGGTGGTAGGTGCAGGAGCCAGGCTGCAGTGTGCCACTTCCCCATCATTGCTGCAGAATGACCTGTGCTTAGGGACCAATCTTTGAACACTTTCAAATACATAAATAAAAGATAGCTACATCCTAAGTGCCTGCAGTCCCAAGTTAGAGATAGCATTTTGTTCCCATACATAGCATTTCCAATTGCTTGGCTACCTGCTCTGAGGAAGTGTGACTTTTAGGTTTAATTGCTTTGCTGAGCATTTTCTCTCCCTCTCATGCAAGGAAATGTAGCATGGAGCTGGATAGCTCTCTGTGAATCAGATATTTTTCTTTAGGAGGCTGAGAAGTACGTAGGCTCCCAACGTTGTGATGCATCAGGAATGCCTTGACAGCATCTAGCTTCCAACTCCTATGTGGGAATATTTCTCAGTTGATACTGTTTAAAATAGCTCTTAGGTTTTGCTCAGTGACTGTTGAAGCTGGTAGTGGTTATTTACTTTGGTATTAAAAAAAAACCCCAGCACATACAAGTTCCAGTGTATGAGCAGAGAGGTAAGAAATGCTCTTCTACTCGAACACTAGTTTGATGTTTGTGGTAATTTTAAGGTGACAGAATTACCTGGTGGGGGTAAGAAATCCCAAACCAAGACGCTAGATGTTGTTACTGTGTCCAGTTCTGGGCCCCTCAGTTTAGGAAAGATGTTGAGTTGCTGGAATGTGTCCAGAGAAGGGCAACAAAAGCTGGGGAGGGGTTTGGAGCACAGCCCTGTGAGGAGAGGCTGAGGGAGCTGGGGTGGCTTAGCCTGGAGAAGAGGAGGCTCAGGGGAGACCTTATTGCCCTGAGATAGGTTGTAGCCAGGTGGGGGTTGGTCTCTTCTCCCAGGCAACCAGCACCAGAACAAGAGGACACAGTCTCAAGCTGCACCAGGTTTAGGCTGGAGGTTAGGAAGAATGATTGGCCATTGGAATGTGCTGCCCAGGGAGGTGGTGGAGTCACCATCACTGGAGGTGTTTAGGAAGAGACTGGATGAGGTACTTGGTGCCATGATTTAGTTGATTAGATGGTGTTGGATGATGGGTTGGACTCGATCTCAAAGGTGTCTTCCAACCTGGTCCAGTCTATTCCTCTTCTATTCCTTTCCCTCTCCTGTGAGGACAGGCTGAGGGAGTTGGGCATATTCAGCCTGGAGAGGAGAAGGCTGTTGGGAGAGGAAAGCTGTAGAGGGACTGTTTATAAGGGTTTGTGGTGATAGGACAAGGGTTAATGATTTTTAACTAGAGCATGGTAGAGATTGGGCATTAGGAAGAAGTTCTTTACTACAAGGGTGGTGAGACACTGTAAATCTGCCCAGAGAAGTTGTGGATGCCTCATCCCTGGAAGCGTTTGAGACCAGGCTTTGAGCAACCTGCTCTAGTAGGAGGTGTCCCTGCCCACTCAGGGGGGTTGTAACTATGTCATTAAGGTCCCTTCCAACTCAACACATTCTGTGTTGACTCTGAGATTAACACTGGAACCAGGGAAATAAACCTGTCTGTATATAGGCATCAGTAAGCCTCTTACAGTGGAGTGTCACAGTTAAAGGCGAGCCCCAAGATCTACCCAACCAGCATCAAACTGGTTTTATCAAAGAACCCCTTGAGGTGGCTTCATCCAGATTCTAACAATAGGAAATGAATGACTTCATGAGCATGGTGTGCTGAAGTTGCTGCTAGAAGGTTGACCCAGGTGATCTTCCCCAACATCATTTTAACTGAATATTCAGTGTGTGGCTGGTCTCTGTTGTGGACCCACGTGTCTTGTAGTGATTCCTGTGCCTGTCTTCCAGCCTGGAGTGTTTCCCTGAGGTGTGTTTTAGCGTGCTCAGAGTTCAAACTGGTGTCAGTGCTGTAAGTGAGGAGATGAGTTTCCTGCTGAAGTTCTTTGTATATTCAAGTCTATACATTTGACAGGCTTTTAGTGGTCACTCTGAAATGAAACCTGCAGTTTGCTGTATTGCAAAGTAATAGGTTAACACTTTGGAGGCAGTGTGGGGAAAAGTAGAACTCCTAGTCCAGAATCATTTTGTTTTCTGCAACCATTTCTAACATGAAACTTTGAAGTGGGAATTCTTTCTAAAAAAGCCACCAGCCACTTCTGGGACTTTGTCTTTTTTGTGTGTGTGGTTTGATTTCATCATTTTCAGAGAGTGTTTTTGCTGATGGGCCTTTGAGAAGTCACAGGGGCATCTCACTGCCCAATATGCAAAGCAGAATATGAAGTGCTACACTTAAAAATGCTGCTTTTTAGAGCACACAATGCATCTGCCTTTATAGACTGTTTAGTACAGTGCTGTTTCTCTTCTGCAGGCTGCTGCTGCTGCTGCTTTCAGCCTTTATGTGATGTTGCAGTGCTACGGTAACATTGGAATGTTCTTGGTTTTGTTTTACAGCCTGACAAAGTTCCTGAGTCAGGATCAGTTGTATTTGGCTGGCTCTTTTGTTTTGAGTGGGCTTGTACTGGGCTACTTTGAGGAGGGGGTTAGGTCCAGTAGGAAATTCAGACAAGATGCCTGCAGTCACCTCTGACCATTAGCGCAGCTTTCCTAGCCCCGAATAACACAGGACTTTCCTTACTGAAGTGGAAGGAGCCCACACTGCCTTCAGTGGGTGGAAGAATCCACTTGTAGCTGTTGTTCTGTAGGTTATAAGCTTTTATATACTCTATTTTCATGCTTCATATGCTTCTTAAAAATGGATTTATTTTTCTGTACAGATAAAAAATATTTTTGAAGGAACATTGTGCTGTGTCCTATCCTCTTATTTCCAGCAGTTAGGGAACACGAAGGTGCTGTCATGCCTTCTCTTATGCTTGCTACTGTATTTATTTGATTTGACTGTTTAATGTGACAGCAGTGCTTTCATTATTTTAATAAGATGAAGAAATTATCCTCAGAAGTGAGGCAGGATCTTAAGAAGCCTTATTTTGTGTGCTGTACGTCAGCCTTCTAGATACCACTAAAATAAGCAAAATATTTAATGTCTTGGATTATGTCTCTCTGTATTGGCCTGGATGGCCTTGTTGATGCCAGATTTTCACTGTGAATAGTCTTGGGCATCTCAAAAGTAATGTGTGAAACTTCATGATGGTTTGGTTTGTGAGTCTACAGCAAGGTTGTTGTCTTTCTGCCACCCTTTCTATGGCCTTCCATGCATCCTTCCAACTCCCACAGAATGCCAGGGGCTGGAAGGGACCTTGAAAGATCATCCAGTCCAACCCTACTGCCAGAGCAGGATCACCTAGAGCAGATCATACAGGAACACATCCAGGTGGGTTTTTAATATCTCCAGAGAGGGAGACTCCACAACCCCCCTGGGCAGCCTGCTCCAGTGTTCTGTCACCCTCACTGGGGGAAGAAAATGTTTCCTCATGTTTTCATGGAACCTCCTATGCCTCATCTTCCACCCATTGCCCCTTGTCCTGTTATTTGGCATCACCACACAGAGCCTGACTCCATCCTCTTGGCCCTCACCTTTTACATCTTTATAGACATGAATGAGGTCACCCCTCAGTCTCCCCTTCTCCAAGCTAAGGAGCCCCAGCTCCCTCAGTCTCTCCTCATAAGGAAGATCTTCCACTCCCTTACTCATCTTTGTGGCTCTGCACTGGCCTCTTTCAGGCAGTTACCTGAGGTCCTCCTTGAACTGAGGAGCCAAGAACTGGACACAATACTCCAGATGTGGCCTCACCAGGGCAGAGTAGAGGGGGAGGAGAACCTCTCTCCACCTACTGACCACAGCCCTTCTAATATACCCCAAAATGGCATTGACCAGCACATTACTGGCTCATGGTCAATCTCCCATCCCCTAGGACCCCCAGGTCCTTTTCCCCTTCACTGCTCTCCAGCAGTCAGTCCCCAACCTATACTGATCCCTGGGGTCGTTCTTTCCTAGGTGCAAGACTCTACCCTTGCCCTTGTTGAATTTCATTCAATTTCTCCCTGGGTAAGTCTTGCTGAATGACAGCACAACCCTCTGGTGTGTCAGCCACTCTGCCCAGCTTTGTGTCATCAGCAAACTTGCTGACAGTGCACTCTTTGCCCTCATCCAAGTTGTTTATGAATATATTGGAATGGGTTGTTGAGGGAGGTGGTTGAGGCCCCATCCCTGGAGGTGTTTAAGGCCAGGCTGGACGAGGCTCTGGCCAGGCTGATCTAGTGTGGGGTGTCCCTGCCCATGGCAGGGGGGTTGGAACTAGATGATCCTTGTGGTCCCTTCCAACCCTGACTGATACTATGGTATTGAATAGAATTGGTCCCAGTACTGATCCTTGAGGGACTCTACTAGTCACAGGCTTCCAACTAGACTTTATCCTCCAACTCCTCCTCAACTCTTCTATGCCAAAAAACCATACTGTGGAGTTACTGTGCACTTCTCAGTGTGGTATGCATCTATCTGTGTGTTTTCTTGCTGCAAAATACTAAATTATAACAAGAATTTCTTTATAATAAATTCATTGAAGCCTCGCTGCATGCACTTCATTTTCCTGAAACAATTTTAGTTGTACTTGGGGAAACTTCTAAAGGTTTCTTGGTGTGGTTTGGCTTGTGTGGGAAAAGTAGGATTGGTCTTGCCAAATTGCTGTTAATTGCAGAAGAGAAGTGTCCTTTTTAATTAATTATTTGTAATTAAGCTTCTGATCTTTTACTTTTTTTTGGTATCTAAGCAGAAGAAAACGTAGGCTTTTTAGAAGCACTTTGATCTGAATTAAAGTTCCAGTGCCAAAAATAGGCAAATGCAGCATAGCTGTGTAAACAAGGCCTGCTGAAAGCAAAAGTACTGAGAATGATGGGGGGAAAAAAACCTGAATCAAATAAAATAGCATTCTTGTGTGTAGCAGCTTCCATTTTGTAGCACAAACTTTTCTTTATAGCTTCTTTATGACACCTGTATGCTTGAATAAATTTTCTATTTGTGTAAAATGTCATAGCTGTATGTTCCATTCCATTTCACAGTGCATTACTTGTCCCTTGTATGTAAAACAGTTGGCTTGTTAAAAATGTTGGTGCTTATTTTTAATGAACATCATGCTTCTGCAGGCTTCTCAAAATACACTTTTTTTTTTAGAAGATAAAGGCTTAAATATGGGAGAAGGCCCCAAAGAAAGTGGTTCCTCACGTTGCTGGCTTCATGCTAAAGAGCAAAACCCAAGGTGGATCACCTCAGTACCATCTCCACTGCTGTTTGCTGCCAGACATGGTCGTGCTTATCCTGGGCCACCAGCACTATGTAGCTTCAGGTAGTGTGGTGGAAATGGTTGTTGTGGTGATGTGCATTATGGACTATGGCTGGGTCCAGTTCTGGGCCCCTCAGTTTAGGAAGGATGTTGACTTGCTGGAGCGTGTCCAGAGAAGTTGGTGAGGGGCTTGGAACACAAGCCCTATGAGGAGAGGCTGAGGGAACTGGGGTTGCTTAGCCTGGAGAGGAGGAGACTCAGGGGTGACCTTATTGCTGTTTACAACTACCTGAAGGGGGGTTGTAAACAGGCAGAGGTTGGTCTCTTCTCCCAGGCAACCAGTACCAGAACAAGAGGACACAGTCTCAGGCTGTGCCAGGGGAGGTTTAGGCTGGAGGTCAGGATTGCCCGTTGGAATGGGCTGCCCGAGGAGGTGGTGGAATCGCCATCACTGAAGGTGTTGAGGAGGAGACTTGAGAGGGTGCTTGGTTGCATGGTTTAGTTGGTTGGTTGGTGTTGGATGATAGGTTGGACGTGATGATCTTGAAGGTCTCCTCCAACCTAGTCTATTCTATTCAGATAAAGCCCAGGATGAAAGCCTTCTCCACCCAAACAGGCCTGAGGCTGTGTATCTGGATGTGCCTTGAGCTGTTGTGCAAATCATTCATTACATCTTTTACTCATTCTGCTTCTTCCCTCCTTGTTCCTGCTTGTAATGTGATTGCAAGCTCTTGGCAGCCAAAGCTGCATCTTTAGCAGGGTCTGTTGCACTGACTGGTTCAGCATGGCTTGAGCCTTGATAGGGGCATCTGGCTATTCAAAAATGATGGCTTAGGGTTGAAGAAGTTCAGTGGAAGTTGCTCTGTATGCTTTTGCCTTTCTGTAGAATTGATAGATGTCTGGATGCTGTTTTAATCAGAGCAGCTTGGCCATGGCTTCTCTTGAGTGTGATCTACTGTAGCAGTGTAGTACTTTTTAGTCAAAAGAAGTTTCACTGATTCTGTTCTGATTAATGTTGAATTGGTATGTTTGTATGCCTCTAAAGCAGAACCCTGAATTATTCTGATTTAGAATGGACCTGCATCTTTGGAACTTAATGCCTGGCTGATACAGGGTTAAAAGCAAAAGGAACGATTGAATGTCCAGGGAGCAGGAAGCTAGCCAGTCCTCTGGAATTTAAGAGCCTGCATCTAGCACTTGACAAAGAAAATAATATAGGGATATTAATGAAAAAGGTGATGCTTATAAGCAGACAAAACTGATGTGCTGTGGCTCAGTAAACCTGTGAGAGATTTTGCAGGAAACTGTGTTCCTCTAGGGGACAGTCAGCTCTTTCATTTTTTTCTTCAATGTTCCAATTTCAATCAATGTGTGCAATCCTTTTGGAAAACAATGAAAGGCCTCTCTATTTTGGGGCTGGGAGAGTGTCTGCTGAATGGAGGGAAAAGATTTCCCCCCCCCAAAAATAAGGCCTTAAGGAATATTGGCTTTCACCTGCTTGTGTGCCACATACCTAATCTGCTAGCTTGCAGTACTAGTGAGTATAAATATTTGACATTTTACTCTTTTGAAGAATGATTAAAATACTGCCTGTATAGGAATACCTGTGGTGGTATTTTCTCCATCTGACCTGAAGATGTGTGCCCAAAGTAATGTAATTCTGAGCTGTTGACTTCGTGTGTATGGAAATTGGGTCGTTTTGCATGGAAAGGGAAGGTGTGCTTTATACAGCTCTACATCTCCGTGCTCCTTGGGGATAGTGTTGGAGGAGTCTTCTTGTCTAAGCAGGGAAATTGAATAGTGCAGGTCCACAGGTACCATGGTGATGTGTGTAATATACATATCTTGAGAGGCTCTGATGCAGTAGCTTGAAGCAAGGTACCACTCTTTTATGCACCGTTTCCAGAAACCACATGCAATGTGTGACATTTAAATCTACAAACCTGCCTCAGTGCTTGGCATATTCTGAACATCTTGCAGACTGAAACGTGTAAGGCTTCTTGTATCCAACTTACTACATAGGCAAGGAGGTTTGCTTTGTTAGCACTGTGCTGGTTGTTAATGATGTAAAAAAAAGTGTAGGAGCTTATTTTAGAGGAAAAAGGTTTAAAACTCATTTACTTACTACTGAATCCTGACATTATGCTCTTGCTTTCTGAATAAGTAAAATGATTGCAGAGCATGACAATAAAGAGCTAAGACACAGGTAAATATAAATATGGAGAAGATCATAGGATTGCAGAATCAAGAACACTTTATTAATAGACCAGACAAGGTTGGAAAAGACTTTTGAGATCATAGAGTCCAACCTATCACCCAACACAATCTTATCAACTAAACCATGGCACCAAGCTCCTCATCCAGTCTCCTCTTAAACACCTCCAGTGACATATAACCTTTAAAACTGCAAGGCATCCACTGGCTTATTTGCTCATTAAAATGAACATGTAAGAGTAGAAAAGCAACTAAAACAGGGATCAGTGCTGGGCCCCATCCTCTTTAACATCTTTATTGATGATCTGGATGAGGGCATTGAGTCTATCATCAGTAAATTTGCTGATGACACCAAGCTGGGGACAGGAGTTGATCTGCTAGAGGGTAGAGAGGCTCTGCAGAGGGACCTTGACAGGCTGGACAGATGGGCAGAGTCCAAGGGCATGAGATTTAACACATCCAAGTGCCGGGGTTCTGCACATTGGCCACAACAACCCCATGCAGTGCTACAGGCTGGGGTCAGAGTGGCTGGAGAGCAGCCAGGCAGAGAGGGACCTGGGGGTGCTGGTTGATGGTAGGCTGAACATGAGCCTGCAGTGTGCCCAGGTGGCCAGGAGGGCCAATGGCATCCTGGCCTGCATTAAGAACAGTGTGGCCAGCAGGAGCAGGGAGGTCATTCTGCCCCTGTACACTGCACTGGTTAGGCCACACCTCGAGTCCTGTGTCCAGTTCTGGGCCCCTCAGTTTAGGAAGGAGGTTGACTTGCTGGAACGAGTCCAGAGAAGGGCAACGAAGTTAGTGAGGGGCTTGGAACACAAGCCCTAGGAGGAGAGGCTGAGGGAGCTGGGGCTGCTTAGCCTGGAGAAGAGGAGACTCAGGGGTGACCTTATTGCTCTCTACAACTACCTGAAGGGAGATTGTAAACAGGCAGAGGTTGGTCTCTTCTCCCAGGCAGCCAGCACCAGAACAAGAGGACACAGTCTCAGGCTGCGCCAGGGGAGGTTCAGGCTGGAGGTCAGGAGGAAGTTTTACACAGAGAGAGTGATTGCCCATTGGAATGGGCTGCCCGGGGAGGTGGTGGAGTCGCCGTCACTGGAGGTGTTCAGGAGGAGACTTAACAGGGTGCTTGGTTACATGGGTTAGTTGATTAGGTGGTGTTGGATGATAGGTTGGACGCGATGATCTTGAAGGTCTCTTCCAACCTGGTTTATTCTATTCTAAAACCAAACCCCACTCAAGAAGCTCACATCCCTGGTGAATAACATATAAAAGTTTTCCCTACTTAGGTCTCATTCTTTCAGTGAGATATTTAAGGAGAAATCTAAATGATGTGGATGAGAATTTTTAGTAACGGGTGGGATCAAAATCAGTTCACTGAAATTTTACTTCCTTCTGCTGTATTGTAGTTTAAACAGTTCTGCTTCAGGTATAAATTGCACTGGATCTTAGTGTGGACAAGGCTTTAGGGACATCTAGTCTTTGTGTAGCACAGTGGGAGTGAAGGCTGCGTATTTTTGCTCGAACAAGGGCACTGAGAGCATTTCATTGTGCATACCTCTTTCAAGATAAGAAATTGTGGGGAAACATCTGTGTGAAAACTCACAATGTTAATACTTTTATGTGCTGCTATGTGTGGCTGAAAAAATATCAGTGAGCAGAGAGTATTAGTTTCCCATTTGTTTATGTGAAGTAGCAGAGCACAGTCCTGTTAAGGAAGAGCAGATATTGTAGTGATTCTTAGCATGGACCTGGAATTGTATCAGTTTGTCTTTTGCTAAGAGTAAGTTAACTTGTAGAAAAAGCTGCTCAAGGAAGACTGCTTATCATGCTGTTTTGTCTTGTAAAATGCAAAAGAACCCTGCTCATAACAGGAAGGTTACATTAAGATAAATATTTAATTGCACCTTTAATATCAGACATATTTTTCATCTCATGTACACTTGCTATGCCTATCTTATGTCTGCACCAGCACTATGGGTCATGGAGAGAGTGAAGGGATGGACCCTGCAATCAATGAGTCTTCCAACATAGTGATTAAATTAGTGTCACATTATACCCTTGGGAGTTTCTAAACTCATACATCTAGTAAGCAGTATGGTGAACATCTCATGTACACTTGCTATGCCTATCTTATGTCTGCACCAGCACTATGGGTCATGAAGAGAGTGAAAGGATGGACCCTGCAATCAATGAGTCTTCCAACATAGTGATTAAATCAGTATCACATTATACCCTTGGGAGTTTCTAAGCTCATACATCTAGTAAGCAGTATGGTGAACATCTTGTGTACACTTGCTATGCCTATCTTATGTCTGCACCAGCACTGTGGGTCATGGAGAGAGTGAAGGGATTGACCCTGCAATCAATGAGTCTTCCAACATAGTGATTAAATTAGTGTCACATCATACCCTTGTGAATTTGTAAGCTCATACATCTAGTAAGCAGTATGGTGAAAAAGCTCTTTACTATGAGGGTAGTGGAACACTGGAACAGGTTGCTTAGGGAGGTGGTTGAGGCCCCTTCACTGGAGATAGTCAAGGTGAGGCCCTGGGCAGCCTGATCTGGTTGGGGATGCCCGTACTGAGTGTGGGGAGGTCAGACTAGATGCACTTTGGAGGTGTCTTCTGGCCTGGACAATTCTATGATTCTATAATCAGAAAAAAGAAGTTTCTTTTGTATTCAGACAGTCTTTATTTCTTTAATCATTGCTCTGAATTTCAGCATTAATTCTTGTGCAGCAGGAACTTCTATGGCTTTACTTTCTGCAGCAAAGGATCTCTGTTGACTTGGCAGTTTTGGGGTTTCCTTTTTCTGCTGAAGGTTGTAAGTTAGGTACTTGGGTCACCTCACACTGCCCAATAAAACTGAATAAGGAAGCAAGTGCAGAGATTATATTTCAGCTATTGGTTCAGGAACTGAGTAAACCTTGATTTAATTGGATTCAATTTAGATTGGTTGAATATTGCTGGTGCTAGAACTATGGAAAGAAAACGGCGGTTTACTCGGTCTGCTCATCTCTTGTAACTGCTTGAAATGTAGTCTTTTTCTGAAGTTCAA
Organism: Melanerpes formicivorus; assembly: GCF_026170545.1. Classification (NCBI taxonomy): domain Eukaryota; kingdom Metazoa; phylum Chordata; class Aves; order Piciformes; family Picidae; genus Melanerpes; species Melanerpes formicivorus. The sequence continues at coordinate 39,565,228 of NW_027142355.1, read as the reverse complement.
ATGAGCAAATGAACTCTCCAGCTAAGCAAAGTCAATGTTTGTGCCTAGATAGAATAGAATGGAATTAACCAGGTTGGAAGAGACCTTTGAGATCATCACATCCAACATATCATCCAACACCACCTAATCAACTAAACCATGGCACCAAGCACCCTATCCAGTCTCTTCTTAAACACCTCCAAAGATGGTGACTCCACCACCACCTCTGGCAGCTCATTCCAGTGGGCAATCACTCTCTCTGTGTAGAATTTCTTCCTAACCTCCAGCCTAAACCTCCCCTGGTGCAGCTTGAGACTGTGTCCTCTGGTTCTGGTGCTGGTTGCCTGGGAGAAGAAACCAGCCCCCACTTGGCTACAGCCTCCCTTCATGTAGTTGTAGAGAGCAAGAAGGTCTCCCCTGATAATGAATGTGTGTTAACTATCTCATGCTTTTTGGAATGGAAAGATTGAGTAGATTGGCGATGGTGGGTAGTCTCTGCAGTGATAGCCAAAAGGGAAAAGGAGCACAACCTAATAATCACCTTTAGCGATGATCTGTTTATTGTGTCCTAACTTAGTTAAGGTCAAGATAAAAGCAAATAATTTTGTAGGCCTTATGTGCCAGTAGGAGATAAAATGGCAGTGTATGCTTTGGCTTTGCACTTGGGACTTCAGTTTTACAAAGACTTGGACTGGTGTTTGGCTTTTCAGATGTAAATCGTCCCATTAGATGTAATCTGGGTCCAACTGAAGTCAATGTTAAAGCCTGTGGCAGTTTAAGGCTAGAATTTCATGAATGAGTTCAGTGAGGCTGCTTGTATACATAAAGTTGAACACATGGCTAAGTGTTTGCAGGATAGAGAGCCTGCAAGGAGATGAGAATAAGACCCTTGTGACACAGATTGAAGCCTGACCTGTCTCGCTGCTGCGTGATGGGAGAGCCGCAGTGAGGAAGTAGGTGAATCTTTTGGGCATGAACAAACACGGAGAATATAAAACATCATAAGTAACTACAATTCATAAAACGCTTGGTTGGGCCTAAATAATGAAGCAGTGAAAATATTTACAGGCTGTTCTTGTAATATATTTTTATTTTACATCTTTTTGGCACAAGTGCATGTAAGGAATTGGTATCATTATTGCAGTTTGTTACTCAGAAGAACGGAGTGGGAGCCTCTTACCTTTGGAAGGGGGAGGTAAAAATAGAAGTTACAGGCCAGCTCCCTCCCCCTCCTAGTATGCCACTTAATCATAGGAGTCATGCAGTATTTGTAATTGACAGCTGTTGTAATCAACATGTGTATTAACTACTTCATTTCATATCATGCTTGATAGAGAGGCACTGTGGGTTTTACCATGGCTGTGACGCTTGTTGCCATCTGAGGCTCTCCCCTCCAGATGTTACATGCGTTTGCAGGTTTGATTTGGAGCTGCACATGCAGCAAAACAGCTGTCACATAACAGATCTCTGTCACTCTTTGTGCAGAGCATCTTTGCAGAACCCAGTTTCAGGTTTCTTGGTGAGAAATATTATTTGAATGACGGTCCCCTTAATCCTGTGAGATTTCCAGGTTTTTGAGGGAGTCCTAATTTACATTTCACAACACATACACAACCAAGCAATTAGCATGAAGTCTTATGGCAGCCTGACAGTGCTTCGTGCCTATGGAAACAGTTACACAATAGGGTATGTGCATATAATGTTATCAAACGCCCTTTGTGCATGCTTACTCCTTTTACCTGCAGCATACGAAAAAGCTGAAGCCTAATTCCCCTTTGAACTCAAGCTGCTCTATTGTGTGATGAACTCGTGTAAAGAGAGAAACATTGAGGTCTTCAGAAAATAATAGGTACTCTACTTTCTTTTAAATGACTTCGTTTTGGCATGCTCTTGAGGCTATTTCTCCCCTCACTGAATGGCTTTAAACACCAGTGATGGGAGAAACATGATTCCTAATGAGGTTGGATTCAGGCTGCAAACTTTCCTTTTGTCTTTGCGCTCTCTCTTCTTACAGGTGGGTGCAGAAGTTGGAGGCTAATATTGCCTGTGTGTTTGGAGAAGAGAGGAAACATTAACTTAATTATCCTGCTGATTGTTCAGGGAATAGACAGGGAATACTTGGTGTGGTGGGTGAGTAAGAAAAAGAGTTGCACAAGGCAATAGGAGGTTTACCTTAGTACAGAGCCTTTCAGCTGCTGTACACGGATGTCTGGGGCATTTCCCTCTCAGTGTTTGTGGCTGTTAAGATTTAAGGGGATAAGATGCTTGATGCAATTCCATTCACTGCAGGTACATTATCACACTGGGTAGGCAGGGATACTTTAGGGTGCTTTCAGGAGCACTTAAGGAGATATTTTCTGTCCCTGGGAGCTTCAAACAGAAAGGTATGTGAAGAGCAGTGCATGGAAAAGGGGCAGTGTATGTGTGGTGGTGCTATGTTGTTTGCAGGTGCATGTTTGCATGGTTTAATTGATTAGGTGATGATAGGTTGGATGCGATGATCTTGAAGGTCTCTTCCAACCTGGTTTATTCTAATCTAAACATGGTGATGGAAGGTCTGGAGAAAGCAAGGCAGAAGGTGTAACAAGGGTGAAATAGGGCGTACCTCTTGGTGAGTCCTAGGTTTTGTGGGATGAAGAAGATCCAAAACCAGTACACAAACCAGATGAAAAATTGCTCTCGGTGTGTGAAAGCTGCTGCTGTTTGCTGACAGAAACATTAACCCTGGAATCGGTCATTCTCAATTGCTTCTGTTGTAGTGAGCCAAGTTGGGTCAAACTATTGAGCCCAAGGGTACTTTCTTCACTGAAACAAACCTGAGATCAGTCGTGCTATCAGCATGGGCAAGAGGTCTGAAAGAGGTAACCGCTTGTGGTGTAAGTGGGTATAAGCAACCAGTGCTGATAATCTGGTCAGAGGGTACCCATGAAGCCTGTCCAGAGAGGTCTTCATGGGTTTCACTCCAGCCTTTCATGAGTTATCAGCTTGCTTTTCTAACCTGTTCCCTGTCTCCCTGGGTGGTTTTCTTCTCTCATGTTTCCTACAATGGAAAGCTAATAAGACACATATAGAAAACAGACGCTGGAACCCAAGTAGGAAAAATGAGCAATGGCCTAGTTAATAGAGTTAGGGCCATTCAAGGAGAAAGACACTATGTGGACTGAAGAGATAATTATTTTGGAAGGGGGGGGAAAGGACAATGGATAAAACAGTGTGGCTGAAGACAGAGGCTTAGCTGTTGCTGTGCAAAAACGAGGTTGCTGAAAAAGCTGTGTTTTTGTGGCTGCCTTCTTTGGTTATTCCTCACGCTGAGTCCTAGTTTGGGACAGACAGTAACAATGCAAAGCATTGCTGCTTTGAGTTGGTCCCTGCCAAGGCTGCTGTGTGGCTAATGAAGCGTTAGATTTTAACCCAGTCTTGGCAATAGGGGTTTGGAGGGAAGGCCAAGCTGAGCTATCAGAGACAATGTTATTTTTAGGACTGCATATGCAAAGAAGATAGAAAGCCATGGAAACTCTTGGAAAGTGGCGCTGTGCCTTGTGCTTTGAGTACTTTGCTCTGAAGAAGTTTTCAAATCCCTCTCAACGTGAGACTTGACTGAGTTTCAAACACAGCACTGTACAGCATGTGGCATTCATTTCTTACCCCATTATTAGACTAAATATTATGAATTAAACAAGTATTATTTTCCATGTGTTTGCTTAGGTTATTGTTCTAGAAGACAAGCATACATCTCTATTTCCAGGTAAACAGGCATTTCTCTTCCTTTTTTGGACTTGATCTTCTTTCCTGCCATGTCTTACCCTAAAGATCAAAGGAAAACTTTATTTTTACATTAATGGAGGAGTGATCTGTAAAGACACATTATACTGCCAGGCCTCCAAGGCTTGTGGTCTGACAGTGATAATGTAGCCACTGCTAATGTGTCCTGAGACCATGTTCATGTGGAGCTTTACAGAAATGTTTGGTGGTTGCTCTCAAGAATATTGAATGGAGCTTTAAAAGATTTCCTGCATTTCCCTACATACTGCCTGACTTTTGATGATAGCATGAGCTTGTCAGAAATGCATTATGTAACCTGACTGCTATGAATTTCTCACTGGAAAATAGAACAGCAATAATTCTCCCTATTCCTACTCAGTGGTTCTTGTATTCCCCCCTCCCCCTACCCCTTATCCTAAATGAGGAAGGAAGTGCTCCAAGATTTTCATGGTACCAATTTTTTTTTATCCTTTAACTATAACATTTTCTGAGGTGAGAGGAATGGTTTAGAAGTCTGTGGCCTGTGTTCACCTTTAGCTGATAGGGCATTGCTTATAAAAAGTCCATATTGTGTGCATGGTGAGGTCAGGTTTTGTGCATAGTGGCAGAAATGGTCTGCAAATGGCGTGGGAACAGCCTGCTCTCACAGGTGAGCCACTAACAGCTACAGAGAAGGTGGTTTTGGAGAGGCTAAGAGAGCTGGGGTTGTTCAGCCTGGAGAAGAGGAGGCTCAGGGGTGACCTTATTGCTGTCTGCAACTATGTGAAGGGAGGCTATAGCCAGGTTGAGGTTGGTCTCTTCTCCCAGGCAAGCAGAACAAGAGGACACAGTCTCAAGCTGCACCAGGGGAAGTTTAGAATAGAATAGAATAAACTGGGTTGGAAGAGACCTTCAAGATCATTGCGTCCAACCTATCATCCAACACCACCTAATCAACTAACCCATGGCACCAAGCACCCTATCAAGTCTCCTCCTGAACACCTCCAGTGATAGCGACTCCACCACCTCCCCGGGCAGTCCATTCCAATGGGCAATCACTCTCTCTGTGTAAAACTTCCTCCTGACCTCCAGCCTGAACTTCCCCTGGCACAGCCTGAGACTGTGTCCTCTTGTTCTGAGAAAGTTATTCATGGAGAGAATGATTGCCCATTGGAATGGGCTGCCTAGGGAGGTGGTGGAGTCACTGTCCCTGGAGCTGCGCACGGGAGGTTTAGACTCGAGGTGAGGAGGAAGTTCTGCAATGGGCTGCCCAGGGAGGTGGTTGAGTCACCGTTCCTGGAGGCGTTCAAGAGGGGATTGGACGTGGCACTTGGTGCTATGGTCTAGTCATGGGGTCTGTGTTGATAGGTTGGACTTGATGATCTTTGAGGTAATTTCCAACCTTAGTTATACTGTGATACTGTGTACAAGAGGGGATTGGACATGGCACTTGGTGCCATGGTTTAGTAGTCATGAGGTCTGTGGTGATAGGTTGGACTTGATGGTCTTTGAGGTCTTCTCCAATTTTAATGATTCTGTGTGATTGACAGTACTGCTCTCACCACAGCTTTTGGCCAAGGTGGTATTGCAAAGTCTGTTCAAGAGGTAGGTTTATAATGACACTGTTTAGGAGGCAGTAAAAAGAAGTAAATAGAATGTACTGCCTTCTACGTGTTGTCATATATATATATAGTTACATATATAGTTCTACTTATATATGGAAAGTAAAAATAAAAAGTGAGTATTCAGGAATGCAAATACATTTCATAACATAAAGTTCTTCTTTGGACTATCTAAAAGTCCATGTGGCAATAACAGTCTATTTCAAAGGTGATTTATTTGCAGTTTTGGAGGTCCTGCAGGTACGAGGGACAACTACAATCCCTGTCCAACCTAGTGCTAGGACTGAAAGTAGGCAGTTGTTCAGGGTAAGGGCTGACATACAGGCACTGCATACTCTTGAATTCCTCTGAGGTCTAAATATATTCATGGAGTCTGAGCTGAAACATGGTCTTATTTTTGCTTCAGTGTTAATCCAAGTTAGTTGGATTTAGATATTTCTGGCATATGCTAGAGTTATGGCTCTGTCTTCAGGGCAGTTGTGGCCAGAAAGCTGAGATGGAGACCAGGACCAGACTTAGTCACTACATGGCTTATCTGCAATATGGGTGGTTCCAAAATATAAGCTAGGTCCTTTCTGATTTATTATCATAACATGAGTTGAGAAGCAGTCAGATCTGTCTAGAGTTGGGTCCTTGCTAGCTGAGAAACTACACACAATAGAAAATGTCCCAGATCTCAAGTGCTTGTCATTCAGGCCTTTATTCTGGAACAGAAAAACCCACCCAAAACCAACATAGCTCCTCCTGCCCATTTTTATCTTACTTAGTAAGATTGTTTGTATAAGCCTAAATATTGGTATGGCTGTCTTATATTTTAAGAGCATAGAAATCATAGAGATGTTGTTTATGTTTTATTTCTGATTACATCATACTGTGGGTATTGATGAGGTAATGGAAATCTGTATCTGGAATGTTGGCATGGGGAAAACAAATTATGTGCAATGTTTTTCATCAACCATAATTAAATAAGTTATTATTACAATAAAAACTAATTACATTTAATTAAAAATTGACTTTTTTTGTTTAATGTATAGTGTCCTGGGTTAACACAGCCTGATCTCAGACCCACAGAATGGCCTGGCCCAGAAGGGACCTCCGAAGGTCATCCAGTGCACTCAGCAGGAGCATCCTCAACTAGATCAGGTTGTTCAGGGTCCCATCGACCCTCACCTTGAATATCTCCACTGAGGGTGCCTCAACCACCTCCCTGGGCAACCTGTTAGATTAGGATAGAATTAACCAGGTTGGAAAAGACCTTCAAGATCATTGAGTCCAGCCAATCACCCAACATCCCTATCTCATCAACTAAACCATGGCACCAAATGCCCCATCCAGTCTCCCCCAGTGTTCCACCATCCTCATATTAAAGAACCTGTTCCTAACATCCAGTCTAAATCTCACAAGCTCCCCCCTCTCTACACACAGACAGGAGGGAAAGTAAAACAAAAAGACCCAACCCTGGGCTGAGATAAAGAGTTGAGATAGAATTTTACTGGGAATAATGCAATGCATAATTACCTTGGCCTGTTTGCAGGAAACACAGCAAAATGCAGAAGCAGCAGCAGAAGCCAGTAACCACCCTCCAACCCCTGACCCACAGCCAGCCCAGTGGAAAAGACCAACACCTCAGAACTGGAAGTGGAGAGCAGCAAGTGGAACAGGAAGCCTCTCACGTTACAATCTGAACTTCAGGCCCCACAATACTTTGCTCCAGCCAGTATTTTCATTTTGAAGCTGGCATGACAGCAGCATGGTATTGAATATCCATCATCAGATTCAGCTCAGCCCGTGACAAATCACACTCTCATAACTTTCCCTTTGACTTTCAGGAAGCTGTTGGAGAATTGTATTTTGTGGCTTCTGTGCAGCTCTCTAGGAGAAAAGGGGATTCAGTGCTTATTTCTTAAATCATTGAAGCAAAATGCACTGGTTAAAGTTAATAATTATTTACTTTGCTTTTAAGCTTGGAATAATCAGCAGTGCCACAAGCTAATCTGTGGATTTGCCTGAGGTGATGTTGTGAGCCTTCAGGGGGATATAGCTGAAGATGTGCTCATCCATTCATTCACTGAATAAATTCTGCACCTTTAACAAAGACCCTGAGCTAGGTAGATGCTTTCCTTCATCTTTTCAAAGTGCCATTTTACAAAGTCTTTTCCCTTTTAATTACTTTAGCAATACTTTATTCTCTCTGTGTGTGTATTTGTGGGGTTTTTTTTCCCCCTTGTTTCTTTTAATCTTCAAGTCCTAATCATTCAGTGTTTAGAAAATTGTTGTTTTCAATAACAAACAAACCCCAAACTCTACCAGGAAAAAAATATATGTTGGAAACAAAGGCAGTTTCATATAATTGTAGACCATGAGCTGTGAAAATTATGCAAGCTCAGCTCATCTTGCATATTAATAATTGGTTCTGTCTCTTGGTTGGTTGGGGTTTTTTTAACTTGCTTTGTCCCTATCTCCATGTTCCTTAATATTTCATCCTCAAACTGTAGCTTCTGTGGGCTGAGAATAAACCTGCTTGAAGCTTGTGCAGTGTCTCACAGGAGGAATTTTCCCTGATGAGTTGGATTCTTCAGATGTTGTTTCTCTGTTCTCTGAACTTGTTCTTTGTTATATTGATTCTTCTAATTCATGTAGCCCACTCCCTTTGATAAGGACAAGTGACAGGATTTTGGATTGGTGAATACTAGTGCTGATGTCTCTTCTGTATTACATGAAGCTCTTGAACACTAAGGGAGCATAAAATAGAAAAATAATAAATGCTGGTGCTTATGTAAAACATATGCTACTCATGAGTTTTGCTCATCAGCTGCAGTGCACACTTCAGGACACCTTTGCCAGCAGAGTCTTTCCCTTGTCAGAGATCCGGGACACCTTTTGACCTGGAGCGTTCTCACCGCAGTCCCGAAGATAACACTGGTCTCCCATGAGCAGTTGCTGCAGGACAGCACAGTGGCCTTGTTGAAGGCCTCTAGCTTTTCCTTCCCCTGCCTGCTTTGCTCAGATAATCCTGCAGCAGCTGTCAGAGTTTCCCTTTTATTCGTCAGGCTTCAGCCAAGCTGCAGGGGCAGTAGAAACCTGGTCCTGACCTCTGCTGAACTGAGAGAGATAAGAGCAGCAGCATCCTGAAGGAGCCCTATGTGCCATTGCCCTATTTCAGCTAGGCGGATGCCAGGGATTTGTTGTCCAAGATGAGCAATAGGTGCCCCTCCCCCTGGTCCCTGTGATCCCCTGTGATGCCAGCTGCCTGTGCTCTGTCCCCGGTGACCCCACGGCTGTGGTGTGGATTAGCGATGCGCTTAGAGATACACACTCAGCAGTTCCCTTTGGTTGCGTTCCTGCTTAGGAACCTGGAAGGAGAAAGTGGGTGTTTGCAGATCAGATTATCCTCCAATTTGATTGGGGTCTGCTGTCTGTGTTGTGATCTACTGCAGAGTATGTCATCAGTGTGTGTCTGGGGAGGAGCTGGAGGCTATCGAGTAAAGAGATGAAAAATGCAGAGCTGCCAAGTTGCTCCTGTGCTATGTGGAGCTGTTTGCCAGGCTCAGTGGAACAAACATCCCTTATTTTTGAGGATGCCTCACTGTCCCTGAAACAAACACGTCTCTGAAGTTTTCCTTTTATGAGTTGTAGCTTTTGCATGGATTTGTGTCTTTTACAGAATTAACCAGGTTGGAACAGAACTTTGAAATAAACAAGTCCAACCTGTCACCCAACACTATCCAGTCAAGTAAACCATGGCACTAAGTGCCTCTCCCAGTCTTGTCTTAAACACTTCCAGTGATGGTGACTCCACCACCTTCCTGGGCAGCCCGTACCAGTGGCCAATCACTCTTTCTGTGAAGAATTTCTTCTTAGCATCCATCCTAAACCTCCCCTGGCTCATCTTGAGATTTTCTCCTCTTGTTTTGTCACTGATTGCCTGGGAGAAGAGACCAACCCCCACCTGGCTCCAGCCTCCTGTCAGGTAGTTGTAGACAGCAATAAGGTCTCCCCTGAACTCCCTCTTCTCCAGGTTAAACACTGCCAGCTCCCTCAGGCTCTCCTCGTAGGGCTTGTGCTCCAGACCCCTCACCATCTCTGTTGCCCTTCACAGGGCAGCATTCCAGCTTCTCAACATCTTTCTTAAATCAAGGGGCCCAAAACTGGAAACAGTACTCAAGGTGTGGCCTAACCAGTACTGAGGACAGGGACACAATGACTTCCCTGCTCCTGCTGGCCACACTATTCCTGATATAAGCCAGGATGCCATTGGCCTTCTTGGCCACCTGGGCACACTGCTGGCTCATGTTCAGCTGGCTGTCAATCAGTACCCCCAGGTCCCTTTCCACGTGGCCGCTCTCCAGCTGCTCTGTGCTAGGTTGCTCTGTAGTTGATTAAGTTCTTTCCCTGCCATGCACCCCCAATGAACTGATTTGGAAATGGCTTAATTTTTGTCAGCTGTGTGAAGAGGCTGGCAGTGAGAAGAGCAGGGATCATTTCAGGTGATTTAAATCATTCCCTAAAAACTGCTAGACATTTAACATACACTGCTTGGAGTAACTGCCTCAACTTCATAAACAGACCTGGTTATGTGTTAAAATAATTTGCTTTCCTATAGGTAAATAAAATATTGTTCTAATTCTAAATTAAGATGGATTAGTTTTTATTATCACAGTCTGCTGCTTCTTCTCGACTCTGAACCTGTTGAATCTACCTAGCAGTATTTGGACTTGGGATGTGAACCCTTTAAAAGCATACAGGTATTGCTGATTTGTCTTTTCTACAGCTTCCACATCGCTCTGTTTAATAACAGAAGGCTCCGAGGTGACCTAATTGTGGCCTTCCAGTATCTGAAGGGGGCCTACAGGAAGGCTGGGGAAGGACTTCTCAGGATCTCAGGTAGTGAGAGGAGTAGGGAGAATGGAATGAAGCTGGAGGTGGGGAGATTCAGAAGAAGTTCTTCACTGTGAGAGTGGTGAAGCCCTGGAATGGTTTGTCCAGGGAAGTGGTTGAGGCCCCATCCTTGGAGGTATTTAAGACCAGACTGGCTGAGGCTCTGTCCAGCCTGATCTAGTGTGCGGTGTCCCTGCCCATGGCAGTGGGGTTGGAGCTAGATGATCCTTGTGGTCCCTTCCAACCCTGACTGATTCTATGATTTTCAATGCCTAGAAATGTAGAGGGATGATACAAAGTTATCCTTTGTTATTTCAATCTATAAACACTCTTTGAGGAGCTGAAATTTGCAATAACCCCCCCCACCCTACAGATCCCCTAACCTCCTAAGGTGCAGTATTAGAGGTGAGGCTGGACAGGGCTGTGGGCAACCTGCTCTAGTTTTGGACGCCCTTGCTTTCTGCAGAGGGGTTTGGACTAGATGACCTTTGGAGATCCTTCCAACCCAGACCACTCTGTGATTAATCCCAGCATAACTGCTGAAGGGTATGTATGACAAATGTGTTTCTGCACAGACTTACAGTGTCATGAGATTAAAAATGAATGTTCCTCCCTCGATTTTTGTTACTATTAAAATGTCAAAATCACGGCTTTGTTACTATATGGGTGGTGTAAACTTACCTTTGACCCTTCCTTGAGGTGTCAGAAATTCCTTTCTGAAACTGTTTTAAGCTCCAAAGTCACTTAGTCTCAAAGCGTTTATCTGTGTCCTTCTGGTCGTTTTAGGCTGATGCCTAGGAAATTTTCCACAGATCTTGAGTAGAAAGGGGTAAAATGTAAACAAATTACCATTGGATGTGAAGGGAAACTAAAGATAAGGTCTAAACAATTGTATTGGTCTGATAACTAACATAAAGTTAGTTGTATAAACTGATTTTCTCTCTTTTCTCAGCTCTTCGCCCTAGTAGGTAGTAGCTGGTTGCTTCTGCTGCCTTGCTGACCTTGGCTGTGTTTCTTTGTTGTGGCCAGGTAGGGGTTGGTCTCTTCACCAGAACACGAGGACACAGTCTCAAGCTTGTGCTAGGGGAAGTTTAGGCTGGATGTTAGGAAGAAGTTCTTCACAGAAAGAGTGATTGCCCATTGGAATGGGCTGCCCAGGGAGGTGGTGGAGTCAACATCACTGGAAGTGTTTAGGAAGAGACTTGATGGGGTGCTTGGTGCCATGGTTTAGTTGATTAGATGGTGTTGGATGATAGGTTGGACTTGATGATCTCAAAGATCTTTTCCAACCTGGTTAATTCTATTCTAGTCTAGTCTATGTAACAAATTACTCTCTGCTTTTCTTTTTCTCTTTCCCTTGTCTGGGGAGGGAGGGGGGAAGCTATTGGTAGCCCCCTGGTTTTGTCCAGGGGGTTCTTGTGTTGTTTATGAATTGTTAATCCCTGTAAATATTTCGTATTTTGTACATATTCATTGCATTTCATATTTCTAGATTGTAGTTTTGCTTGTAAATGTAGCTTCAATTGCTTCCAACTGTGCTGGTTTGGTGCTGATCTGACAAGTGCTGGATGAAGGCAGCAGCCGGAGAGTCTTGGTCTGTGGCTTTGGATCTCAGGCAGCCCTACCTGAAAGGCAATCCAAACCCCAGATATGGGCATGAGAACTTGCTTAGAGGCTGCTGAACTGCTGGTGCATCTTTTAAGGATTAGTACATTAATGCTTTTTGCACCATGGTAAGAATACTGTTGTATCAGTGTTGAAAAAGAAGGGTGAAACAGAGTCCTTTGTGATCGTTCACTCCTTTGTGTGCCTCATGGCCTCCTAATAAAGAAAAAAAAAATCCTTAATGCATCTTCCCTTTCCCCTCCTTTTAAAGCAGTCAGAAATGTGGCTTTATGTGTTGGAAAGGGGAGACTGTCTTTTATCTTTTTTTTTTCCACCTCCAAAAAGTGATAAGAAAGAGGGAAATACAAATGCAGTAATTAATTCAATTTTCCTCAGCTTTTGAAAAGGGCTTTTCTTACCTGGGCAGCTCCCAGGAGTTACAGTTCATTTCCTTGAAACAAAGGAAAACCAGCAAAGAAATCCTCCCCCCAAGTTTTGAAGCTTTTATATTCCTGTATACTCCTCCTATAATTAATGTACAGTGGAGGCTAAGTCTTCTTAGCCTCAGTAAAAAGCAGTTTCTCAAAAGCTTTACTTTCTTGTTTCAGTCATAGTTGATTTGCTTACTTAGTTATCATGAAGTGGGTGTTAAGCTTACTCAGATTTTTCAATGGTCTTCCCCAGTACAAGTGTGGGTAAGCAGAAGTTATTTGCACTTGCTTAGTTTGAACTTTGTTTCAAATTCTGTTTCTGTTTAAGGACCTTCTCTCCCTCTGTGTGGGGTCTCTCCCCTACATACATGTGCAGAATTACTGGTTTCAGAGTAAAATTGTACTTTTAACCAAGTGATGTTGCAAGCTCTTAAATTGTACATGATCTGTTTGGTCTTTCAAATCCCTTCCAGAAGAGATGTTCAGGAGATGTATTGTAACTCAAGTCTATTAGGAAAGGTTACAGCCTGGAGAGGAATGTCCACTCTGTACTTTAAATCTGTTTCCATTAAACATTTCCTTTGTTGCCAAGGAAATAAAGCAATGATTATGTTATAGGGCTGACAGCTTTGCTAACTATTCATATTCCCAGAACAAGGCTAAAATTGTTAAACTGTTGAGGATGATGTAAAATTCAAGGACTCTTATTAAAGTTTATTATGGGATTAAAATATAAATATACCCCCCTAAACTCCTTTCTCAAGGGGATAGAGAAAAGGACCTCCTATATTATGGATCTTAGTAATTGCAGCAAGTAATTAGGCTGTCTCTCTCCCTCTGGTGATGTAAAGACCTCCACAGGCTCTCTGAGTTGGGCTACCTTTACTGAGGATTATGCGTGCTGGGGTTCTCCCTGCTGCATTTCCTGCTGCTCCTTTTTACTGCTGCTGCAATGTTGTAGGTCTTCACTGGGAGGAGGAGCTGTTACCTGTGTCCCATTCATAACCATCTTGTTCCTACTTTATCTGTTCACAGTGTGAGGTGTTATTTTCGTCTCTTTTCTATTGAGGCAGGTACTTTGGAAATAAGATCCAGAGACTATGGTTGCTCTCTCTTTTGCAGTTACTGATGCTTGTTTAAGGGCATAGGACATAACAGTTTTACTACATTCACTGGGAAGGAAGAGGAAGCAAATGGATGTCAGCAGTTATGGTAGAATGATGTTGGCTCAAATATTGGTTGCTTTTTATCCCTCTTCTACTTCAGAACACTATTGTAAGAGTCAGGAGTGAGCGTCTCCAGTGAGACCATGATGGTGCATCTTCATCCTCTTCCTCCAGCTGTTCCTGAGAAAGTGATATTTTTCCCTTAGTTTTGAAGCCAGCAAACTTGAAGATGACTGTTTTATTGAATAAAGATGAAAACTGAATTCTAGTTTTGGCCTGCTGTGCTTGTTCTTGGTGCACGCCTGGGTGGATGGTCCTCAGTGATACCTAATTAATGGAGAACATTCAGATGTATAAAATTGTCTCAGCAGAGTATCACAGTATCACAGTATCACTTAGGTTGGAAAGGACCTCAGGGATCATCGAGTCCAACCTATCAACACAGACCCCATGACTAGACCATGGCACCAAGTGCCACGTCCAATCTCCCCTTGAACACCTCCAGGGTCGATGACTCCACCACCTCCCTGGGCAGCACATTCCAATGACGAATGACTCGCTCGGTGAAGAACTTCCTCCTCACCTCGAGTCTGAACCTCCCCTGGCGCAGCTTGAGACTGTGTCCCCTTGTTCTGGTGCTGGTTGCCTGGGAGAAGAGGCCAACCCCTTCCTGGCTACAACCACCTTTCAGGTGGTTGTAGAGGGCAATGAGGTCACCCCTGAGCCTCCTCTTCTCCAGGCTAAACAATCCCAGCTCCCTCAGCCTCTCCTCACAGGGCTGTGCTCAAGGCCTCTCCCCAGCCTTGTTGCCCTTCTCTGGACACGCTCAAGTGTTTCGATGTCCTTCCTAAACTGAGGGGCCCAGAACTGGACACAGGACTCAAGGTGCAGCCTAACCAAAGCAGAGTACAGGGGCAGAATGACCTCCCTGCTCCTGCTGGCCACACTATTCCTAATGCAGGCCAGGATGCCATTGGCCCTCCTGGCCACCTGGGCACACTGCTGCCTCATATTCAGGCAGCTGTCGATCAGCACCCCCAGGTCCCTCTCTGTTTGGGAGCTCTCAGCCACTCCGACCCCAGCCTGTAGCTCTGCATGGGATTGCCGCAGCCAAAGTGCAGCACCTGGCACTTGGACTTGTTGAATGCAAGAGTGTGTTACCTGTGGCTGTGCAGGGAAGAGGGAACCTTTCTTTGAGTGTGAATGCTGCCAAGCTGTGCTTACAGCACTGCTCTTGAGGCTATCAGCAACTATCTTGCAGTGTAGCCCATTGCTGGTTTAAAAACTTGAGCCAAAATGACGTAGTGTAAGCAAGATTTGTTTTCCTTAACTTTGTCTTTTTAAAATATTTAGGTCTAGTTGAAGGTAGTTACAGGGACAAAGATGGGCAGCTCTGGCAGGCTTAGTGAATTTCCTTGAGGGAGAGCCTTTCCCCTTCTATGTCTCTATTCATAATGGTTAAGTATTTTAAATCAGGTGTTTAAAATATTTGCTTTTCTGGGTGTGATAGATTCTCTCCTTTAGCTTAAGCATGGTTATTAATAAACCTTAGAAAGGATCATTTTGTGGTGAGGAGTGGATACTGACTTTTTGGTTTAGGTGACCAAGAAATCAAAGGTGACCAAAAAGCATGACTAAAACATGTAGAGTGTATCAAATTAACCTTTGTTCTAAGAAAATCTTCCTTTGCCTGTAATACTTTAATGAAAGACTGTCATGTGTGAAGGTAATCATAGTATCAGTCAGGGCTGGAAGGGACCACAAGGATCATCTAGTTCCAACCCCCCTGCCATGGGCAGGGATACCTCACACTAGATGAGCCTGGCCAGAGCCTCATCCAGCCTGGGCTTAAACACCTCCAGGGACAAGGTCTCAACCACCTCCCTGGACAGCCCATTCCAGGGCTTCACCACTCTCATGGGGAAGAACTTCCAGCCTGAATCTCCCCACCTCCAGCTTCATTCCATTCCTCCTAGTCCTCTCACTACCTGAGATCCTGAGCTGTCCCTCCCCAGCCTTCCTGTCGGCCCCTTCAGATACTGGAAGGCCACAATGAGGTCACCTCGGAGCCTTCTCTTCTGCAGACTGAACAGCCCCAACTCCTTCAGTCTGTCCTTGCAGGAGAGGTGCTCCAGCCCTCTGATCATCCTGGTGGCCCTTCTCTGGACAGGTAGAAAGACTAGCATGGTTGCTCATCTACTGTATATAGAAATACTAGTCCTTTTAAAACAAGGTTAGTAGAAAAAAATACAATTACAAAATCATCTTGTTATCCTTCCCCCCATTTTTCATTTTTAAAGAGAAAATGACTACAACAACAAAGCCTAAAACACACAAACCCCACAAAAAAAACCCCACCAAAACCAAATATCCCCCCCACCGAGATAACAAATCCACAGTACTCTTAGCTCTAAGCCAGTTTCAGCTGATGTACGTTAATACATAGCTAGTAAACAGAATTAGGCTGAGTCACAGCAAAGAAAGATGTTCCTCATTTCAGCTCTCAGATGCAGGAAGAAGGCAGACTGATGTTTTGTGTTTTCTTTTTTAAACCAGCTACAATTATGAGAGATTAGAGAAATCAAAATATTCTGTAGAAACATGCAGAATTCAGAGTGTTGTCTTACCCTAGGAATGCAGGAAGAGAGAGACATGATGCAAGTGGTGTGGTTAAATTAGGTCATGGCATGAGCTTCAGTGGGGGATTGCTAGTAAATAATTTGCACAGTGGAGGAGAGCTTCCTTCCTTAATTGTTTCCACCTGGTAGCAGGCCATTGTCAGACCAGAGACCTCTCTGCCCCTTTGAGCAGCACTTTGAATGAGAAATACACAGCACAGCGAGTAAGTAGTGTTTGGATAATGCCTAATTCTGTGTGGCTTCGCTTTACAAAGCTGTTTGGAAATGTGATAGAGCGGCATTTTCCTTTAGGGATACATTGCCTTCCCACTGCAGTCTCACTTGGGAGGCTGTTTTCCTGGGGGTTTGTGTCTGCTACTGCAACAGCCAGGGTATGAACAAGTGTGAAGTGTTACCCCAACCTGTTAAAGCGCTGTGATGTCTTTGTTTTGGATAAATACACCCATAATTTACTTAGGAGTGCACTGCCTTAAGACACATAGAATAGAATAGAATAGAATAGAATAGAATAGACCAGGTTGGAAGAGACCTTCAAGATCATTGCCTCCGACATGAAGTAAAGAGTCTTTATTTTTTAAATACTTTTAATTTAATGCTGGGCCCCATCCTCTAACATCTTCATTGATGACCTGGATGAAGGGATTGAGTCAGTCATCAGCAAATTTGCAGTTAAGAGCAGATGTTAGTCAGTTAGAGGGTAGAAAGGCTCTGCAGAGGAACCTTGACTGACTGGACAGATGGGCAGAATCCAATGGGATGGCATTGAACAAGTCCAAGTGCCGAGTGCTGCACTTTGGCCACAGCAACCCCATGCAGAGCTACAGGCTGGGGTCAGAGTGGCTGGAGAGCTCCCAAACAGAGAGGGACCTGGGGGTGCTGATTGACAGCTGCCTAAACATGAGCCAGCAGTGTGCCCAGGTGGCCAAGAAGGCCAATGGCATCCTGGCCTGCATTAGGAATAGTGTGGCCAGCAGGAGCAGGGATGTCATTGTGCCCTGTACTCTTGTCTGCATTGGTTAGGCCACACCTTGAGTTACTGTGCCCAGTTCTGGGCCCCTCAGTTTAAGAGGGATATCAAGACACTTGAATGTGTCCAGAGAAGGGCAACAAGGCTGGGGAGAGGCCTTGAACACAAGCCCTATGAGGAGAGGCTGAGGGAGCTGGGATTTTTAGCCTGGAGAAGAGGAGGCTCAGGGGTGACCTCATTGCCCTCTACAACTACCTGAAAGGTGATTGTAGCCAGGAAGGGGTTGGTCTCTTCTCCCAGGCATCCAGCACCAGAACAAGGGGACACAGTCTCAAGCTGTGCCAGGGGAAGTTTAGGCTCGAGGGGAGGAGAAAGTTCTTCACCGAGAGAGTCATTCATCATTGGGATGTGCTGCCCAGGGAGGTGGTGGAGTCACCTTCCCTTGAGGTCTTCAAGAGGAGGTTGGATGTGGCACTTGGTGCCATGGTCTAGTCATGGATCTGTGGTGACAGGTTGGACTTGATGATCCTCGAGGTCTCTTCCAACCTTGGCAATACTGTGTGATACTGTGATACTGTAATTTAGGTGCTAGGGAGGAGATGAACACGTTGATTTTACACATTTGCCTTGCCTAACACAAAAACAGAAGGAGGAGAGGGTCTCTGTGTGAAGTGATACTGCTACTCTATCTTGAAAAAAAATAATCATAATGAATTCTAATGCTAGCACTCACTCTTTGGAAATCATCTCATCTGATGCAGCTTGTGGAATTGCTCAGAAATTCAGTCCAGTTTTAGTAGCTGAAGGCTAGAATATGAAATTTCCTCCTTTTGTAATCCCTGCCTCTTTTTAAAGTGTACTTGATTTCCGCCTTCAAAGTCTGGAGGACTTAGAAGAAGTGAAATGGGATAAGCTTTCATCAGGAATCAACTGAAATGTGGTGTTTCAAGGCAGGTATATAGGATTACTGCAGGCTGCTTGTTTACACCTATTGTTTCACATTCTCATTTAATCACAGAATATATATATGGCTGGGAGAGACCTCGAAGATCATCCAGTCCACCCTTTGACCCAGCACTGACGGGTCAACACCAAGCCATGTCCCTAAATGCCAGGTCCACATACCATCATCATCATTTGTCTGAAATGGTGGTACTTAATTGATAGTTTATTGTATTTATTGATGGGCTGGGGAATAAAAAGAAATTGAAGTTAAATTACAGTGATTAAAACTGCACCAGCAAAGACTTTAGGCTCTCTTACTGTATTCATAAATGCAATCACATCGGTTACTGACTGCCCATGGCTTGTATTGGGGAGATGGCTTTGTCACCATTAAACACATGCTTTTGCTTGTATGCCTACTGTCCCTGACGTGAAGCAGGTACTGCTGGGAAAGCATCATCTACTTGGGCTCCCTGGGCTTCCAGGAGCTGCTTGGTATTAGCTATGGAATATTAAACAGGGGTGAGTTTGCCTCAGTATGTTGGAATGAGATTGCATATTTCATTAAAGCCTAATTTGTTTTTCATGGGGAAGTACCAGAGGCTTCAGCAATTATCATACTTGTGAGATTGGGAGAAGGATGCTGGGATGAAATCTTGCAAACAAGACTGTCAGTGCTCATTTGCTGACTCCTTTGTGAATAATTTTGAACTGAATTTGCATGATTGTAGTGGACCCAGAAAACCTTTTGCAACAATTATCCAATGATACCACTGTATAATCAGCTGCAGAGAATGGGGGCACTTCTTCCAAAGATTTTTAACTTTTTTTTTTTCCCCACTGCTGTTTCTGGCCTCTTCAGGCCCTTCCTCTGCCCCCTTGGGGCAACGAGGCTGGTGAGAGGCCACGAGCACAAGCCCTACGAGGAGCGCTGAAGGAGCTGGGGTTGTTTAGCCTGGAGAAGAGGAGGCTCAGGGGTAGACCTTGCTGTCTACAACTACCTGAAGGGTGGTTGTAGCCAGGAGGGGGTTGGTCTCTCCTCCCAGGCAATCAGCACCAGAACAAGAGGACACAGTCTCAAGCTGCACCAGGGGAAGTTTAGGCTCAAGGTGAGGAGAAAATTCTTCACTGAGAGAGTGATTGCCCATTGGAATGTGCTGCCCAGGGAGGTAATGGAGGTGTTGTCCCTGGAGGTGTTCAAGAGGGGATTGGACGTGGCACTTGGTGCCATGGTCTAGTAGGCATGAGGTCTTGGGTGACAGGTTGGACTCGATGATCTGAAAGGTCGTTTCCAACCTTGTTGATTCTGTGATTCTATGTTCTGAGACCATCTGGTGCAGCCCTAGAGAAGATACACGAAGTATTAATGGGTAGGAAGGAGAAGGGACATTGGCCTTTTGACAGGAGGATAAACCCCTAGCTTTTCATATTTAATCCTTCATTTCTTGAAATCAGCAAGGCTTAAAGACCTATAAAGGACCAAAGTCTTGCAAGGCGTGAAAAGCCCCTTAAATTAGAGCCTGGATTGAAAGTGCTTCATATATCTCAGGTGCACGATCTAATCTAGGAATTGAATTGAGTCTGTGCAACTTGCATGCTGAATTTTGAATTGCTTGCCAGATGAAAAAAATAAAAGGAAATTGAAGAGTAAGTACTGCCAAGTAAGCTCTAAAGTTGCAGGGCTTTTCTCTTTATTTCAAGTAGTGGATAGGAAGCTGAGTCTTGAGCTATAATGAAAAAGGAATTTGTGCCTTGCAGTTAATATTCTTGGGAAAGTTATGGATTTGTACATGACAAAAAAGAATGCCTTAAATCCAAAACAGCAGTACAAGCATTTTGGGGCTGGAAAGTGTGTGTGTGTGTATCTTAGTGGGACAATGTAATTTCTGTTTCCAGCCTATGGAACCAGTTAGCAGCTGCTTATTGCCCTTAACAGTTTGTTTCTAATTGGCCAGGTTCCCATCTTAAGAGTTTTCAATTGTGTGCTTATATCTCGTTGGGCTTGACTTTCTCTGTGCAGTGTAAGAAGCCTGGTACATCTCCTCCACCGTGGTGGAGGAAATCAAATTGCATCTGAACAATCAGACATTGTGAAGTGAGTTGATATGGAAGTCTCTGCCTGAGCCGCAGCTGTTTCTCAGCCATATGTTATCACAATAGCTACAAGCCTCAGTAATGCTGCATGGGAAAGGGAGATTATCACTGAATTACTATTCGAAAGAGGAATGAAATCTAAGTGAACACCCATCTTCAAAGAAGCTGGAGTACAGCTTGACTCGCACTTACTGCATTTTGGATGTATTCTTTTTTTTTCCTTTCTTCATTCTGCAACATAGATGGCCTGAGGAAAAAAGGCCCTATTAAATATGCAGAGGCCATGTTCAAAGGTGGTGTGACTGGACTAAATAGTCTGTTCTCTGCAGATTCAATACCAGTACGCTGTTGCACGGGTGTGCTCGTGCATACATAAACCTGACTTCATGTGGTTCTTCGTCTACAGTTGCATTGGCAATGATCTGATTTGGGCTTGGGCATCTGAGAGATCTTTTCCAACAAAAATCCTCTCCAACTGGACTTGGCACTCTTGGCCACCACTCTTTGGACTCTATTTTGTAACCAGCTCCTAATCCATTTCACTGTCTGTTCTTCTATCCCATTCTTCCCTGAGCTTACTCACAGGAGGTTCTACCTCACCATGAGGAGGAACTTCTTCACTGTGAGGGTCACAGAGCACTGGAACAGGCTCCCCAGAGGGGTTGTGGAGTCTCTATCTTTGGAGACTTTCAAGCCCCATCTGGATGCATTGCTGTGCTAGATTCTATGGTCCTGCTCTGGCAGGGGGGTTGATCAATGATCTGAGAAAGGGCATTACTAGAATAAACCAAACCAGGTTGGAAGAGACCTTCAAGATCATGTCCAACCCATCAACCAATCCAACCCACCCAAACAGCTAACCCATGGCACCAAGTACCTCATCAAGTCTCCTCCTGAACACCTTCAATGACGGCGACTCCACCACCTCCCCGGGCAGCCCATTCCAATGGGCAATCACTCTTTCTGTATAGAACTTCTCTGGAATCTCTGGAAGTCCCTTCCAATGCCTAACATCCTGTGATCTGTGATACTTGGTGTCAAAGCTGGATGTAGTCAGTTTGTCAGTGTGTTTGTAGTGTGAATTAAAACACTCCTAGTGCCTTTCTTCCTTTTTTTCTTTACAATTCAGAGATAATATTATTTACAGATGTCATCATTGCTATTTAAAAGCTGTGTTGGCTAAGCTAGAAAGATAAGGTAAGCATTACAGATGCTTTGGTGGTGTTCATTTGAGCACTATCTAAAATGTTTGCTTTTAAATGGTGATAACACTTCACCTGCAGTACATAATTTTCCTTTGGTTTGATCCCTCCATGAGCAGAGCTCCCGAGCAGCAGGGCAATCTCTTTGCATGCATTACCTGTGCCTGTGTTTCTGTGTTGTGATGCTGTTGCCTCCAGTAATTTTTCCAAAACCATGCTTCTATATCTAACATTCTTGGTTTAGTAATTTATCCAATCTCATCTATAGATATGATCTTTTTGTTTCCACTCCATTGCTGTTGCGTGTCGCTGTGCAGTTGCGCGGCCTGCTTAATTTTACGCCTTATGGACAGTCTCTTTTCAAAGGGTTTGGGAATCCCTCTACCAATTAGATAACATTTATTTTGCTGTTACTCTCATATAATTGTGTATGATAGCACAACACTGAGACTCCTAAAGCAGTTTGATTATTCATTCAGATAAATCCTTGTCAGTGGGATGGAAACAGAGTGGTTTTAGCAACTGGATTGGATGTACAAGTGCCCCAACGTTCTCTGAGACTGCTACAAAATGGTTTCCTATAAGGGAGTTCCTTATGGTCTGTGAGTTGTTATCTTTGATTTCTTTATTTCTGAAGGGGAAAAAAAGATCTTGAAGGTAGTGGCCTTGTTATTTCCCAGGTAAAACCACTGTTGCCCTCTCCTGGAGTGTGAAGTTGTAATGAAGGAACGTGTTTTGTGATGAGGCTTCTGCCTTTACATTGTGGGAACGCAGGGCGAGGATGTGTGCTGTGGAAGAGGTAGGGATAGGCAGAGTTCTTGAAGTGCTTGTGTTCTGCAGCAAAAGAAAGGTTGCAGAGCATAGCATCAGGAATCCACTTGACCTTAACGCTGCTTATGTGGTTACAAAGTAAGACAAAGGTGCCCTTTTTGATGTGAGCATCTCCCTCTTGAACCTTGAAGCTTCACAGTTGGTGGGGAAGAAGCTGCATGTGGCTGCTTAATTAATTAGCAGAGAATGTAATTATGCCTTGTATCCTTGATTTTCCTTTGAGCACTAATAGTGAGTGACAGCCTGAAGAATTCTCCTAAAATATCTGAAGGGGACCTACAGGAAGGCTGGAGAAGGACTGTTTAGAAGGGCTTGTAGTGGTAGGATGAAGGGCAATGGTTTGAAACTGGAGCAGGGTAGATGCAGGTTGGACATCAAGAGGAAGTTCTTTACAATGAGAGTGATAAAATATTGGAGCAGGTGGTTGAGACCCTGTCCCTACAGACATTCAAGATCAGACTTGATGCAGCCCTGGGCATCCTGATCTAGTTGGAGGTGTCCCTGTTCGCTACAGGTTTGAGAGTCCTTTCCAGCCCAATGCAATCTGTGAATCTGTACATGTAGCCAGTCTCAAACTTCATGGCTGGGCTTCAGCTCATCTCTAGCGTCTGTGTTACGTGCATTGGATGGATGCCCAGGCTGTCAGAAATACTGGTGATCCTGTTCTCTGCATCTTCATTGCAGCATCTGGAAACCAAAGTAGAGATCAGGAGACCAGCCCAGATTTCTGTCATCTTCTCTTGCTTTGCCTTTGTTTTTGGTGACTGAAGGCATTGTTGATTATAGATACAATCTGTGCTCTCTGCTGTCAGAAGAGGTGTGCTTGGGTAGCAGAGAAAGTAGCAGCCTGAGTCCTACTTACCTCCTGGAGGTGAGGTGGGACAGAAGAGAATCACTTGAGAGAGGAAAAGCACTTTAAAAAAATAACCTGAGTAGATAAAACTCCCCAAAGAGTAAAACTATTTACAGGACATGATGAAAGTTTCAATGTTTGCATAATTACATTAACATGTGTAAATCAACTAATTTCTTGCCTGAGAGAATCTGGTTTTAAATACTCTATGAAATTTTTATTCATGCATGTAATTGATTTGGATTCATGGATAAACAAGTTTAAAGTGATTTCCACCTGAGCTTCTTGTTCCACATAAATCTCCAGTTTTCTATGCTCTCCTGAGTTACTCTTAGCACTTTAGAGGCAAAAACCTTCTTTTTACCTGACATCAGAACTGCTTTGTCAGTGAAAGCAGTTTCTAGTATTGAGAGTCATTTGTCCTTCAGTAAAAATGTTGCTTAATTGAAAATCCTGTCTGTAAATGCTAGCACAGAATTAACCAGGTTGGAAAAGACCTTCCAGCTCATCAAGTCCAACCTATCACCTAACACCATCTAATCAACTAAACCATGGCACTAAGTGCCTCATATTCGTGCTTCCAGGTGGCTTTCAGGTATACCTCTGATCTTATTGTCAGTGTAGAAGAGTGCTTAAAGAACAAACACAAACACAGCATTTGTCCTCCTAGCTTAGCTATCTGGAGATAATTTCCTCTGCATCGCTTAAGGCTCAGAGTCCTTGATACTAGACGGTAGCATTTTCTTCCAATTTTGTTTCATTTAGCCAGTCTGTTTAATTGGTGTAATTCACGCTTTGTGAAATGCTGGAAATAGATCTGTTGCCTGTTGGTTTTATAGACTCCTGCTATTTTGACAGTATTGTCACCACCAGTAATCTAAGATGGATTTGAAATCGCATCTGTACTATGCCAGTGGGCAGTGCATCCGACTTGAACACGGAGAGCTAATCAATTTCTGTGCTGAACTCGGGGAAAATACAGCCTTCTCTGAAAGAACACTTGATCTCCTAGAATGTTAATGATCTTGCAGAGCTGCGTGAACACAGCTTAATAATTATGCAGATTTAATCATTAAAGGAAAAAAAGAAGAAGTGTTACCCTCCTTGATACAGGAAGCCTTGCACAGTTCTTGAGCAAAGAGATTTTTATCACGCTGTCCATCACACTAGGCTTCCGGGGATTGTTCTGAGCTGCAGGTACAGAGATCAGCTTTGGAAATGGATGGTTTTGCAGCTGCTTCAAAGGAGGCTTGCAAATGAACTGGTGAATTTTAGTTAAGGAAGTTACATCAAAGGTGTGATGTGCTCAAAGGAATCTTGGAATTGCTAAACTCTCTGTTTGGGGATAATTCCTTGCAAGTAATTAAAGCTACAGCCTTTATCAGCTTTTTCCACTAACAGGCAAGACAAATCCTTGCCAGTATATTACCTTGCCACTGTTCTCTGTGGAAGGATTGGAAAATGCTTCACTAGGAATTACTTGTTATGGTATAGTGTCTCATTTGTCCTTTGGAGATTGTGTTACTGAGTACTGTAATGTTCTCAATGAAGAGAAATTATGTACTCTCAGGAAGTAACTGAAGAAAAGTGTTTACTATGCCGTGTACAGATTGAAGGGGCAGTAAACTCTCCGCAAGACATTTAGGAGTATTTACACTTAAGACTGAATGTCCAAACAGTTCCCTTTGTTTATTTCTTTCTCTTAGAGGGAAAAATCAGTGCTTCTCAAAAATTGTTCAGTGTTTTGTTCCATTTTGTTAAGTAAAGACCATTGCTGTTGACTGTCAACTGGAGAATGTAAGATTGCACCTCTTGTAGATACGGTACTTAAGATAGTGTGCACTCTACATGTTACTCACAGCTTGAAGTTCCTATCAAGGAAACCAGCAAATGAGGAGATAAGGCTGTGCTTAAAAACGTACAAAAATGATTGTAGACTCATTTATCTGAGTGCTCCAGTGCATGCTGCATTAAAGTACCTAATGAATAACTGCATCATGGTTCATGTAGGGTTTAACATTCTTAGGTCATGCTTTTATCAAAGGCATTAAAAGAATGAATAGCTATCATGTGTATAAATCATATGGATAAGCAGAATGTAAAGTAGAAGTGAAGTGTGCTGCACCCCTTAGTGGCTAATCTGCAAGGGATAACGGCGTACTTCCCCTGGAGGTTTATATGGCTGCCCTTCCAGTTCACGTAGGTCCTGTGCTGATTGTTGAAGCTTCAAATCCTGTATATTTATAAGACTTTATTTTCTGTCCAAATTTGGAGTTAGTATGTGAGAATAATGTGGAGTTTTCTCTGTTAATGGCCAGTGCATACAAATAGTTAGTAAAAGTAGTGTATAGTGGTCTCTCTCTATTGATTGCCACCCCACCTCCCACCCTCTCTTTTTTTCATCTAGTTTTGTGCTGGGTAAGAAAAGATCTGATTAACTTATCTAGTGTACACTTGGAACACAACCAATTAAGAAACTTCTCTGGTAGACTTTGGAAATAAAGCAAGCACACTAAAGGTGTGCATTTATGTATGGTTTTCCAAGAGACACTGAGAACAGTGAAGAGAATTAGAGTAATGCATTTTCATCTAGTTTCCTTTAGATTAAGGAACTTTACTCTGATCTGGTGAGACCTCAGCTGGAGTACTGCATCCAGGTCTCAATACAGGAAGGACATGGACCTGATGGAGCACATCTGAGAGTGGTGAAACTCTGGAATGGGTTGTCCAGGGAGGTGGTCGCGGCCCTGTCCCTGGAGGTGTTTAAGAGCAGGCTGGATGAGGCTCTGGCCAGGCTGATCTAGTGTAGGGTGTCCCTGCCCATGGCAGGGGGGTTGGAACTAGATGATCCTTGTGGTCCCTTCCAACCCTGAATGATACTATGATCTACAGGAAGGCCATGAAAATGATAGGGGGCTGGAACACCTCTGCTACGACGACAGGCTGAGGTAGTTCAGCCTGGGGAAGAGAAGGCTCTCAGGAGACCTAATAACAACCTTCCAGTCTCTATTAGGGCCTCCAAGCAGGCTGCTGAGCAACTGTTTACAAAAGCCTGTAGCCACGAGATGAGGGAGAATGGTTTGAAATTAGAGAAGAGTAGTTTAGATTGGATGCTAGGAACCTCATGGGGGTAGTGGAACACTGGATCAGGTTGCCCAGGGAGGTAGTTGAGGCCCCATCCCTGGACATACTCAAGGTGAGACTCGACAGGGCTCTGGGCATCCTGATCTAGTTGAGAATGTCCCTGCTGCTTGCAGAGGGGGTTGGACTATCTGACCTTTGGAAGTCCCTTCCAACACAGACCATTCTACGATTCTATGAACCATAGCCTTTATTTTTGATTGGTGACCTTTTGGCTGTGCTTTGTATTTTGGTCACCAAGTTTAATCAAGATCTGGATTCTGGTTTTGATTTCTGTGTTCTGTACAGCTGGACTGATCCACTCCTTAAATCTCTTGAAAGAGCAAAGTTGCTACACGTGTGGAGGGTTTTGTTTGATCGTGGCATTCCTTACCATTGCTAGGTGATCCCTACCACCATGTACAGATGCAAAGAATAGCTGTGTGCATTTGTGAAACCTGCAAGAGAATCTGCAAATCGATTCTCAGAAGTGAGTGTCCTCTGCTAGCCATCACATTCAGCGTGTCTGTGGGAGAAACACCCCAAAATTGATCAGCTTGTGAGGAGATGTTTGATCCTGAGGCTTTCTTCACTTAGGAATTTACTTAGTTTCTTTGATGTGACCCTTTGACTGCTGTGACAGTCCAAACTAGGATTAGCCCTGAAGTGGGTTGTGAAGTCCTTCTTTTCCCCACACTTCTGCAAGAGATGGTTATGTGGACTTTGCTGTTTTTAACCTCTGTTCTTATCAATGGTCAGTATATTTTGTAGGTTGCCAGCAAACAGCACATCTTATGGAAGAGAATTTGTTTAGCCAGTAACATTTTCATGAAACACTGAGCCTCTGGCTATATATAAATATATATTCCCACACTTTATCCTACCTGGGGCAATGTCTGTCTGAAAATTGCCAGGGAAAAAAAAAAACCCACACCTTACTACTCACTGAACCTTGCTTTGATGATAATAGAAAGTGAATCATATAGAAGCAAAAAAGAATGAAGAACTTTTACACTGTCAAATGAGATTAAAAATCAATCAAGAGGAGAGGTATCCTTGCATTTCCCTTCTGCCTCTGATTTGAAGATCTAAGTAGAATAGAATAGAATAGAATAGAATAGAATAGAATAGAATAGAATAGAATAGAATAGAATAGACCAGGTTGGAAGAGACCTTCAAGATCATCGCGTCCAACCTATCACCCAACACCACCTAATCAACTAACCCATGCAACCAAGCACCCTTTCAGGTCTCCTCCTGAACACCTCCAGTGATGGCGATTCCACCACCTCCCCGGGCAGCCCATTCCAATGGGCAATCACTCTCTCTGTGTAAAACTTCCTCCTGACCTCCAGCCTGAACCTCCCCTGGTGCAGCCTGAGACTGTGTCCTCTTGTTCTGGTGCTGGTTGCCTGGGAGAAGAGACCAACCTCTGCCTGTCTACAACCTCCCTTCAGGTAGTTGTAGAGAGCAATAAGGTCACCCCTGAGCCTCCTCTTCTCCAGGCTAAGCAACCCCAGCTCCCTCAGTCTCTCCTCATAGGGCTTGTGTTCCAGGCCCCTCACCAACCTTGTTGCCCTTCTACTAGCATGGTTTGTGGGTTGTGTGAAAACTGTTTCCTCTTGTACCATTGTTTTACCACTGTTTGAGTTAAGTGAAATGAGAGGACTGATCAGGTCTCTTAATACTCCTTCTGTAATCAAGTTCTGTGTTGGCATTATTGCAAACTTGGTTAAGAGGTGCCTGCAATTGCCCTGATATTTTGATAACATGGAGGTGCTTACAGTCTGGTTAACACAAACTGCATTTTTCTTCTCTCCTGCTGAGAATAAAAGTCTGGGGCTAATAAAACATTTCCTGACCTTGAATAGGAGGATATAGTGTTTTAATTCTTGAGAAATTTGGGTGCTGATGTTGTTGCAATGAAATTTGAGCAGCATAATAAACAATACAATCTGTGAGAAAATGAGCCCAGTAAATGTGACCCTGCCTACCCTTTTTTCCTTTAAAATGGTCAGCTGTTCATTGCAGTGATTATCCATGAAGGAGTAACTTGTTTGTTTGTTTTGGAATGGGCTGCCCAGGGAGGTGGTGGAGTCACCATCCCTGCAGGTGTTCAAAAGGGGATTGGACGTGGCACTTGGAGCCATGGTTTAGTCGTGAGGTCTGTGGTGACAGGTTGGACTCAATGATGTCCCTGGAGGTGTTCAAGAGGGGATTGGACGTGGCACTTGGTGCCATGGTTTAGTTATGAGGTCTGTGGTGACAGGTTGGACTCAATGATGTCCCTGGAGGTGTTCAAGAGGGGATTGGACGTGGCACTTGGTGCCATGGTCTAGTAGGCATGAGGTCTTGGGTGACAGGTTGGACTTGATGATCTCAAAGGTCGTTTCCAACCTTGTTGATTCTATGATCTTTGAGGTCTCTTCCGACCTTGGTGATCCTGTTGGGAGTTTTGTTTGGTGTTTTGTTATTCTTTTTTTTGGTTGGTTGGTTGTGTTTTGTTTGGTTGATTTTTTTATTTAACCTTTTTGTCTCTTTTGGCTTCATAAAAAAAAAAACAACCTTTTTCCATTCTGCAATATATAGTTAATAAAAAGCTTGTTATGGTTTATAGCCTTTCCAACTTTTTACTTAAAATAGTGAATAAAAAACACTTGGGATGATTGTAATTGGTTGTTCTGTTGCCAGTATCTGGGAATACTTCTTTACAACTTCTTTACAGGGGCAGTAATTAAAAAATGAGAGAAAGCTGAACATGTCTCTAAAAGTTTGCTAAAATGCACCTTAAAAACATACTAAAACTGCCTTTTTTTCCCCCTTTCTTAAAAATGTTGATTTCCTGAATACTTTTTAATTTTAGTGGCACTTCCAGCTCTTTCAGGCAGCTTCAAGTTAAAGTGCTTTCCTTTGGAGCTTGCAATGACAACATAATGAGGGTCTGCCTACAACTGTAGTTGAATTAGGAAGTAGTCAGAGCTGCCTAGCAGAAAGCATTTGAGATAGTAGATTTTTGGCTTTTCATCAGAATTGGGGGAGTGGGGGGAAGAAAAGGAAATGTCATGGCACGTTCTTCCCTCCTGATTATGTAGTTCAGGTTCCTTAATATCAAAGGCAAGGTTATCCTGAAAAACTGGAGCCTGGAGAAGGCTCTGGGGAGACCTTATAGCAGCACTTCAATATCTGAAGGGGACAAACAGGAAGGCTAGGAAAGGACTGTTTAGAAGGGCTTGTAGTGATAGGATGAAGGGCAATAGTTTGAAACTGGAGCAGCGTAGATGCAGGTTGGACATCAGGAGGAAGTTCTTTATAATGAGAGTGGTAAAATGCTGGAACAGGTTGTCTAGGGATGTGGTTGAGGCCCTGTCTCTGGAGACATTGCTGACCAGTCTTGATGTTGCCCTGGGCATCCTGATCTAGTTGGAGGCATCTCTGCTGACTGCAGAGGGGTTGCACAAGATGACCTTTGAGAGTTCCTTCCAACCCAGTGCAGTCTTTGAATCCTTGTATGCCTATGGTTCTCTTGTAAAGCAGCAGCCTTCTCAGCTGCAGATGGTAATAGACAGGGGTAGATGGAGATGCAGATGAAACTTTTGCTGGGGAGCCATTTGCCAATCATTCTCACTGACATTCAGTTTTCAAGAGCTGGCTCTAGATTTCGTCAAGGAGTCTCATTTGGCCTCCATTCAAATCTGATCTGATAAATATGAGAGTGAAATTCACATCTTTGCTATACCAGACATTCTCTTTTTAGTGTTTGGCACACCATATTTGTCAGGAAACTCTTTTTTCACTGGAAACTTGACATCTTCTATGGCAGCACAACCTGAGTCTTCTCTAGCAGTCTGTGAACTCCCACATGGGAGGTAGGGACATCTTCCATGTCTTGTGGAAGAGTTGGAAGGTGGGGGTGTCTGCCATGTCTTGTGGAAGAGTAGGTTCTTCTTAGCCTTAAAAAAGGAATTAGTGCTATAGTCACCATTTAACTCCATCAGAAATAATAGCTAGCACAGCCTTATAACAGTCCTAGGTGTGGGAGGGTGGTGATTGCTGAAGGGTGAGACTTGAAAGGTGTCTGGTTTTGTTCTGACATGCAGGAGACGATGGCTCATAGCCACCTCAACAATGTTTGCTGTCTGTGGGTTAGGGAAGGCAGGATGAGACCGAGAGCTCCGGAAGAAGTCCTTTGTTCCCAGAGGCATTTAAGGCTGTGGAGAACATGTCTGTATGGGAGGGGATAACTGAACAGGAGCTATGACTTTTTGTTGCTATATTGGTTTTGGGATAGGTGGAGGAAGAGAGGAGGGATGCTACTAAGAGGGTGTTTTCCTTCTAGGGCAGATGTTTTTCCTGTCTGAACCTATGACTACAGCAGGAAGGAAATGGATGCTGTGAAGCTTGCACAAGGCATGTTTCTCCAGTAGAACTGTAGGTTCAAATGCAGTTACACTAATATGCAACTATCAGCTGGGGCTAATATCTCCTAAAATGCTGTGATTCCATCCTGATCACTCGTTGTTCCCAGTTATCAGTAGTTTGGCTGTCAGCTCTTGTCTGTATGTAATTGTAACTAGCTTTCTGGGGTGGGTAGGAGATGCAGATGTGGCTACAGCAGTGTCCTGCTCACATTTAAATAAACAGTTGATTTTCTGGCAGAGTAAGGCAACATTTACCAAGAAGTTCATAAAGATTTTCCCAAATGTCAGCAGCCACCCATGCCTGGGAAGTGAAGGGAGTGATTATGGAATTTGCTGTGGGTGATGTAGACCTGCAATTATGGATTGTTTGCTTGGGTGAGGGTCAGAGGTCCTGTACTTCTGGATACATTTTAAAGTGGTGCTGTTACTTGAGTTGGTGCCTATTGCCCATGTAAAGCATATGAGGGTCAAGCACATGACAAATGAAAGATGTGTTGTTGTATACTGATATTTATACAATTATATAAGGGCACAGAGGACACAGTCTCAAGCTGTGCCGGGGAGGTTTAGGCTGGATGTTAGGAAGAAGTTCTTCCCAGAAAGAGAGATTGGCCATTGGAATGTGCTGCCCAGGGAGGTGGTGGAGTCACCATCACTGGAGGAGTTTAGGAGGAGACCGGATGGGGTGCTTGGTGCCATGGTTTAGTTGATCAGATGGTGTTGGGTGATAGGTTGGACTTGATGATCTCAAAGGTCTCTTCCAACCTGTTCTGGTCTGGTCTGGTCTATTCTATTCTGTTCTATTCTATTCTGTTCTGTTCTATTCTATTCTGTTCTATTCTATTCTATTCTATTCTATTCTATTCTATTCTATTCTATTCTATTCTATTCTATTCTATTCTATTCTATTCTATTCTATTCTATTCTATTCTATTCTATTCTATTCTATTCTATTCTATTCATAAAGAGCCTGGCCTGCTCCTGATCTGCTTGTGCAGCAGCTTGTGGTGGTGGTCACACAGCCTGTTCAGATAAGGAAATCCCAGCCTTTCCCTGTTTTTTTCATGGTCTGACACAGTTCATCTTACTTTTAGGTATTACCATTACAAAAAAAATAACAGTTTATGTACTTAATGATGCATCTTTGAAAACAAATTTATAATCCTTATTCAGGTCAGCATTTATGGCTCTGAAGTTCTAATGTGCTGGGTCTTAGACAATACTTTAATAGTTTGTCATTCTTTCAAAACAGGCATTTATGTGTTTTTTTCCAATGCTCTATGAAGGCAGCTTTTAGTAGCTCATTAGTTCTTAGAAATTGTGACCCTGATTTCCTGACTGAGAGGCCTCCTGGCTCACCTATTGCCTAACTTACTATAGCATCTTTGAAACAAATAGTCTTAGGGCGGATAGTCTCAGTCCTCAGTCTTAGGGATAGTCTCAGTCTGCAGAAAAGAAGGCTCCGAGGTGACCTAATTGTGGCCTTCCAGTATCTGAAGGGAGCCTACAGGAAGGCTGGGGAAGGACTTCTCAGGATCTCAGGTAGTGACAGGACTAGGGGGAATGGAATGAAGCTGGAGGTGGGGAGATTCAGGCTGGTTGTGAGGAGGAGGTTCTTCACCATGAGAGTGGTGAAACCCTGGAATGTGTTGTCAAGGGAGGTGGTCGAGGCCCCGTCCCTGGGGGTGTTTAAGAGCAGGCTGGATGAGGCTCTGTCCAGCCTGATGTAGTGTGGGGTGTCCCTGCCCATGGCAGGGGGGTTGGAACTAGATGATCCTTGTGGTCCCTTCCAACCCTGAATGAAACTATGAAACTATGGATGTAGTATTTCTCATCATGTCTTCTGAAGTGGTTAAGTGGTTTAAAACATTATGTTGAGGATCTTCTTAGAAATACAAAAAGCAGAGGAAACATTTTTTTTTTTTCTTTGTTGTTCCCAGAACAGTATCAAAGAATTTGATATGTGTTTAAAAACCATGCATGCAGAAGAACAAAACTATAAAAGAAGGCTTTGATGCGCTTTTTATTCCTGTGCTCTTATGCTAGCAAGCAGAAACAGGGCTCTGAGCCTTATCTTGTAGGGGTTTACACCTGATAGGAAACCAGAGTGCATTTTGAAGGACAGAAGTATATTGTTGTCTTTGGAATAGTTACTAAGTCTGGAAACAGCGTGACTGTTCACAGGGGATAATACCTCCAGGCTTTAGGCAAAGCTGTGTGGAAGATGTGAGAATAACTGGCCCTTGGAGACACCAAAAGGAGCTGGAGCCTGTCAGATAGGCATCAGCATCCCAAGGCATCTGATCCACAGTGAAATCCAGCAGAAATAATGGCACTTTGTAACTCAGGTAATGAGAATTTAGGATCCAGTGTTCCTGCTTATTTCTTTCCTGAAGTGGTCTGTTGACATTTATGTTGTTTCTTTTGCGTGCAGATGTGACTCTCTGGGGCTATGGGGAAGGCTGATAGTAAGATATATATTTGTGCTGTTTACTGTGTCTTTGACATCTTACATGTTTCTTGTTTAACCCTTTTGAACTTCTTTAATGGGAATTTTTCATGTGAAAGCTGGATTTAATTGAGCTATGCAGTTGCATTAGCCTTATTAATGTTTGTGCAGTTGTAATGTAATGTAATGTGATTTTTAGCAGTAACAGGATTTGCAGCTCTGGGCTGCAGACTCCAGTCCTGCACTACTGCTTGAAAATAAAACTACCTGAAATGATTAACAAAGCTCTTTATATATTCACTAAGCATCAGCCCAGAGCCAAGATTCCTGTCCTGTGTGCAGGCACCCTGCTCCTCAAGCACACTGCTCTCCCAGACGGCCCTCCCAGCTCTCTTCCTTCCTTTCCCTCTCCTCTGACTCTGCATGTTTGGTGTATTTTGGCAATAGTTTCAACAGGAAAGACTTTGTCCCCTGCTGACCTCTGGAAAGCCTTTGAAGCTGGTAGTTAGAGTGCTTTGCTGAAAGGTAACAGATTGAGTTTCAAAATGTGAAAAAAACCCAGGGGTAGGAGTCTGTGCAGGGTCTGGTTTAGGTTGGAAGGGACCTGAAAGAACATGTAGTTCCAACCCCATGCCTTAGGCAGGGACGCCTTCCACTAAACCAGGTCGCTCAAGGCCTTGTCCAACCTGGCCTTGAACACCTCCAGGGAGGGCACATTCATGACCTCCCTGGGCAACCTGTTCCGTTGTCTCAACATTCTCAGTGTAAAGAATTTCTTCCTAACATCTGCTCTAAATCTGCCCTCCTCAAGCTTAAAGCTATTTCCTCTCATCCTGTCACTGTGAGTCCTGTGGCACTGCAGCCTCCATTGCATGTCCCAACCTCCACATGGTAGGCAACCACTGGTGATTCTATTTGCATGAACCAAAGGAGTGAGACACAGTATTTTATTTAGCCTCCAATTCACATTTATCAAATGTGAAGCAGCATTCTAGTTTATTCTGACCTAGAGTGAAAATGAAGGAGGAAGAAAAGAAGGCTCCAGGGAGACCTTAGAGTGTCCCTCCAGTATCTGAAGAATGTCACGAAGGGACTTTGTACAAGGGCTTGCAGTGACAGGATGAGAGGCAATGGCTTTAAGCTTGAGGAGGGCAGATGTACACTAGATGTTAGGAAGAAATTCTTTACAGTGAGGATGTTGAGACAATGGAACAGGTAGCCCAGGAAGGTCATGAATGTCCCCTCCCTGGAGGTGTTCAAGGCCAGGTTGGATGAGGCCTTGAGCGACCTGGTTTAGTGGAAGGTGTCCCTGCCCGTGGCAGTAGGGTTGGAACTAGAGGATCTCTAAGGTCTCTTCCAACCTAAGCCATTCTATGAATCTATAGAAATACTCTGTTCTTCATTTTTGATATGGCTCTCCCATTGAACTTGTGGTATGATAGGGCCTCCATCCCATCCTGTCAGTGAGCTTGAGCCCCTTTACTAGGCTTTTTAAGTTGTTGATAGCAGTGGTATGTTTGTGATTCTCTGTTTTCTGATACCTTGAAGCCTCATGCACAGGGTGGAAATAAGAAGCAGGTCAGGTAGGTATTGTGAAAAAGGTAGCAACCTTTTGCTCAGCATTCTCTGTTCAGAGGTGTGAACAAGGTAATTCCACTTCCACCCTGTGCTTCAAATGATATGGCGTGTTTGTGTCTGTTGGTTCCTTCATTTCTTCCTATCCTACTGAACAGAGTTTCATTGATTTATCTGCACAGGGAGTCTGTGCAAGTAACACAATAGATCTGATAGACATGACAACTAACAGTTAAGATACATTCTTTCATACAAAAATTACACTAATATGAGAGCAACATTAATAATTAAAGTCTTTCTTGAAACCCTTGTTTTGAAATTGGTTTGAACCCACACTTGAGAGAACTATGCTGGAAAACTTCAGTTTGGTACACAGCTTTGAACTAGTAGCTATCCACTGGCTTCAGAAATAGCTGTGTTATTATCTCCTTAAAAGTAAACCGCAAATGTCAACCTACATAGAGAGAAAGAGGCAGATGCGTCTGTAGCAACATGTCAAATAAAGGAGAGTGTGTGGTGGCATCAGTTCAGAGCTGCATAAAAATGGAAGTGAGTGGGAGCAGCCAGAAATTTGTTTATTTGCGAGGGAAAAGGTCACCTTTGAGCACGTAGGGATGCTGAGTACATTGAAACACAGGGTCACTAATTAGCTGGTGATAAGAGGATCTAATTTTGACGTCGAGATCTATTGCAGTAAATTAGGTTTATTTCAAGGGGTGGCAGGGTTAGAATTTGCACTTCTCTTAGTGAGGGAAACGTCTGGCTCAGCATTTCCTTTTTAATGCCAAAATCTAGCCCACAGAAGGAAAAGGCTTCTGTAGCCTCGAGGTCCCTAGATACTGTTTTCTGGAAGAAAGTAATATACAGATGCAAGAGAACTGTTCTTGGAGTACCAGCTACAGAAGGTTGGATGTCCAAAAAAGATGTTATGCATGCCCACCATAGAAAGAAAAGAGGAGAGCAAGTATGCTGTTGCCTGCATGTTCTGGTAGTAAATATTAAGCTGAAGCACTTCCAAAGCCAAGAAGACTATCTGAGTAATGTCAGAATAAAGTCTTATTTTCACATAAATCTGCAATGTGAGGCCAGAATGGAACATCCTATTGTCAGAAGTAGATTGAGTGAAAGTTAGTAGTGACTACTTTTCCCTTTTGTAAGCCATTAAATTACTAGATCAAAATGTAATCTAGGTTCATACAACACTGCTGTTTGAGTACTTGGCTATTTTTTGGGGGGGTTGTTTTTAATGAGGACTTGCAGCCTGCATCTGTGTCTTCTAGCAAACTGAAGACAGCTGTATTCAATACCTCACCTACTGCATAATTTCTGCAGTTATGAATATTCCCACCCTCCTCACTTGTCATCTGTCTTCCTGTAGAGTGTAAAAAAGTGAGTTGGTTTCTTGACTTCTGTTAAAATTTAGTCTCAGGATTTTGGGTGATCTCTGGGACACTGATAATTAGGGAGGTGTCTTGCCAGGATGTGAAGTGAGTTTAGGAGGAAGAGTTGTGCTTATGAGGACTATAGCTGCCATTCTCTCTGTCAGAGAAGGGTCAAATTTTGTTCCAGATTTTGCTCCAGGGGGGACTGGCTTGTACCATGGGAAAAGTTGAAGAGCCAATAAGTCTTTCTTACACTTCTCTTAGAAGTGCTCCTCAGGGTTCATTTTATCAGCTTTTTCAGGGGAGAGGAAGCAGGGGAGTTAAATTCCCTTGTACGTACAGCAAGTTTCTGTTTAGTTGACTTCAGAGTTGCAGTATATATATATAGCACAAGTACTTAATTAACAATAATAATTGAAGCCAAGCAACAGAATTAGACAGCAAGATTTCACAGTCTTAACTCTGTAGGGGAGAATTAATGTATCAGGTAGCAAAGCAATTGCACACTGCATCAAGTCCTAATGATATTTCCAGTTTATGTCCAAAACCTAAGTCCAACCATAAGTCTGGTTTCCACAGAAGTGTGTCAGAATCTCAAAGCAGTGCTCTTGGGTAGTTTCGTTGCCTTGAATCTGTGAATTGCCCTCGTGTCCAATGAGTTTTCAGACTATTTCCACATTCTGTGATGATGCAAAGTTCAGTAATCCTACTGACTACCAAGAAAAAGGGAAAAAAAAAGGCAGTGTTTCATTTTCATTTACTTCTTCATTATTTCTGCCCTTTTGTTAACATACTGCCGTAGAGTAGGAAGCTTAGCTCAGGTGTGGTGAGACCACACCTGGAGTACTGTGTCCAGTTTTGGACTCCCCAGCTCAAGAGAGACAGAGACTTGCTGGAGAGAGTCCAACAGAGAGCCATGCATCTCCCCTATGAAGAGAGACTGAGAGCCCTGGGGCTGTTTGGTCTTGAGAAGAGAAGGCTGAGAAGGGATCTGATCAATGTCTATCAATATCTTAGGGGTGAGTGTCAAGTGGAGGGGGACAATCTTTCTTTGGTGGTGTGCAGTAATAAGACAAGGAACAACGGATACACACTTGAACATAGGAGATTTCAGCTCAACATGAGGAGAAGCTTCTTTACCGCGAGGGTGACAGAGCACTGGAACAGGCTGGGTGTTGTAGAGTCTCCTTCACTGGAGACTTTCAAAACCCACCTGGATTCATTCCTGTGTGGACTACTCTAGGTGATCCTGCTTTAGGCAGGGGATTGAACGCAATGATCTTCCAACCTCTAACATGCTTTGATTCTGTGATATCCCCTGATGCCAAAGACACCTAAGCCACATGGGCTCTGTGTACTTGCAGGATGTGCCCTGGCTGTGCCAGGGCACGTGGTCTCCTGGTGAGTGAAGCTGGTCAGGAGACCTCTGGTCAGCTTCCTCATTAAGGTATTTGTTGGAAATAAGTGTAATAGGAGCCTTTGAAGTACTGGGAAAGTGCCTGTGAATTAAATTACAGAAATTGGTGGAGGACACCAAAGGCAGGTGTTATCAGCTGAAATGATTTCTAGCTCATTTTCCTTTTACCTTTTTTTAACTGTTTTTAAAGAATGAGTATGTCTTTTTTAGAAGATGAAAGGAATCTTTCAGTGGTGGAATTCAGCACTGCTATGTAAGCAGACGTTGCAGTGAGTTTGGTGTGGGGTTTTTTTTTGGCTTGTTTTTTTATGAGTAAACTGCATTTCTCTGTGGTTGCTGCCTAGTCTTCACTTTTAATCACAGAGGAATAAGGGCACATCAAATACTATGCAATCAAAAAGGGAAATAAAAATAGAAGTAATGTTGAAGGCATGTACAAAGGAGGGAACTTCCTATACTTTTTTACTGTATAATTCTGTGTAGAGCCTTTTATTACAAGGTATGTTTTTAGTTCTTGACAACACAGTTGTCAAAGACACTTAGCTGATGTTGCCTCTCATCTCTCTGTTTTGAAACAAGAGTCTGCTGAAATCACTTGCAATTTCAGGTGAGAACTAGAATCTCTATTTCAGCAAGGCTTTCAGCCAGAAGCAGCCACTGAGCGAAATCAGGGCTTCATACTTTGTGTTTCACAGGGGAACAAAAGAAACCAAACAAAATACCAGAAGAGAATACTGAATGAGAGAATATAGATTTTAATGGCAGCATTTTCCAGCTGTCATGTAGTCCATCCTTTTGCCCTCCCAAATTATCAAAAGCATTTACATCTAAGGGATGGAAGTGTTATTGTTTATACAGTGAGCAGTACCAAAAAAAAAGGGCTAGAAACATTTGTTGCCAGAAAGAAGTGGAAAATAACTGTTTTATTTCCTCTGAATTGCTGAATGGATGTTACTGCAGTATTGTTATGGGTAGAATTAGATCCCCCCAACCATTTATCTTTAGCCAAATGTGCCCCAGAGAGCCAGTCCACCACACTCAGAATTTGGAAGTAAAAATGGAATTGTATTTACAAAAGATACTAAATATAGCAGTATAAAATGCAATAAACATGTACAATGTGTATTTACATATATATATATATATAACCAGTTTAACAGCTTGGAGAAGTTCCCCTTGAGCCCCACTTAGGGACAAAGGGCCCCAGGAAAAGCTTGGCCTCCCCCTTCCCCTTGTACCTCTTGCAGAAACCAAATAGAAAAGGCCCAAAGTCAGGAGGAAGACAGCACAGCCTGAATCCTGCAAGGAAGATCCAGCAGCCCAGAAAGCACAAAGCAACTCTGCTGCAAGATACAAGGTTTTCAATGCACCAATGGAATGATATTAACTTACCAATTGTTATTATTCTGTATCCAGTCCCTTCATTATTTATCTTATCACAGTATCACTAAGGTTGGAAGAGATCTCGAGGATCATCAAGTCCAACCTATCAACACAGACCCCATGACTAGTCCTAGTGATAGGACTAGGGGGAATGGAATGAAGCTGGAGGTGGGGAGATTCAGGCTAGATGTGAGGAGGAGGTTCTTCACCATGAGAGTGGTGAGACCCTGGAATGGGTTGTCCAGGGAGGTGGTCGAGGCCCCGTCCCTGGGGGTGTTTAAGACCAGGCTGGATGAGACTCTGGCCAGGCTGATGTAGTGTGGGGTGTCCCTGCCCATGGCAGGGGGGTTGGAACTAGATGATCCTTGTGGTCCCTTCCAACCCTGAATGATACTATGATACTATGACTAGACCATGGCACCAAGTGCCACATCCAGTCCCCTCTTGAACAGCTCCAGGGATGGTGACTCCACCACCTCCCCGGGCAGCCCTTTCCAATGACAAACAACTCGCTCGGTGAAGAATTTCCTCCTCACCTCGAGTCTAAACCTCCCCTGGCGCAGCTTGAGAAGTCTCTAGAAGTTCCTATTCACAATTAGTATCTGAGTTAGGGACTAGCTCACAAGGACCACAAGTATGACACTGAAATTTTGCAACGTTTCTATTTTATTGATAATGCTTAGAAACTAAGTTTTATTGTGGGTGGACATGCTGTGATGGTAGAAAATCACTGACAGGGTGTTGTCTTTCTCAAACGCCACGTTAGCCCACTGGTACTTCCATGGTTTGCAGATGAGTGAACAGGCTGCTTTATAATGGCAGGGGGGTTGGAACTAGATGATCCTTGTGGTCCCTTCCAACCCTGAATGATACTATGATACGATTAACTTGCTAGGTAGGAATTTCCTGTGCAACTGGCAGAAATGCTTTCTGACACTTGGTAAAATGCATCTTTAAAGGATTTTCCACTTCTCCTTTTCATCATCTCTCCCTCCTGGGATAGTATGCTAAATGATCCTGACTCCTCATTGATGGTGATAAATTCACCTTTTTTATAGTAAATCCCATCATCCTGAGCTCCACCACTGGCTAAACACTGCTCTCCAGCACCTAAGTACCCTTCTTGTGATCTCATTCAATACTTATCCCATTTCATTTAATCTCATTGGGATTGATTTTGTGAGTAAGCAAATGGCTTTCTCTTTCCTAGGAGTCTATAACAAAATGCCTTGCCAGGAATATTTTGTCTGATGACATTTTAAGTTTGTGGCTGTTTGGGGGTTTGTAAGAGTATGTTCAGCTTTTTTTGGTGACATCTGTCAGGAGGGTTTCGTTGCTGGTCCTCAGTCCACAATTAAATGGATATTTATTATATTTATAAAATAAAATAAATGAGTTAAATGGAGACCACAATGCTGTTGCCAGATGCCTTTTAGAGCAAAGCTTGTTTGCTGGTTCTATGGGTGCTATTTCTTAGGCTGACCACACAGCCTCTCTGAAAGCTTAATCCTCAAATGATTTGGAAGCTGTGGATACATCTGCTGCAGCTAGCATGAACTGGAGAAAAAAAGCACAGAAAAGCAGCCTGGATAAGCAGGGAATATTAGCTGTAATGAATTAGGAATTTAAGAGAAGATATTAGTCAGTTAGAGGGTAGAAAGGCTCTGCAGAGGGACCTCGACCAACTGGACAGATGGGCAGAGTCCAATGGGATGGCATTCAACAAGTCCAAGTGCTGGGTGCTGCACTTTGGCTACGGCAATCCCATGCAGAGCTACAGGCTGGGGTCAGAGTGGCTGGAGGGCTCCTAAACAGAGAGGGACCTGGGGGTGCTGATCGACAGCCACCTGAATATGAGGCAGCAGTGTGCCCAGGTGGCCAAGGGGGCCAATGGCATCCTGGCCTGCATTAGGAATAGTGTGGCCAGCAGGAGCAGGGAAGTCATTGTTCCCCTGTACTCTTGTCTGCATTGGTTAGGCCACACCTTGAGTCCTGTGTCCAGTTCTGGGCCCCTCAGTTTAAGAAGGACATCGAAACACTTGAATGTGTCCAGAGAAGGGCAACAAGGCTGGGGAGAGGCCTTGAGCACAGCCCTGTGAGGAGAGGCTGAGGGAGCTGGGATTGTTTAGCCTGGAGTAGAGGAGGCTCAGGGGTGACCTCATTGCCCTCTACAACTACCTGAAGGGTGGTTGTAGCCAGGAAGGGGTTGGTCTCTTCTCCCAGGCAACCAGCACCAGAACAAGGGGACACAGTCTCAAGCTGCACCAGGGGAGGTTTAGACTCGAGGTGAGGAGAAAGTTCTTCACCGAGCGAGTCATTCGTCATTGGAATGTGCTGCCCAGGGAGGTGGTGCAGTCACCATCCCTGGAGGTGTTCAAGAGGACATTGGACGTGGCACTTGGTGCCATGGTCTAGTCATGAGGTCTATGTTGATAGGCTGGACTCGATGATCCTCGAGATCTCTTCCAACCTTAGGGATACTGTGATACTGTGACACTGTGAATGTTTCATTCTGTTTGATGTATAACTATTATGATATATTGGGTAACTGACTAAGTATAGAATTATTTAGTATGAAATTTCTTTCTTTCTTAAATATGCTAGTTGTTCTCCCAATCTTTACTGATGTGCAGTCATTGTTCTTTGTTACCAAGCAGTGCATGACACTTAGAGTTGCAAGCCTTTCCCTAGTTTCCTATCAGCCTTTTATTAGGCAACTTTTGCTTAAATATTGTTGTGTTGCAGTGTCTTGGTTGTTATTGTGCTGTATCCTTTAGACAGTGAGGGACAAGCACATACTGTTCTAAATTAGCAGAAGTGCAACTGGAATGTCAAGGGAAACAGCAGCTCCCCTCTACTCAATACCTGAGAGCTTGCATATAGGGAGTTGCATCCAGTTTGAGGCTTCCCAGTGCAAGAGAAAGAGTAATGAAGAAAAGCAAGTCCAGCAGGGGAATGTTCAGATAGTTTAGGGGCAAAGGCATGAGTGTGAGAGGGGGCTGAGAAAGCTGAATTTACTCACCTGAAATATGAGACAACGAAGGGAGATCTGATTGCTGGTTCCCACTGTCTAAAAAAGGGCATTTGAAGGAGGTGGATCTTCTTAGTTACATGTTGTAGCAGGGAAATTCTGACTAAGTAAAAGGTGAGAAAAATATCCCCAGTGTGAATAGTTGAGCACTGGAATAGCTTTTCAGGGTTTCTCTGTTCTTGGAGTCTTTAGTAAGTATGGATGTGAGGAGGAGGTTCTTCCCCATGAGAGTGGTGAAGCCCTGGAATGGGTTGTCCAGGGGGGTGGTTGAGGCCCCATCCCTGGAGGTGTTTAAGACCAGGCTGGACGAGGCTCTGGCCAGCCTGATCTAGTGTGGGGTGTCCCTGCCCATGGCAGGGGGGTTGGAACTAGGTGATCCTTGTGGTTCCTTCTAACCCTGACTGATGCTATAATACTAAGTAGACTCATTGAGGTGTGGAGCAAACTGATCTTTCTTTGAAATTAGCCTTGACTGCTGCAGGGGCTTGGACAAGATAACCTCTAAAGGTCTCTTCCAACCTGGAGTGCTTGATGATTTGATGAATATCCACATGAATGAAGGATTTTA
This sequence comes from Melanerpes formicivorus, assembly GCF_026170545.1. Taxonomy (NCBI): domain Eukaryota; kingdom Metazoa; phylum Chordata; class Aves; order Piciformes; family Picidae; genus Melanerpes; species Melanerpes formicivorus. Next base: position 39,522,932 of record NW_027142355.1, on the reverse strand, counting down.
TGTATTTATTTTCTTAACTCCAATTGCCTTGCATATACTGATTAAGAAAAATTATGAGAACTTTCCCCCTAAAGCCTACTAAACTGAAGGAGGTGTTTGTAGCGAAGGGACTAAAGCTAATTGATTTTGCATACCAGTGTCCCTCCAGATTTGTTCATGGAACTAGGGAGAGATCACACTTTCATTTTACTGATGGACTGGAAAATAAGCTCTCTTGTTTCTGCAATTCTCTGTGGGTTCATCAGTTTTGAATAGATTATTAACTGAATGAAGCTATTTGCATGAACCAAGATTAAAAAAGCCAAGTTCCGTGTATAGCCTTGCTGTATGTGGAGGACATGCTATGGCTGTCAGAACTGATTTATCTCTTCAGTGAACTGCATCTGCTTAGACAAACGTGTTATGTAGTTTTTTAAGAGCTTACTGTAAAAGTTGCACTTTTTCATTGCCTTACAGAGAATGTCACAGAATTAAGCAGGTTGGAAAGGACCTTCAAGATCATCAAGTCCAACCTATCATCATCCGATCAACTAAACCATGGCACTAAGTGCCTCATCCAGTCTCTTTTTAAACACTTCCAGTGATGGTGACTCCACCACCTCCCTGGGCAACACATTCCAGTGGCAAATCACTCTTTGTGTGTGTGGTAGGTTGAAGTAACCACCGCAGTGTGAAGAATTTCTTCCTAACATGCAACCTAAATCTCCCCTGGCGCAGCTTGAGACTGTGTCCTCCTGTCCTGTTGTGGTTGCCTGGGAGAAGAGACCAATCCCACCTGGCTACAACCTCCTTTCAGGTAGTTGTAGAGGGCAAGAAGGTCTCCACTGAGCCTCCTCTTCTCCAGGCTAAGCAACCCCAGCTCCCTCAGCCTCTCCTTGTAGGGCTTGTGCTCAAGGCCTCTCCCCAGCCTCGTTGCCCTTCTCTGGACACATTCCAGAGTCTCAATGTCCTTCTTAAACTGAGGGGCCCAGAACTGGACACAGTACTCAAGGTGTGACCTAACCAGTGCTGAGTACAGGGGCAGAATGACTTCCCTGCTCCTACTAGCCACACTATTCCTGATGCAGGCCAGGATGCTGCTGGCCTTCTTGGCCACCTGGGCACGCTGCTGGCTCATGTTCAGCTGACTGTGGACCAGTGCCTGGCCGCTCTCCAGCTGCTCTGTCCCCAGCCATTGTCATTGAGGAGATGAATAAAAATTCATCTTCTCTTGGCCTTCTCTCTTTGCCAACCAAACCAGGTGCATTATTTATGTAGAGCAGAAGTATAAATAATATGCATACAGAAGGGAAAGGGTGAAAAGGACTCTTTAGAGGAAAAGGAGCTTAAAAACATCAGAATTTTACTGCAAATTTCTAGCAGCTATTATTGTAGCCAGCCCTGTTTAATTTGAGCTGTGTTCCTGGATTTTATTACTATATTTTCCATCTGTTTGTGTAGCTCATTGCTCTTGGGTTGAATGTTTACTGAGATGAAAGGAAAGTGTTAAATGGGTACCGTGAGCGAAGTTGCCTGAGTGAAATTGTGCCTCAGTGACACAGCCATTTCCTTTGTCATTTGACTGTGAGCTACATGCAGGGAAGCAAAGCTGGGAAATGCACTTGGACAGTATTTGTTCAGCAGTGCATCACCTTTCAAAAGTGATAGGGGTGATACCAGCTCAGATTAACTGAGTGATTGTAATTGTCTTCATCTGTTCCAAATCCTGTCTTTTCACAGAGAGACTCCCTGGTAGGACACCAGAATATTACGGAAAGAAATGGGGTTCTTTTGGGGGGGTGCTGAGGGACAGGATTAGAGGAGAAACATGCTCATGAATTATTTTAGTATCACCTCCATTCCCCATTTCCCTCCCTTCCTACCACCCTTTTGTCTCTTGTGTAGCAGCCCTGTTATCTCCTCTGGTAGTCCCAAGCCAGAGCTTGTGTCCTTTCATCGATGTCTTCCACCTTCTCCTGGGTCTGAATCACTATTTCTCTGAAATGCTAATTGGAGACTATAGAATCAATAAGGTTGGAAAAGACCTCAGAGATCAAGTCCAACCTGTCACCCAAAACCTCATGACTACTAAACCATGGCACCAAGTGCCAAGTCCAATCCCTTTTTGAACACCTCCAGGGACGGTGACTCCACAACCTCCCTGGGCAGCCCATTCCCATGGCCAACAGCTGTCTCTGTCTATGTAGCTCAGACTATATACAATGACTCAAACATCCTTTCCTCATTACATGTAGGTTTCTCTACATGAACTGTGAGATGGGTCTTTAAAAGCATCAGTTTGTACCTAGAGATGTGATTGATGATAGAATAACCCCTTAACAAGGATGGAGAGCAATGGCTGATATTGAAGTGCTGCATCTCATTTCTTTCTTGTCAGGCTAGTGCCACTCTTTGGCACTTTATTGGGGAAAAAAACAACCACAACAAAACAGACTCCCTAAAACATCAAAAAAAACCACACAAACCAACCAAAACCCACAACCAAAAAAATCAAACCAAACCCAAAACAAAGAAACAAAAACCAACCCCACCAAACCCTCTAGAAAACCCAGTCAAAAAGCCTGGCACCCAGCTACCAAGTAGTCCTATTGTGAGTGTCCTGAGGGTTTATAGTCTGTTGAGAAGAGCTAGCTATTCTTGTATACTGTGGCCTCTTTCAGCACATTTTGCCCTTTAGTCCTGCTCCAAGATGCATTCAATGCTGTTGCTGATAAATGCTCTTAACTGCTAAAAGGTAAAGCTTAACAGTGGATGAAACCTAAGGAGAGGATAGGCCACCCATTTCACCCAGCACTACTTTAGCAAGGTCTTGCGTGGTGCTTTGTTGTCTCAGGCAATCTAGCCTTTCTATTTCCTCTTAATATAATTAGGAATGGAGTTCTGTTATACTTTATCTGCTTTTGAAATGTATCCATGGTACTTCTCCCCCCCCCCCACCTCCATCTTGTGGAGAAAAAGAAATTGCATTTCCAGGGACAGATGAGACCACGAGCATGGAAGCAATGCAATTTAGGTTATAAAGCATATAACCTATTTAATGCATTAGTAATAGCAGTATTTTCCTGCTATAGAGCTTCACACCAAAATGGGAGTTGTCACAACTACAATTACGTATTTCAGATGCTTCAGTAATATGCCTTTTACAAGTGAAATCAAGCTGCTGCTGTTCTGTGGCAAGAAATGGGCTACCCAGAAACAAGCTCTGTATTACTGGCATTTGCAGGTGTTTGTGGGGGCTGAGGTTAAATTCCTTGGCCTTGATTTTGGCTTTAAGGCTCAGCAGTGGTGGCAGGCATGGCTTTGGTGCTGTGAGATTTGTCTCTAGCACCACAATTAGTTGTTTTCTGCATGCAGTGGTGATAGGGGTGGGGGATAATGTTGTAGCTGAAGGTCAACCTGGAAAGATGCAATCTGCTGGAAGTGTTAGCTTATGTGAAAAGCATTTTTATCCCATAATGCATAAAATGATGGCGCCAGATGCAGAGTAGTGGTTTTGAGATGATTTGTATTGATCATCTTTGCTGGTCTCCTGTTTTACTGACTAACAAATACTGCTGAGCTTTTTGTCCTGAGCTGGTGCTAATATACACAAATTGCCAATAGCTTTCATTATCATTATTTTGAATTTGCATATTAAGACACACACACACATCATAATTACCCTGTTCTTTATTGCTGTGTACTTTATATGCAGTAGTATGCATTATGCTTATATAATAATCTTGATGCAGTAGCATATAATCATTAGAAAGAAGGGGTTATAGGAGGTGGTTTTAGTAACTCAACATTTTTTTCCCCCCCCCCTCTTTAACAAGTGACCTTTTTATCTCTTTGATCCCCTAAGCATAACCTTGGATTAGTGAAAACAAGAAATGCTGTGCATCATCAAATGACATATTTCTTCTGGCTACGTCAAAGAAGGTCAGATAAGATCTGTTAGAGGAAATCTTCTGCGTAGTCTGCAGGAGGGAAGGTTGTAGCTAAAGATGCTGTGACTTCCTTTTGCAAAGAAGGTTAAAATTGAAATGGACTGCCATGATGGTTTAACTTAAAAAGCTTAAGGAAATCTTGAACGTGCTTGAAATGAAGTAATATTATCAGCACAAGAGCAAGATCTTCTGAAGTGAAGCTTCCTTTCCTACATGCTGACACTGGAAATAGTAGTAAGACTTCACTGAGTGTTGATACAACTTGTAGCTGATTTTAGATTATTGAGAAGCTGCTGCTTAGTTCACTTGTTCAGAAAAGTGTTTCTGACTTCACCTGCAACTGACATAGTGGTAATATTTCTTTTCAATATGTGTTGCTGTTGTTTAGCCCTAAGGTTAAATAGGTTTCATTATGTCCCCCAGTATGAATGGATGCCAGCTCTGGCTTTATTCTGGCCTCCATTGTAGAATGAGAGTAATGTTTTTCTGGCTCAGAGATGGTGCAAAACTGGCAAAAATAGGCAGTTAGTGAGTCATCTTTGACCACTTCTACATGGTGCTCTTCATCTTTCAGTAAAATGACTTCCTCTGCTGAGGGCTTGAAAATGCTTACATTTTCCTCTATAATCTTGCAGAACAGGAGTGCATTTGGGATCATAGAATGCATTCCTCAAAGGTCATCGTGTCCAAACCCCCTGCAGTGAGCAGGGACATCTTTAAATAGATCAGGTTGCTCAGGGCCCCAACTAGTCTGACCTTGAATGTCTCCGGGGATGGAGCTTCAACCACATCTCTGGTCAGCCTTTTCCAGTATTTCACTCCTGTCATTGTACAGGATTTCTTCTTTGTGTCCAACTTAAATTTACACTGCTTTAGTTTAGAACCATTGCTCTTTGTCCTATTGCTACATGCCTTTGTAATGAATGATTTAGAAGTAGTCTGTATGATGGGAGAAAGGCCAGTCCCTTTTTCTGTAGAATATCCAAGGTCCTTCCTTGTTGAAGTTGTTTTGTGTAGGTACAGCACAGGCAACAGCTGGGTTTGATGTCAGGCTGCTGCTTCTGTTCTCTGCAGCTCTTTCTTCCTGGCCTTGGCAGAGGGAAAAGTGACAGTTGGGTTGAGCAAACACTCCAAGGCTTTGTGCAGTGTGACAAGCTGCCATGCAGTGCAATGCTTTTTCTGTGGCATTTTGTATCAGCCAGACGTTGGGCAATATTGCTGGATGCAATAAATCCATAATGGTCATCGCATTTCATTAAAGGGTTTTGAGAAACCTGTGCAAAAGTGCATTCCTCAGCTATACCATCTTGTGAATGAGTCCTGCATCTGGGAAGGAATAATAAATTGCATCAGGTTGGGAGGTGATCTGCTGGAGAGTGGCCCAATGGAATCCTGAGAGTCCTGGTGGTTAACAAGTTATCCATGGGGCAGCAATGTGCCCTTGTGGCCAAGAAGGCCAATGGGATCCTGGGGTACATTAAGAAGAGTGTGTCCAGCAGAACGAGGGAGGTTTTCTTCCCCCTCTACTCTGCACTAGTGAGACCTCACCTGGAATATTGAGCCCAGTTTTGGGCTCCTCAGTTCAGGAGGGACAGGGATGTACTTGAGAGAGTCCAATGGAGGGCTACAAGGATGATGAAAGGACTGGAGCACTGCCTTATGAGGAGAAGCTGAGAGACTTGGGGCTGTTCAGTCTTGAGAAGAGAAAGCTGAGAGGGGATTTCATAAATATTTGTAAATATCTGAGGGCTGGGTGTCAAGAGGGGAGAGGCTCTTCTCAGTGGTACCCTGTGATAGGACAAGGGGCAATGGGTATCAACTACAGCACAGGTAGTTCCACCTCAACATGAGGAGAAACTACTGTAACGGTGATGGAGCATTGGAGCAGGCTGCCCAGCCCAGAGAGATTGTGGAGTCTCCTTCTCTGGAAACTTTCAAGATCCATCTGGATGCATTCCTGCATGACCTGCACTAGATTCTATGGTCCTTCTCTGTCAGGGGATTGGACCTGATCTCCAGAGGTCCCTTCCAACCCCTAACATCCTGTGATGTTCATGGAGATGTTCAGGTGCCTCACTTGATGAAATACAGAGGAAATACAAAGGTAATAAACTAATTACTATTGACCAATGGAATGGATAAGTTTTGAGTATTTTCCCTCATGATAACTAAAGGTAAGTGGTATTTTCTTTTTCTGGTAAGAGAATGTGTAGTAATTGTAATGAGCAGCCATGAAGTGATATTATTAACATTAAACTTCCTGTGCATAAAGTTGTCTGACAACTGGTCTGGGCCTGAATCAGTGTTTTCCTTTAACCTGTCAAAATGTGTTAAAGGGATTCTTCCCTCTACCCATCTCCAATTCCTAGTGACTAAATGTCTTACCAGGGATCACTGTTGGCATCTATTAGGAAGAAAAATAACCCATGTGGGAAGGAAGAGAGCTTCCTATAGTTGAGCCCTTAGGATAGGAAGAGTCCAGAATAGCCTTGAGATGAGAGAGGTATCCTTCAGGATCAAGGGGAGGGAGAAAAAAATTGACTGAGAGAAATTCAATCACAAAACCTAGAATTTCTGTAATAAATATTTCCAGAGGCACAGCAGACAGGATAACAGTTAAAGAATTCAGTTTGAAACTTGTTTTGCAAAGCTCCTCGTGGGAGAGGTGAGGATGGACTGCTATTTTTGCTCTAGCATTTTAGCAAGTACAAATCTGTAGATTTGGAGTTACTTATCTGGAAAAAAAAACAACAACCCAATCTATTCTTAGTTTAAACCTACATAAGACAACTCACATGTATGCACTGAAATACTGGTTGCCCATGACAGCCAATGTGTAAAAGTGCCTACAGTAAGAAAGGATTTAAAGTAAATGAAATGCTTCTGAATTTTTCTTGGTGTTAGAACTCCCTTTACCTCAGAGAAATATCTTTTCCATCCATTGTGGATTTAAAAAACAATGCTTCTGAGTCTTTGCAGTGCATTTCTGAAGTGGGAGCTCTGAGTAGCCAAACTTCGATCCAGATAATCTGCGGTGTGAGATCGTAATTAAGTCATTTGTGCACGTCAGGAAAGCTTGAGTTGTAAAGGTGATGTGGTAATACTCCAAAGTTTGGCCTTTCACAGAACTCTGAAAGTTCAAACTGTATTCTGAAGTTCCTTTAGAGTCCAGTGTATAAAGTTTATTAGGTTTAGGTAGAGGCTAATCACATTGTGAAGTACTTCCAGTCACTTAAGACATTTGGTTTCATGGCTGTACACACAAATCACAGGATCACAGGGTGTTAGGGGTTGGAAGGGACCTTCAGAGATTGCTTCCAACCCCCTCTCCCCCCCCCCCCCCCCCCCCCCCCCCCCCCGAGCAGGACCACAGACTAGCACAGGTCACACAGGAACACATCCAGATGGGTCTTGAAGGCCTCCAGAGGAAGAGACTCCACAATCTCTCTGGGGAGCATGTTTCAGTGCTCTGTGATCCTTACAGTAAAGAAGTTCTTCCTCATGATGAGGTGGAACTTCCTGTGCTGTAGTTTATATCCATTACTTGCTGTATCTCATGATGTACCTGAGCAGAGCCTGTCCCCTCCCTCTTGACACCTGGCTCTCAGATATTTATAAACATTTATAAGATCCCCTCCCAGTCTTCTCTTCTCCTCATTAAACAGCCCCAGGTCTCTCAGCCTTTCCTCATAAGGCAGTGCTCCGTTCCCTTCATCATCCTTGTAGCCCTCTGTTGGGCACTCAAGTGGATCCCTGTCCCTCTTGAGCTGGGGAGCCCAAAACTGGATGCAATATTCCAGTGAGGTCTCACTGGGGCAGAGAAAGGGGAGAGGAGAACCTGCCTCGATGGTATTCTTAATTCAAAAGCTAGATCACCGAGGAAAACCAAATCAGGATACAATTAAGGCTGTCCACATTTAAAGCATCTTCTCACTGATACTGGTTGAAATGGTGCAAATAGTTGCAGTGTTTGCAAGTCAGGAACTGGTTATTTAGAGCTGTTTTGACTAGTCAAGGACCTTACAGCTGCTCAATAAATCTGACTTCAAAATTTTGAAGTAATAAATGTGTAAGTTTACTGGAAGTGGGCTGTATTTTTTAATGGATTTTTTGTTTGGTGGGGGAAGGAATGTGTTTCTGCATCATCTCAACTGGAGGAGACGAAAGCTCAGGGATTGCTGGACTTGGGTAGCTGGTGCAGAGCTGTGTAGGCTCTGGTTTTATCTGAGGCTCTGTGAGATAATAGCACAACAGCCCATAAAAGTGATTGTATCCAGCTGTGTGTTTTGTAAATTAATCTTTTCTACTACCGGATAATTAATTGGAATGAGAGGATATCATAGGTTTAGCCAATAGAAACGAGTTATGAGTATTTGATACCATGCTGAGGTCATGCCAACTTTAAAGTGCTGTCTGGTGCAAAGTATCATGGGGCTTGAAGTCCAGATTGTAATGTGAGAGGCTTCCTGTTTCCAGTTGCTGCTTCCAGTTTCTGGTTTTGGGGTGTTGGTCTTTTCCGCTAGGCTGGCTGAGGACTCGAGGGATACGAAGCTCAGTTTATGGCTGTCTTGTGCTGCTGCTTCTGCTGTGTTTTTCTGTGACTTACAGCAAGTTCTTGCAGTGTTGTATCTGTAGAGAGACCTCTTGCAGAGGGACCTCGACCGACTGGACAGATGGGCGGAATCCAATGGGATGGCATTTAACAAGTCCAAGTGCTGGGTGCTGCACTTTGGCTACGGCAATCCCATGCAGAGCTACAGGCTGGGGTCGGAGTGGCTGGAGAGCTCCCAAACAGAGAGGGACCTGGGGGTACTGATCCACAGCCACCTAAACATGAGCCAGCAGTGTGCCCAGGTGGCCAAGAAGGCCAATGGCATCCTGGCCTGCATTAGGAATAGTGTGGCCAGCAGGAGCTGGGAAGTCATTGTGCCCTGTACTCTGCATTGGTTAGGCCATACCTTGAGTCCTGTGTCCAGTTCTGGGCCCCTCAGTTTAAGAAGGACATCGAAACACTTGAATGTGTCCAGAGAAGGGCAACAAGGCTGGGGAGAGGCCTTGAGCACAAGCCCTATGAGGAGAGGCTGAGGGAGCTGGGATTGTTTAGCCTGGAAAAGAGGAGGCTCAGGGGTGACCTCATTGCCCTCTACAACTACCTGAAGTGTGGTTGTAGCCGGGAAGGGCTTGGTCTCTTCTCCCAGGCAACCAGCACCAGAACAAGAGGACACAGTCTCAAGCTGTGCCAGGGGAGGTTTAGACTCGAGGTGAGGAGAAAGTTCTTCACCGAGCGAGTCATTGGAGTGGGCTGCCCAGGGAGGTGGTGGAGTCACCGTCCCTGGAGGTGTTCCAGAGGAGATTGGACATGGCACTTGGTGCCATGGTCTAGTCATGGGGTCTGTGTTGATAGGTTGGACTCGATGATCCTCGAGGTCTCTTCCAACCTTAGTTACACTGTGATGCTGTGATACTGTAACATTTTGGGGTTGTTTTAATGACAAAAATAGAAGTAAGCTGTTGACTTCTTAACTTCTTAAAAGCCTCTGGTTGGCTGTCATGTAATATAGTCTAGTAATGTTTTGAACTAAGTGGAGGTGAGAATTTTCTGCAGCTTCTCATCAGTTTGCATGAGTTGCACTTAGCTTTGCTGAGTAATTACTCAAAAAAAATAACTGCCTGTACTTATTCTCCCTGAAAATATCGAATGGAATATTAATTGGATTGTTTCGCTTTGACACATGACTTGAATCACATGCATTGAGCTTTTGTGAGCATAAGCAGGTTTCCTTTGTCTGCAGCAGCTTGACTGTGGTTTGTGCAAATTGATGTAGCTTTGGGAGACAGCAAGGATATTTGCTTGCAGGTTTTAAGTAAGAATAGTTTTCTACAGCTATTGGCCTGCTGATGCCAAGAGTCCACAGATTAAACTGTTCTTGTCTGTTGTAAAGGAAGATCCACAAGTGTGCTTGTACCTATCTGCCCCCAGTTCGCTCTGACCTGCCTTCATCATAATATCATAGTATCATTCAGGGTTGGAAGGGTCCACAAGGATCATCCAGTTCCAACCCCCCTGCCATGGGCAGGGACACCCCACACTACATCAGGCTGGCCAGAGCCTCATCCAGCCTGCTCTTAAACACCTCCAGGGACGGTTCATAATGGTTGTGTCTGGTAGTGAAAGCAAAACGAATAAATGGCAAACACAAAACTATGATTTACAAGTTAAAAAAATATTTTTACAGTCGGTGGTTGCAAGGTGCAGGGCTTGTTCCCATCAGCACGTAGCAGTTTCAGTTTTGCATTTGGGATGGGGAAAAGAGTTCTGTTAAAACAGTGTCAGCATTTATTGTGCAAAGGTCCAGTAAGCAGATGCTGAACTTTTGAGCTTTAAACTTAGTTTTGATTGGCTTCTGGTGTACACTGTGTAAATGGGCTCTCAACAGGATTTTAGGAACCTGGAGTAAGAGGCTGGGAATGAATTCATCCTTCCTTCAGATACCTCTAGAGCACACTTGCACAAGTGTCTTATGCGTGTGGTTTGAGCACAGCTGAGGCCAAATCACAGAATGCATTGCATTGGAATGCTTTGGAAAGGATTCTCAAAGGTGATCTTGTCCAATCCCCTTGCACTGAGCAGGGACACCCTCAACTTGGTCAGGCTGCCCAGGGCTGCCCAGGGCCACATCAAGTTTGACCCTACATGTCAGGGATGAGGCCTCAACTGCATCCCCAGTCTGCCCGTTCCAGTATTTTACCAGTGTAATTGCAAAGAATGTGCTCCTTATGTCCAACTTGGAATGGAATGGAATGGAATGGAATGGAATGGAATGGAATGGAATGGAATGGAATGGACCAGACCAGGTTGGAAGAGACCTTCAAGATCATCGTGTCCAACCTATCAACCAATCCAACCCACCTAAACAACTAAACCATGACACCAAGCACCCCATCTTAAATCTACCCTGCTACAGTTTAAAAGCACTGCCCCTCATCCTATCCCTACAAGTCCTTCTAAACAGTCCTTTCCCTGGCCTTCATGTAGGTCCCTGCTTTCCATGGGGTTCTAGTGACTAACTTCTTAAGGAGCTGGAAGTTTGCCTTCCTGAAATTCATAGTCCTGACTATACTCCTTGCCTGTACCATATCCCTTAGGATGGTGACCTCCACCAGTGCACGCTCACTGCAGCCTGGACTGCTCCCAGTCTTGTCATCGGTGATGAGTTCACTTGCATTTGTGAACATCAGATCCCATACTGCATTCCCTTGGGTAGGGCTGTCTATTACCTGACTCAAGAAGTTACCATCAAGGCACTGCAGAAGTCAAATGTTCCAAACCTTTTTGAAACTATGCATCTGTAAATGAGGTCAGAATAATTCAAAGGTATCCCAGTATCCTGAGCCAACCCTGGGCAGCAGGGGAGGTCATAGTATCATAGTATCATTCAGGGTTGGAAGGGACCACAAGGATCATCTAGTTCCAACCCCCCTGCCATGGGCAGGGACACCCCACACTAGATCAGGCTGGTCATGCTAAGATTCAAAAAAATTCCCTTGGAGTAAACAAAAGTGAAGTGATGGCAAACAGCTGGTGGGCTGAGTTTGTTAGAGCCAGAGAAAGCGACAAAAGAAGATACTACCACTCCTTGGATTTTCACAGGAACAGTGCAAGTTCTTGGTGGTGGCTGTACATTGCAGTAGGTCTTGTGTGGTAAATGCAACATGTGGACCCTGGAATTTGCGGTTCTTTTATATCCGTTGGCAGGGGATGTGCTCTCTCAGAGTCACAAACAGTATCACAGAAACATTCAGGTTGGAAAAGACCCTCAGGATCACCAAGTCCAACCCAGAACCCTACACTACAGGGTTCACCCCTAAACCATATCCCCAAGCACCACATCCAAATCACCTTTAAACACATCCAGGGTTACTGGGCAGCACATTCCAACGTCTGACCACTCTTGCCATGAAATTGTTTTTTCCTAATGCCCATTCTAAACCTACCCAGTTGCATCTTGAGGCTGTTCACTCTGGTTCTATCACTAAGTATCTGTGAGAAGATCAGCACCAACCTCTCCACAATGTCCTATCAGGTAGTTGTAGAGAGCAATGAGGTCTCCGCTCAACCTCCTCTTTTTCAAACTAACTATCCCCAGCTCCTTCAGTTGCTCTTCATCAGATTTATTCTCCAGACCCTTCACCAGCTTCCTTGCCCTGCTCTACAGTGGCTGATGGGGACAAGGGGCAATCACCTCCCTACTCCTTCTGGACACTGCATTTCTAATCCAATCCAGGATGCCATTGTCTTTCTTGGCCACCTGGGCACACTGCTTGCTCATATTCAGCTGCTTGTTGATTAGAACCCCCAGGTCCCTTTCTACCAGACAGCTTTCCAGCCACACTGCCTCAGGGCCATAATGTTGCTTGGGGTTGTTGTGACCCAAGTGCAGGACCTGGCAGTTGGCCTTGTTGAAGCTCATCCCATTAACATTGGCCCATGGATCTAATCTATCCAAGTCCCTCTGTAGAGCCTCTCTACCCTGATGCAGATCAACACTGCCACCTAACTTGGTGTTATCTGCAAACTTACTGATGACACACTCTATGTCTTCAAGGTCATCAATAACAGAAAGGTGTGCATGAGGGTGGGGTGCACAGAGGGGTGCCCTTGGCCTTTCAGTGATGCTGTTAGTGTGGTTTTAAAAGGGGAATTTCTGCCTCCACAGAAATTCTCTCTTTTCATTGTTAAGCCATCTACCCACCTGGAAGCTCTCCTCCAGAGCTATTAAGTGCCATCAAGACCACCACCCTGTGTATTCAGAGCAGGTAGTGTTGTACTAACTGATCCAGTATATGCTCCATGATAGTGTTTTTATAATCTCCTATTGAATTGGAAAAGTATGAATGAACTTAAATAAGTCCAATGAATTAGTGTAGTTCAGTGCCTGGTACAGTTTTGACCTGGACAGATGTGGATTCATATTAAGTTTAAGAGAAGGCTCCAAGGTGACCTAATTGTGGCCTTCCAGTATCTGAAGGGGGCCTACAGGAAGGCTGGGGAGGGACTTCTCAGGATCTCATGTAGTGATAGGACTAGGGGGAATGGAATGAAGCTGGAGGTGGGGAGATTCAGGCTGGAGGTGAGGAGGAGGTTCTTCCCCATGAGAGTGGTGAAGCCCTGGAATGGGTTGTCCAGGGAGGTGGTTGAGGCCCCATCCCTGGAGGTGTTTAAGCCCATGCTGGCTGAGGCTCTGGCCAGGCTGATCTAGTGTGGGGTGTCCCTGCCCATGGCAGGGGGTTTGGAACTAGATGATCCTTGTGGTCCCTTCCAACCTTAACTGATACTATGATACCTTGTGTGAGACATCGACGGTAAAGGGCTTTCAGTTCTGCCTTGCCACATGTATTGTTTTGAGACAATGGAGAGTTGGGTATCCCAATACACACACACACACACAGAATCGTTGTCCTCTGCGAGTATTTTTATGAAGCCTTTTTGTCAACTAAAACCTTTGTGGCGTTTGGAGCAATTGTTTGGTCCGGGTATACAAACCTGCCTTATTAGCTGCTAGATGGCTCAGAGAGGTGGTGCTAAGTGTTGCAAAAGGAGGCTCAGGTTGTCTAGCTTTTAGTTCCTGCTTCTTTTTCTTTTCTTGTGGATTGTTTTAATACTTCTCCTTTAGCAAGTGGGGGAAGCAACATCACTTAATGCAGCTCACCTGTACCAATGAAGCTGACAACCAAAGAATTTGCGTGGTGTGATGAGGTGCTTGTGTACAGTAGGCTTTAAAAGAGAAGTGCATAATGAATTGTAATGGAAAAAAAGGCATGGTTGGAACAGATAATGTAGTGAGTGTGCAGTCTGTAAAGGCTGCAGAATGTTTTATCTCAGAAGACAGCACAGTTTCTTCAAAACACTTAAAATGTCCTTTTTTTTGGCAAGGATTTACACAGAGAAAAGTTTTCCTTTCTTTGATGCTTCTCATGCGATTCAATACTAATTGGCATCGTATTATACTTGATGAAGCTCCCATCTAAGTCCAAGAAGAAGGTTAGATGCTGATTAACTTAATGAATTACATCAAATATCAGGGGTAAAAAAAAGGGTTAAACTTCGAATTTGCTTCAAGGAAAGAAATCTTGAGGGATTCACAGTTGATGTTAAAGTATTGTAAACAGAAGGACCAAGCAAGCTCCACAGGGATTGCTCCAGCAGAGGTAGCTCCTTTCAGGTTTAAGCCTGGCACAGGAATGACCTGGAGTGCATCCCAACTGCTTATTTGCTGTAAGCCTGCACACTTACCTTATGATAACAGGATGAAATGAAGAGCAATGTCATATTGCCTGGGAGGATCTCAACAGAGCTTGGGTGTGAGCCAAAAGGAGTTAACTCTTTATTATGTGCAATTTGTAGAGAAGAGTGAGTGCTGAATGGACTTAGAGGTGGATGTTCTTCTCCAGGCAAGGTTTAGCCACGCTGCCTGAAAGACTCCTGCGTACTCATGTTGTTACCTCTTCATGGCTTGAATTTGAGTGAGTTTCAGTCTCTTGTCAACATTTCCAGTCTGAGTGGTAACCTTTTCCCTTTATTTTGCTGGTGAAAGAAAAAAATCTGAAAGCCAACAAAAGGGCATCTGCCACTGAGAATAGTGACCTGGCTGTATTCATCAGGTCACCTTTTTCCTTTCTTTTCTCCTCCTTTCTTCCCTTTATTGGTCTGTAAATTCCTCAGCTCAATCTCAGTAGAGCTCACAAGGTTAAAAGAACTGTCAGACCTTGAAGAGGAGATAAGGGTTAGAAACACTGGCGATGTCTGCAAAAGGAGAAACTTATGGCAATGATTTTGATGGTAGAGGAAATACAACTTTTGAAGCCTCATGTTGATGATGCAGAATTATCTACAAGTTGGCACAGCCCCTTGTGTTTAGGGAACAAACTACAATTTATGTTGATACTTAAAATTCAAACCATATTGCACATTACAGGAATGTCTTTTGATCTGTTTATAGAGTGCCTGAAACTTTGAATGCAAATGTTGCACTCCTTGCTGTTACTAAATGAATGAGAAGGATTGAACATAAAAGCAATTAACATCTTCATGTCCCCAGTCTAAATTCAGCTATCCAGGGGAACTGCTTTGCATAAACAATATGACTCAAACCTTCGTCTTGCGTGCAGAGTAAGAGCTGTCAGTTGAATCAAAAGACCTAATGCTAAACATAAGGGTATAGAGGATTCTGCTCCCTTTGAGGATAATGTAATGAAATAGTGAAAGGAAATAAAATTTTTACTTGCCTTCTTGGAAAAAAAAACCAATCCCCCCCAAAAAAAAAGCACACAACAAATCAGCACAAAACCCCCCAAAACCAGAACCTTTTTGCCTTGCCTTGATACAATCTGTTTTTCAAGATAGCTTGGGGATTCTGGATATGCTCTCTAATCTGGTCATGCAAACATTTCTCATCTTACAGCTTCATTACAGACCTGGTCTACCTGGATGCTTAAGAAACTTGCCAATTGATTTTCCTTTTTGGAGCTGCAGTCTCTTTCGGACTTCCTTGTGGTTACACTCGCCTAGCCTGAATTGAATTTACCAAGACAAAGGATTGGAACTATTTACTTCCTTCCTAGAGGAGTACTTCTAGGAGTACAGTGAGGCTGATTTTGCTTAATGAAAATCAGGCCTCATGTATTTAAGCAAATGCTGTGATTTTAAAAGTGGATGTTACATTGTCCAGAAGAAAAACAGAAGTTTTTCCAGAACTGGACACAGGACCCCACCTCGAGTACTGTGTCCAGTTCTGGAGCCCCTATTAGAAGAGGGATGTGGAGGTGCTGGAACGTGTCCAGAGAAGGGCCACAAGGATGATCAGAGGGCTGGAGCACCTCTCCTATGAGGACAGACTGAAGGAGTTGGGGCTGTTCAGTCTGCAGAAGAGAAGGCTCCGAGGTGACCTCATTGTGGCCTTCCAGTATCTGAAGGGGGCCTACAGGAAGGCTGGGGAAGGACTTCTCAGGATCTCATGTAGTGATAGGACTAGGGGGAATGGAATGAAGCTGGAGATGGGGAGATTCAGGCTGGATGTGAGGAGGAGGTTCTTCCCCATGAGACTGGTGAGACCCTGGAATGTGTTGTCCAGGGAGGTGGTCGAGGCCCCGTCCCTGGGGGTGTTTAAGAGCAGGCTGGATGAGGCTCTGTCCAGCCTGATGTAGTGTGGGGTGTCCCTGCCCATGTCAGGGGGGTTGGAACTAGATGATCCTTGTGGTCCCTTCCAACCCTGAATGAAACTATGAAATACAGACTGTGTTCAGCCTCTCTTTATGCCTTAAGATGCAGAATGGGAGTTCAGAAAAAAGGCTGGGTGTTGTGAGAGGAGTCACCAGATCAAGTTGGCTAAATAATTCTGTTGTGGATACTCTTTTGTGAGCCATTTTTTAGAAAGAAAAGAAGTATGGAAAAACCTTTACCAACTGCAGGCAAAAATCACTTGTTTTAAAAGAAGTAGAGGGGGGGATTTCCTTGCTGGTAATGCAGAGGTAGAGCAGAGCTGTTTTGCCTCTCCTAGGAAAATCCCTCATCACTCACTATGCTGTCCATTGCAGCTCTTAATCCTGGAACTCTGTTTAAAATGTGCATTTTCTGCCATAAAGTGGCTGAGTGGGACTAATGCAGTATTTGTGCTGTGGAAATAACTCCTCCAGTAGGATATTCTATGGTCCCAGGCATTGATCTTGTCATATTGGAGTGAGTGTATCATCGTGCGCATAAAGCGAGACATCTTAGGACTCATGTAAAGACCTAGCATTGCCTTCCAGTTGCTTTTCATAGCTATCAGTAGGTAAATGGTTTTGATAGATATGTATAAAATACTTCAAAGATAGGAAGGGAATTTACAACACTATATTAATTGACCAGTTAACAAAATTCCCCACTAAAAATCCAGCTGTAGTCTGAGGCTGGTGCTGGTCTCTTCTCCCAGGTAATTAGTGATAGAACAAGAGGAAGCAGCCTCAAGCTGTGGCTGGGTAGGTTTAGAATGGACATTAGGAAACATTGTTTTAGGGCAAGAGTGGTCAGGCACTGGAATGTGCTGCCCAGGGAGGGGGTTGAGTCACCAACCCTGGATGTGTTTAAAGGTGGTTTGGATGTGATGCTTGGGGATATGGTTTAGGGGTGAACCTTGTAGTGTAGGGCTCTCGGTTGGACTTGGTGATCCTGAGGGTCTTTTCCAACCTGAATGTTTCTGTGATTCTGAGTTCTTCCTGAACCACATAAAGTTGTATTTGCAGCAAAATATACAGAATGGCCTTCTTATGATGGATTTGACCTGTATGTTTCTTGCATGAAAATCTCTAGAAACACAGCAAATTCAGACTTACTCTCTTCTTGGTGGCTGTTAGGGTGAAATGGGCAGAACTATGTAGCAAGCTATTGGAGAGTCTTCAATGTGTTGTGAGGTGTGTTTGCAATGGGAGGTGCTATCAACGCCTGAGTGTGTGCCACCAGTGGAGTTGTCTCATTTGCTAGGGGTAATTGATGATGAAGTATAGTTCATATAGTAAAAAAGAAGAATTTCATGGTAATGTTACACATCCAATCATCTGTATCCCTCACCTCTGCCTTATTTCCCTTCATCTTTCATTCCCCAAAATAACAGATAACTTTCAAATCATAGAATCAATAAGGTTGGAAAAGACCTCAAAGGTCCTCCAGTCCAACCTGTCACCCAAGACCTCATGACTACTAAACCAAGTGCCACATCCAGTCCCCTCTTGAACACCTCCAGGGATGGTGACTCCAGCACCTCCCTGGGCAGCACATTCCAATGGCCAACAACTCTCTCTGTGAAGAACTTTCTCCTCACCTCAAACCTAAGCTGCAGCTTGAGACTGTGTCCTCTCATTCTGGTGCTGGTTGCCTGGGAGAAGAGACCAACCTCCTTCTGGCTACAACCACCCTTCAGGTAGTTGTAGAGAGCAATAAGGTCTCCCCTGACCCTCCTCTTCTCCAGGGTAAACAACCCCAGCTCCCTCAGCCTCTCCTTGTAGGGCTTGTGCTTGAGGCCTCTCACCAGCCTCGTTGCCCTTCTCTGCACGCGTTCAAGTGCCTCAATGTTCTTCTTAAATTGAGGGGCTCAGAACTAGACACAGCACTCAAGGTGTGGCTTAACCAGTGCTGAGTACAGGGCACAATGACTTCCCTGCTCCTGCTGGCTGCACTATTCCTGATGCAGGCCAAGATGCCATTGGCCTTCTTTGCCACCTGGGCACACTGCTGGCTCATGTTTAGCCACCTGTCAATCAGTATCCCTTTAGTGGCCAGCAGCATGCCAGTGGCTTCACATTTGTTTTCTGTGTGGTTCATACTGGGGGACCTTGTCTGCTGCTGGCTTTTGCAGAAACATTTGGTGGTTTTACGGTGTGGAATGTGTTGGTTTACAGTGCTTGAGCAGTGGCCAACAAATTTGTTTCAACTCCAACCAGAGCCTGATTCAAACCAATTACCCCAGAGGATGAATCCTGGCAATTTGTATTGGTGCTGTTACTGCAGTAGACATCAACAACAGATCCCAGCAGCTCTGCAGCTTCAGAGTTAATGCTGCTGCTTTCTTGCGCAGCATTGCTATTGCTGCAGACACATTCTTGTTCCTTGTGCAGGCTGAATGGAAGAGAGGTGAAGACTAACTGAGATTAGAGGGAACATTTTCAAGAGAAGCACTCAAGATGGGATTCACCTCCAGCTTGTTTGCCTCTCATCATTTTGAGTGCTCTTCATTAACTGAATGTTGTGTGCTATTTTTCTTGTGCAGACCTCCAGGGAAAATTTAACTTAACTAAGAGAAACATGTTAGTACAAATTAAATACTTTTCTGATTCCCCTGGATGGCATGCTGACTGCCAGTTGCACAGGGGCATTAAGTATTTGCAGCTTCTGATTGCTGCTTGTTTATTTTTTTTCCCCCTTTAGTCGTGGAAGTACTTTTCAAGCTGTTCTCGAAAGTTGAGCCCCTGTCTTCTCTGCAGAGTAGCTTGGTTTTAACTTCTAATCAGCTTGTTCTTGCATTTTCTTCTACCTCTATCACTTCAGCACTTGCAGGTTTTACAGGGCTTTGGTGGGACTTTGCATGGATATTAGTTCTGTGTGGTCAGTAGTCTCTTAGCAGTGTTAAGTTACCTACGAGGTTGCCAGCTTCCACAGTATCACTGGACATATTGTTTGCTGTCTTTTGCTTGCTTTTCCTAACCCAGGTGGTGTAGAATGTAAGACTTTGCTTGGAAAATATGCACCAAACTCTGGAGTGTGTTGAGAAATGGGTTTTCCAGAAATAAAACATCTGTAGTCTTGTTATGCATCTTTCTCATGATGTACTGCTGGAGACCTCTGTCGTTTTGTTTTGATAGATACCACATCCTAGTTGTGTGGTGATGTCATGAGCAACTACCACAACAAGAGAGAGCATTAGAAGTTGCATTGTGGGAATTGTGAGCTAAGGAATAATTAATGTTGACATAGTAAGAGACTTTGTTGCAAATGCTGACTGATTTTTCTGCTCTATTAGATTGATTCATGGAAATTAGAATTCTAAGTATAAAAGGCAACTTGTAGCTGTAGCTTTACATAGCACCACCATTGGTATTGTGTGCCACTTGATTATGAGAAGGAGAGAGTAATGTTTGAACAACTTTAGTGAAGCTGTGTCTTCGCTGGAAGAAGGGAAATTGAGCATGATCAGTTTTCTCACTGCACTAAGATGACAGAGTTTGAGTAAATTGGGAGAGAGTTCCTCTTGAAACTACCAGCATAAGCAAATTGGCAATGCTGGTAAGCAGGTAGGAGCCTCCTAAGAGAGGCTGTAAAGGAAAGAGCTTGTCAGATGTGTAAGAGCCTGCCAGAATACTTCTACCAGTAGTTCCGCTCTGGATTCCTGTTTCCAGTTTGGGGGCATGAATTTCCCAGAGAGCTGAAAAAAAACCTTTTTGTAATACACCCATTAAGATGTCCACCTGTAGTATTGCACTAAAACTATTACAAGAGCCAGCACCAGCCCTGCCCTGCTTGTTTGGAAAGGCTGGAGTTTGAGCAAGGGTGAATGGCATTCCCGAAGCCTCTTGCTTTTGGCATCTGTTCTCATCCAGGCCAGTGCAGATGGTGTTATGATAACCTCATTTGAAGGTTCATTGTGCTGAAGGAGGACATTGTTTCTGTTCTTTGCTGTGTTAAACTGAGATCTCAAACCGAGGCACCTGTGGAGACCCGAGAAGCAGAGCAGGAAAAAGGGAAATCTTCAATGTGGTCATGAGTGTGCCGAGCGGTGCCTTCCCTGCCGCCGGTGTACCTTGACATCTGTGGCTCAAAGTTAAGTTCTTGTATTTTGATGCTTCCTTCTCAAAGTGAAACAAAATTTCTTTCTGTCGAGAGCTTCAACCAAAGTTTTGCAGCATGCATTTTTCTCTTCACAGTCACCTGGGATTTTTGAGCAACTGAAGCGCTTTAAGACAGTGCTCATGTTGGAACTGCTCAGTAGCTTGAAGTAGAAAGCCTTGAGGGATCAGGCTTTAAAAGGAGAAGAATAATAAGCATTTCTCCTAGGTGTGGGTGAAAATAGTGGGGTACAACATTTTCTGTGGAGCATTAATCTCTTCTTGGGGGTACAGATAGGAAATACTAACAGCTGTTGGACTGTCTGCTGGGGGTGCTGGTTGATGGTAGGATGAACATGAGCCTGCAGTGTGCCCAGGTGGCCAGGAGGGCCAATGGCATCCTGGCCTGCATTAAGAACAGTGTGGCCAGCAGGAGCAGGGAGGTCATTCTGCCCCTGTACACTGCACTGGTTAGGCCACACCTCGAGTCCTGTGTCCAGTTCTGGGCCCCTCAGTTTAGGAAGGATGTTGACTTGCTGGAACGAGTCCAGAGAAGGGCAACAAAGTTAGTGAGGGGCTTGGAACACAATCCCTATGAAGAGAGACTGAGGGAGCTGGGGCTGCTTAGCCTGGAGAGGAGGAGACTCAGGGGTGACCTTATTGCTGTCTACAACTACCTGAAGGGAGGTTGTAAACAGGCAGAGGTTGGTCTCTTCTCCCAGGCAGCCAGCACCAGAATGAGAGGACACAGTCTGAGGCTGCGCCAGGGGAAGTTCAGGCTGGAGGTCAGGAGGAAGTTTTACACAGAGAGAGTGATTACCCATTGGAATGTGCTGCCCGGGAAGGTGGTGGAGTCGCCGTCACTGGAGGTGTTCAGGAGGAGACTTGACAGGGTGCTTGGTTAGATGGGTTAGTTGATTAGGTGGTGTTGGATGATAGGTTGGACACGATGATTTTGAAGGTCCCTTCCAACCTGGTCTATTCTATTCATTCTATTCTATTCTATTCTATTCTATTCTATTCTATTCTATTCTATTCTATTCTATTCTATTCTATTCTATTCTATTCTATTCTATTCTATTCTATTCTATTCTATTCTATTCTATTCTATTCTATTCTATTCCCTGTGTCATTATCAGAGAATCAAGTTTTTCACATTCATAACCACAGATAACTCTGGGACTGGGTTGTATTTCTTTTTTTTCCTCTGAAGTATAGGGCTTTATTATTAGAGTTTGATATTAATGGCTTGTGTTCTGTTTGAAGAATGGATTAGTTTTGGTTGTTATTCTTTTTTCTACTCTTGATGATGTGTGGTTTAGGTTCTTGGATGCCTACTGGCTAGAAGCTGCTTGGGTAGTTTAAAAAAAAACACAACATGAGAAAAGGGAAGTCTCTTTTTGGTTTCTGTCTGGTTTTTGGCATGGTGCAGAGGAAAAGGAAAAGAAATATTCGTGTTGTTATAATTTTTAACATTGAACAGCTGCCTTTAAAATATTTATTTATTTATCCTTACGTGGACCTTCTGGCGTGACTCACAAGTGAGATAGAGTTCATGGGATTCATCCTCTTCCCTCAGGGACATTTGTCTGCATCAGAGAAACTTCATATATTGTAAGAGCGTTGGCAACCTGTCTTCCTCAGAGGCTCAGCAGTGGAACTGATGGGTAATTGTAGATGAGGAGTGAGGCATATTGGCAAAGCTCTCTCATGCTTATGCAGCACCTGCTTTTACTGGGCCTTGATCTATCCCAGGCCCTTAGTCTCAGTAGAAGTATAGGAACAAAATTTGTACTCTGCTTGGCATGAGGGAGAAAAGAATTAAGTAATTAAGCAATTATTACATAGTGCTTGTAAATTCAGCTATGAAACTCTACTGATGCCTTCCATCAGTTAACATACAGAGTGAGTGCCCTGGTGAAGGCACTGTGAGGATAGCTACAGTCAAGCAAATACTCTGGTTAAGTTTCTAAATGGCACTTAGGAATCCATTTGCCCCTCACCATAATATGTCAATATGGTAATGAAATAGTGCTGTAGAGGACAGTGTAGATGCCTATTCCAGTGTGTAGCTTCTCTGAAAGACAGGCTACTCTTGCAGTACATGGTCATTTGAATTAGAATAGAATAAACCAGGTTGGAAGAGACCTTCAAGATCATCAAGTCCAACCTATCACCCAACACCACCTAATCAACTAACCCATGTAACCAAGCACCCTGTCAACTCTCCTCCTGAACACCTCCAGTGCACCTCCCCGGGCAGCCCATTCCAATGGGCAATCACTCTCTCTCTCTCTCTGTGTAAAACTTCCTCCTGACCTCCAGCCTGAACTTCCCCTGGCGCAGCCTGAGACTGTGTCCTCTTGTTCTGGTGCTGGCTGCCTGGGAGAAGAGACCAACCTCTGCATGTTTACAACCCCCCTTCAGGTAGTTGTAGAGGGCAATAAGGTCACCCCTGAGTCTCCTCCTCTCCAGGCTAAGCAGCCCCAGCTCCCTCAGTCTCTCCTCATAGGGCTTGTGTTCTGTTTTACAACCAGAGCTATATTCCAGAAGAACTTACAATATTGACAGTCAGCAAGCTGGCAGGTGAGGGATGAAGAAGCGCTTAGATCAGTATGCTGATCCTCATCTTGCTTGTGCAAAGCAGGCTTCTGTCCAGACTCATGAAGTCTTGTGGAAGAAAAATCTCAACTTTGTGGAGGCTTTTTTATATCATTGCAAAATACTAAGCCTGTTTTTCCTTTTCAGAGAATATTGCTAAAGGCTGTCTTCACTCTGGTTTGCAGCTTCATTCAATCACATTCTGTTTTTACTCTTTTAAAGGTTTGATTTCACTGCAGTATAACTTTCAGCATCTGTAAGAACTCTCTGTGGATTGCTGAACAATAGGGGAGAATGAAACCATTGCCAGCTCTGTACAAACCGAAGTCTATACTTTAAAATCTACTGGGCCTCAATACATCCATCTAACTTTGAGGTCCTGATTGATCAGTGCTGGGAATAGCATCAAATTCCAGCTAGCTGTGATGTGCCAGGTCACGTTTAAACTGTCTCGTTTGGGAAGGGGGGAAGGAAAAGGAGGTGAATCAATCCTTATTTTGCAATTCCTTAAAAAAGCAGGAATTCTGTAACTACAGGTGTGGAATAGTTTTGGCCACTTATTCCTTAGTGCTTCAGAGGTTTTCTGCACTGAAGTCAGCAAGGAGTGGCCCTATGGGATCAAACTGTTGTTAGAGACGTTGGGATATGGCACTACCTATGATTTTTATCTATGACAACCAAAGTGTTCAAAAGTGGTTCTGCAAAATTCTGAGCTCTTGTCCAAGCTGTACCCATTCAAACTGTGCAGTAATACTGTGAAAAAGCTTTTCTGTGTAACTTAGAAGGCAAGAAGATGACATTTTTTTGCTGTGTGGAGTAAGGAAGATGAGGAATCCCTCAGAGAGAACACCTGTCCTAGATGAATCCCTCTCAAATCAATGAATTGGAGTAAGGTCTTGAGTTTGTTATATTAAAAATGCTATTTGTGTTTGGTTGGTTGTTTTTCATAGAATCAACAAGGTTGGAAAAGACCTCAAAGAGCATCAAGTCCAAACTGTAACAAGAGTTTCAACAACAGTTCCCCACCTCCCCCCACCCCCGCAAAGTACTGGAGTATGGAGTTATTCCATATCTTAAATGCAGGTGTTCTGGAGTGAAATTTTAGCTCAGCCTAAAATAATACATTTGTTTGACCTTCTCCAGATACATAAAAGGTCTAAGAATGGAACTGCAGATGAGAATTTGTACTGGGATATTTTGGTATGTGGTGTACATGACCACCAACAAAAATAGAGCAAGTTTGTAGGTTTCTGAATTGCAGTGAATTATAAAGCTGGTCACTTTTTGTGTCAAGTAACAGAAAACAGGAAAAGCTGTTATAAAGACAATGAGGGTAAATTGTTTTCCTTTATCTTGAGAGGTGTCTTTCTGAAGTTAATTTTAAAATCCATGATCTTCCCTCTCAATCATATCCCAGCCTGCTGTTTGGAAAGGTGCTGAATTGCTAAAACCACAAAGTGGAGCCCCTATTACAAGAGGGATGTGGAGGTGCTGGAAGGTGTCCAGAGAAGGGCCACAAGGATGATCAGAGGGCTGGAGCACCTCTCCTGTGAGGACAGACTGAAGGAGTTGGGGCTGTTCAGTCTGGAGAAGAGAAGGCTCCGAGGTGACCTCATTGTGGCCTTCCAGTATCTGAAGGGGGTCTACAGGAAGGCTGGGGAAGGACTTCTGAGGATCTCAGGTAGTGATAGGACTAGGGGGAATGGAATGAAGCTGGAGGTGGGGAGATTCAGGCTAGATGAGAGTGGTGAGACCCTGGAATGGGTTGTCCAGGGAGGTGTTCGAGGCCCCGTCCCTGGGGGTGTTTAAGAGCAGGCTGGCTGAGGCTCTGTCCAGCCTGATCTAGTGTGGGGTGTCCCTGCCCATGTCAGGGGGGTTGGAACTAGATGATCCTTGTGGTCCCTTCCAACCCTGAATGAAACTATGAAGCTATGAAACTATGAAACTATATTCTGCTGTTAGAACATTCCTTCCTTTATTTCTTGGATTGACCCAACTTGCTACTTGCACATCATAGATAACTTTACAATGGATTGTCACCTCCTTGCTTTTTTTTCCACACCTTAGCTTTACTTAACTTCCTGGTCTAGAGATTCCTGAGAACAAGTACCTCATGAATCTTCAAAACAATCAGTCTCTTGACTTTAATGGTAGATCCTGAGAAAAGGATTTTGATGGGCTTTTCCTTAAGTTTAATTTCTCCTACACCATTTACAGCCGGATGAGTTGCACATAAGCAACCAGAAAAATGTATTTTTATTTGTATATTTTTGCTCCATGACATCCAAAGCTGCTTCTAAAAGGAGAAGCTGTCAAAAATGAATGGCATGCATGTTTAAAAAACACCAACTTCCTTTCTCCAGGTGGAAGAACGGGCAACCTGACCTAGTGGAGGGTGTCTTTGCCCATGGCAGGGGGATTGGAACTAGATGATCCTCGAGGTCCACAGTATCACAGTATAACTAAGGTTGGAAAGGACCTCGAGGATCATTGAGTCCAACCTATCAACACAGACCCCATGACTAGACCATGGCACCAAGTGCCACGTCCAGTCTCCTCTTGAATGCCTCCAGGGACGATGACTCAACCACCTCCCTGGGCAACCCGTTCCAATGCCGAATGACTCGCTCGGTGAAGAACTTTCTCCTCACCTCGAGTCTAAACCTCCCCTGGCGCAGCAAATGACTGTGTCCCCTTGTTCTGGTGCTGCTTGCCTGGGAGAAGAGACCAACCCCTTCCTGTCTACAGCCACCTTTCAGGTAGTTGTAGAGGGCAATGAGGTCACCCCTGAGCCTCCTCTTCTCCAGGCTAAACAACCCCAGCTCCCTCAGCCTCTCCTCACAGGGCTGTGCTCAAGGCCTCTCCCCAGCCTTGTTGTCCTTCTCTGGACATGTTCAAGTGTTTCGATGTCCTTCTTAAACTGAGGGGCCCAGAACTGGACATAGTAACTGGACACAGTCCCTTCCAACCCTGACAATTGTGTGAAAATGTGAACTGTTCATAACATTTATAGTAATTCTTATCTAAGACTGAAATAAGGACTGAATACGTGTTTAACACATTATACATATGGCATGTATCAGACACCTGCAGTACTGTGAGAGTGAGCTAGGCTGCTTTTCCTTCTTGGGAGAAAATTCCCTGTAAGATTCAATGTACTGTATGAATAATCACATACTGTGTCTGAGGGTGATGATTAATCATACACCTCATACTAGGAGGCATTGCTTAAATTCCTAACTTGAAGCAGTGGGAATCTAGATCTGCAACCCAATGTTGCAACCTCTAGAGCATTCATTGTAGTTTGTTTAAAACTGGTAGTACACAAAACAAGTCAGTTAATAAGTAGTTAATGTGCAGATGTTGGTTTAGGAGAGGCCCCATTGCATTGTTCTGTTTGGCAAGGTTATTCCCTTTCCAATTTGTAAACAACACTCAAATATGAAAGCAGTGATTTATTTTTAACATGCTGAACTGCTCTTTCTGACCTGTATTACTCTGGAACATCTGTTGCCCTAAATTTTTAGGTTTTGAAGTAGTCCAAAGCCTACCATATTTAGCTAGGTCTCGTAATGACTTGGCCTGAAAGTTCTCCTTGAGGTTCATTTTGCTTGAATGAGGACATCGCATCTAATTCTTAAAACCAAGAATTTCTTCAGCTGTCCCAGGGTTTTAGTCTGTTTCCCACCTCCCCCAGTGTAAGAATTACTTCAGTCTTTTGATCTGTTCCTCTTGGTCACTCAGCTTTGGCTTTGTTTGTGCCTACCCTTCTACTGTCTTTGCAAGGGAGACCACCTGTTCACTCACTGGTGCTTTTGTTCTGTTGTCAGGAGTCTCATCCTATTTTCAGGGGTCTCATCATTTAGTCACTTGGATATTTGTGAAACATACTGAGTGGTAATTCCTGAAGCCTCCAAAAATGTGGAAAAAAAAGCATCCTTTTAACCTAAAATGGCCCTAAGTTGCACCAGGGGAGGTTTAGATTAGGTATTAGGAAATAGTTCTTCACTGAAAGGGTCATCAGACATTGGAAATGGTTGCCCAGGGAAGTGGTGGAGTCACCATCCCTGGAGGTGTTTTAAAAGATGTTTCAATGAGGTGCAGCAGTTGTGTACTGGGAGATCTTAGGTTGTGGCTGGACTCAAGGATCTTACTGCATTTTCCAACTGGGCAGTTCTGTGATTCTGTGAAAATCATTTCTTCCCATTTGTTTATAAATGCATGGCTTGCAGGAATAGCAATGCAGTGTGCACCTCCTGAAATAATGATGTGATGACTTGCATTTCAGCACAGCTCCTTAGCCAGTTAGGGAGATTTGAGTCCTGGGAAGTGTTTTCTTCCTCCAGTTAACATATGGAAGGTAATTTTTATTCTGTGATATGTTTATAATAACCGATATAAAACACTACACATGACAGTACTCATAATCCCTTTTGCGTCTCAGTTGGTTTCCTGTCCACTTTTTCCTCTCTTTTTTTCTCTCCTTTTTATCTCTTTTTTCTCTCTTTTTTCTCTCTTTTTTTCTCTCTTTTTTTTTTTTCTCTCTTTTTTTCTCTCTTTTTTCTTTTTTTTTTCTCTCTTTTTTTCTGTTTTATTCTCTCTTTTTTCTCTCTTTTTTATAATTTTATCTCTTTTTTCTCTCTTTTTTCTCTCTTTTTTCTCTCTTTTTTTCTCTCTTTTTTCCTCTCTTTTTTCTCTCTTCTCTCTTTTTTTCTCTTTTTTCTCTTTTTTCTTTCTTTTTTCTCTGTTTTATTCTCTTTTTTATATCTTTTTTCTCTTTTTTTTTTCTCTCTTTTTCTCTCTTTTTTCTCTCTTTTCTCTCTCTTTTCTCTCTTTTTTCTCTCTTTTTTTCTCTTTTTTTCATTCTTTTTTCTCATTTTTTTCTCTCTTTTTTCTCTTTTTAATTTTTTTTCCTTTTTCCTTGCTTTATTTTTCATTTTTTCTTTTCCCTTTTTTCTTTCCCCACTTCTCTTGTTTTTCTTTTTCCTTTTTACTTTTGCCTTTTTTTACCTCTTTACTATTTCCTTTTCCCCCTTTTTTCTTTTTCCTTTCCCCTTTTTCCTTTCCCCTTTCTTTTCCCTTTCCCCCTTTTTTTTTCCTTCCCCCTTTTTTTTTCCTTCCCCCTTTTTTTTTCCTTCCCCCTTTTTTTTCCTTCCCCCTTTTTTTTTCCTTCCCCCTTTTTTTTTCCTTCCCCCTTTTTTTTCCTTCCCCCTTTTTTTTCCTTCCCCCTTTTTTTCTTCCCCCCTTTTTTTTTCCTTCCCCCCTTTTTTTTCCTTCCCCCCTTTTTTTCTTCCCCCTTTTTTCCCTTCCCCCTTTTTTTCCTTCCCCCTTTTTTCCTTCCCCCTTTTTTTCCTTCCCCCTTTTTTTTACTTCCCCCTTTTTTTATTCCCCCTTTTTTTTTCTTCCCCCTTTTTTTTCCTTCCCCCTTTTTTTTCCTTCACCCTTTTTTTCCCTTTCTCCCTTTTTTCCCTTTCCCCTTTTTTTTCTTTTTTATTTTCCCTTTTTTCCTGTTTTCTTTTTCCTTTTTTTCTTTTTCCATTTTCTCCTCCTCATGCTTTCCTTTTCACCTGTTTTATTTTTTCCTTCTCCTCTCTTTTTTCCTCTTTTCTTTTCTTTTCCAATTTTTGTTCTCTTTTTGCTTTGTCTTTATTTTTCTTTGTTCCCCCCCTTACTAATTTTTCATCTTACTAAATTTCTTTTGCTTTCACTGCATTCCTCTGTCCTTCACAGGTCCAGCTCTCCCCTTGATCTCCTGCTGCTTCAGATGCTTTCTTCTCCCTTCTTTGTAAACCTGTTTTTCCCCCTCCAAATCTCCCCAGCACACACTCATTTCCCATTGTCGTTTCCTGCCTCTGCTGGGCATTATATTGAGGTTTGGCCCATTTGGCTTGGAGTAGTTTGTCTTGATGCCAGGGAAGCCATAAGAAGTGCCGGTCTCACTGGCCGCTGACAGCTCGTTCCTGAGCTGCTCCTGAGCAGAGCAGCTGCAGGAAAATTTGGCTCTCAGATCAGCACAACCATTTTGTTTACTCTTCCACCGGGAAATGAGACCATTTTGAAAAGAGACAAACATCTTGTCAAAGTTTAAGGAAGATGTGATGTTTGTGCAACACCTCGATTGTAACAGTTGAGCAAATCTAATCAGACAATGGTGTGTTTACCTCACTCTTGGATGAAATTGGAAAAGGAAAGAGATGTCATAGTACCATAGTATCAGTCAGGGCTGGAAGGGACCACAAGGATCATCTAGTTCCAACCCCCCTGCCATGGGCAGGGACACCCCACACTAGATCAGCCTGGCCAGAGCCTCATCCAGCCTGGGCTTAAACACCTCCAGGGATGGGGCCTCAACAACCTCCCTGGACAACACATATCCACCAATAAAAGTTAATTTGAAAAGGAAAAAGAAATCCACCAACAAAGGTCCAAGTTATATGTTAAGAGCTAAGCTTAGTGTTCTGGGTTCCCTCCAGAGGCAGTGGAGAAAAACAGGCACTCTGGGCATGGCTCCCTCAAAGCCACTGTTAAAAGTATTTAGCTGACTGCTTATTTGTCAAGTGTAGACACTGAAAAGTTTGGAGCGTATAATGTGACTGGAGAATCCCTTGGGGGGGATAGGGACTGTTTACTCAGAGAGAAACGATCAATAGTAATTTGGGGTGTGAGAAACAAACCTTCTGATTTTTTAAGTGCCCTCTCTCCCTTTTAATTTCTTTATTTGTTTTATTTTAAAGCATCAGGCCTTGTAACAAAATAAATCAGAGCGGCTGAATATGTAAAATTGATCCTCTCCCAGCAGCTGTGGTGTATATTTTCTGTCCTCTGTATGATGAGAAGTGTGAAATTTAGTGAGGCAATGTTTGTGCTTTCTGCATGCTTGGCTAATAGGGCCCTTATATACAACCTAAACATTTTTGGCTGGAGGCGATGTAGACTTGGCCTCTGCTTATTTGTGTTTATTCAGAAAATTGTAACTGCTAATTAGTGATCATGTCACACTGACAACAGACCTATTTAATTTTGTTTCCCCCCTTTGGAAGGGGGAGGGAGTGAGAGGGAGGAGGAGTGTTTAGAGATTTTAGCATAGCTTATTGTCAACCTAGAGGAGAAGCTTTGCTGCTCTGCAGCTTGTGTATTGTCCTATAGAGTTTTGGTGGCTTGACCCACTCTTCAGTCTGTTGACCCTCGTCTTTCTGCTCAGGCTTGTGCCTGTCTGATGCTAATTAGAGAGCTGTTTTCAGTCCTGTCCTCCTGAAAGCAGAATCTTGTCCAAAGGCCACATTGGTGGTCCCAAACAGTGATGCAGAGCATTTTCCCAGTTGCCCTAAATGCCTGTGCTCTGAGCATTTACCATATGAGACACATTATGTAGTTATTAAGTGATGAGGTGAAGATACCAAGTGCTCAAACACTGTAGCATTGCCATGCTCTCCTAAAAGCTAGACAGCACATTCATGAAAGGGTACCCTCATGTCCTGCCTGCCTGTGCTCACATTCTGCTTTAATTGTTTCAAACATAGCTGTGGATTCAAAACAATGAGAATACTAGAGAAAAGACATTACATTGGAGATTAGAGTAGTTCAAGACTCTTTTTGTGTACTGGGCTACCTTTGCATGCCTCCCAAAAAGCAGTCCAGGGGAACTAATAGGTGTTTGGTGCCAGGGTTTCACAGAGTAACACAAACAGAGCAGAAAATGATGTATCAATTATCCCATTTCTATTAATCCTCTGTCGAGAGAACCTGTTTAAACAATATAAATTTGGATGGCTGAATCATTAACACCTTTAACATCTTTACTAATGATCTGGATGAGGGCATTGAGTCCATCATCAGTAAATTTGCTGATGACACCAAGCTGGGGACAGGAGTTGATCTGCTGGAGGGTAGAGAGGCTCTGCAGAGGGACCTCGACAGGCTGGACAGATGGGCAGAGTCCAAGGGCAGGAGATTGAACACATCCAAGTGCTGGGTTCTGCACATTGGCCACAACAACCCCATGCAGTGCTACAGGCTGGGGTCAGAGTGGCTGGAGAGCGGCCAGGTAGAGAGGGACCTGGGGGTACTGGTCGATGGCAGGCTCAACATGAGCCTGCAGTGTGCCCAGGCAGCCAGGAGGGCCAATGGCATCCTGGCCTGCATTAAGAACAGTGTGGCCAGCAGGAGCAGGGAGGTCATTCTGCCCCTGTACACTGCACTGGTTAGGCCACACCTCGAGTCCTGTGTCCAGTTCTGGGCCCCTCAGTTTAGGAAGGAGGTTGACTTGCTGGAACGAGTCCAGAGAAGGGCAACGAAGTTGGTGAGGGGTTTGGAAAACAATCCCTATGAGGAGAGGCTGAGGGAGCTGGGGTTGCTTAGCCTGGAGAGGAGGAGACTCAGGGGTGACCTTATTGCTCTCTACAACTACCTGAAGGGGGGTTGTAGACAGGCAGAGGTTGGTCTCTTCTCCCAGGCAGCCAGCATCAGAACAAGAGGACACAGTCTCAGGCTGTGCCAGGGGAGGTTTAGGCTGGAGGTTAGGAAGAAGTTTTACACAGAGAGAGTGATTGCCCATTGGAATGGGCTGCCCGGGGAGGTGGTGGAGTCACCATCACTGGAGGTGTTCAGGAGGAGACTTGGCAGGGTGCTTGGTGCCATGGGTTAGTTGATTAGATGGTATTGGTTGATGGGTTGGATTTGATGATCTTGAAGGTCTCTTCCAACCTGGTCTGGTCTATTCTATTCTATTCTATTCTATTCTATTCTATTCTATTCTATTCTATTCTATTCTATTCTATTCTATTCTATTCTATTCTATTCTATTCTATTCTATTCTTTGTTCACCAAATGAATAATTCCAGTGCTTCCACTGAAACCCAGCTGCAACTGCATTTTGTGTACTTCCAGGTAAGCAAAGTTTACTCAGTCAAGGAAACTGTCTGCAAAAAGTTGACAAATGTTGTAAGTTTTACTTCCAGAAATTCTTGTTGGTGAGACCTCAGTGCTTTTATGAATGAAGTCTGTGAGCAGAATGGACTGTGCACACATAGCTTTTAATTTGGAGCTATGGGTCAGCTGTGCTGGACAACTTATTTTCTTGCTGAGTATATTTTGAAATTGCAGATAGCAGCCTGGTTCACAGCAGGCTAAGCTGTTAAAAGTTTGTTGATGTATTTGAACTTGAGTCAGCAGTGTGCCCAGGTGGCCAAGAAAGGTGAGGGCATCCTGGCTTGTATTAGAAACACTGTGGCTAGCAGGAACAGGGAGGTGATCATCCCCCTGTGCTCAGCACTGGTGAGGCCACACCTTGAGGGTTGTATTCAGTTCTGGGCCACTCACTCCAGGAAGGACATTTTGGGGGATGGAGCATGTCCAGAGAAGGGCAAGGAGGCTGAAGGAGGGTCTGGAGCATCTGGGCTATGAGGAGCATCTGAGGGAGCTGGGGTTGTTCAGTCTGGAAAAGAGGAGGCTGAGAGGCAGACCTCATTACTTTCTACAACTACCTGAAGGGAGTGAGGAAGGGGCTAGCCTCTTCTCCTTGGTGTGAAGTGACAGGACTGGAGGAAATGGTTACAGGCTGTAACAGGGGAGGTTTAGGATGGGTATTAGGAAATACTTATTTGCAGGGAGGGTTATCAAACATTGCAGTGGTCTGCCCAGGGCAGTGATAGAGTCACCATTCCTGGGGGTGCTGACCCTTCAGTACTGGGTTGAAAGTTGTACTGGGTAATCTTTGAGGTCTCTTACCACCAGATATATTCTGTGATTTGTTTTTGAGAAATACTGTAATCATCAGATCTCCAAGGGAATGGAAAACCTCATCTCCTGGTCTGGAGTCATCTTATTTGTTCATCAAACTGAAAAGTTACTACATAGAAGAAAAATTATAGGAGTAAATGCTTTTTAGCACATACATCTGTGGCTTGTAATGTAGGATCATAGTTTTCATGTGTCTGCATTTTCTTTCCAGTATCTTTGCTGTGCTTTCTGATTCTATCACAGCCCCAGATTGCTCTTAAACAGGAATCTTTGTCCAATTGTTTTGAAAATAAGAGTGCTCTGGCTTATATATTTGGCTTGTGCCTTGTCTGTAACTATAGCTATAAGATAGCTTAATATTAAGTGAACAAGAGGAAAGCTGTAATATAGAAAAATGTCATGACACATAAGGTCTCTTCAGGTGTTTTTAATCACAGCACTGCTTTCCTCTTCCTGAAGCAGCATGGAGCTTTTCACCTTTTTATCACTCTCTGGTTTACAGATACCCTCCTGACAAATCCGACTTTCCTTCCAAACAGCTTCATTTTTAGTCCATTAAAGAGAAAGGCAGAGCTAGGCTCCCCTCTGCTTAGAACTTGTGACTCTCTGAATGTAATTTTGTTTTCTATTAGCTGAATGTTTTTATAAAACATGAAATACTTTTTAATGTCTCCATCAGCATATTAGCTTTGAAATAATTGGGTGTGAAGGCTAGCTTAATAGTTCACTCAAAAACCTTGTCTTCTACTTACATGCAAAATGCACTCCAATGTTTTTCCTTTGAAAGTGAGTAAAGTTATGTAAAGACTGGTGTGAAAATCTCTGGGTTTATGAGCTAAATATAAAGATAGCCTATGCAGAAATTGTTTCTAAAACCCCCAACACAACAAAACAAAACCCCTGGAACTTGAGTACTGATAGGCTTTGTAATTTGATTCTGTTTTACAGCCGCTGTGGATGTTGTTCTTATCTGTGTTGCTAGTGTTTTATAGTCTTAAAAGTATTTGAGCCAGTATCCTCCAAGGGTTCCACCTACTCCACTTCCTTGCTTCTGCTATGAAAAACTCTTTTTTTTCCCTTCTAAATTAGAGAGCTCTCTTCCCCCACTATTTTTTGTCCAAGAGCATTGTTCCGTTAGTCCTACTTCATTCTGAGCGTTTTATTTATTTATGTATTTCTCCACTCGAATGGGGTTGGAAAAGGTCATTAAATAATTGGGCAGTTTCCATCCCCTTTTTCTCACAGTAAATCAGGTCTTAATGCTCAATTACTTTGCAGCTATTCAAGCTATTGCAGGCTAGGTAGAGACCACTACATTCTAATTTGGCACTGGTTTAGACTTTCTCTTCTGGCTTTTTCTACCAACACTTCTGTTGCACGACGCAAGGCAGAGAGAAGTCAAACTCGAGGTGTAGCAGAACCTTTTCTTTGATATTAGATTTCTGGAGGGACATCTTTTTTTGCTGCAGTGCCTGTGTCTCTAAGTCCTCATTTGTGAAGCCTTTTGTATGGCTGTGTTTAAAATTACGAATAAGCCACTTAAGTTGAGAGTAAGTTCTGTAATAATAATTACCATCAACGTTGGACTTTTAAAGGCTTCTCATGTTGGCACTAAATTTCATACCATCCCACTTAAAAAGCTGGAAGGCTATTGTATGTGGCAGTTTATCATTTTTTAATGCTATCTCATAGAAAATCTAGCTCCTAAGCTGTGATTTCTTTAATGATTTTCCCAGTGTTCTTTGATCATAACCTTTTGTCTCTCTAATAAGAATGCAGGAGTGATTGTAGTGGAACAAATTGCTTATTCATCTAGCGTGCTCATTCTGTTCACAGAACTGAGTAGCAGGTGAGTAGAGGTGTGTTGGAGAGCAGAGGAAAACACACTGATACTTCTTTGGAACCTTAATACCCCAAATCTGTCTTTTGGATCTGCACTGAATACCCATTAGAGCATGTGTTAGAAACAGCAAAGCCGAAAGCTCACTTTGTGTTTCACTTCCTACATGCCATCAGATGTTTACACATCTCTGTCCTGTGGCTTTTTTTTGTTGTCATCTTCTTTTCCAATTTGAAGGATCACAGCCTGGTTAGCTGCTGCTTCTGTGAAATACATTGATCATTTTTCTGTCTAGTTTCCTTTTGAGGAAAAGCAGAACAAAACTGAGCATGGGGGCTGAAACAGAGCAACAAATAATTGTGTGCACCCATAAGGATATAGCATGAGGCAATGCTATATATTTTTTTCATTCTTATGAAATCATACCCTTGTATTCTTCTTAAAGTAAATCACACAGTATCACACAGTATTGCCAAGGTTGGAAGAGACCTCGAGGATCATCGAGTCCAACCTGTCACCACAGACCCATGACTAGACCATGGCACCAAGTGCCACCTCCAATCCCCTCTTGAACACCTCCAGGGATGGAGACTCCACCACCTCCCTGGGCAGCACATTCCAGTGACTCTCTCGGTGAAGAACTTTCTCCTCACCTCGAGCCTAAACTTCCCCTGGCACAGCTTGAGACTGTGTCCTCTTGTTCTGGTGCTGGTTGCCTGGGAGAAAAGACCAACCCTTTCCTGGCTACAACCACCTTTCAGGTAGTAGAGGGCAATGAGGTCACCCCTGAGCCTCCTCTTCTCCAGGCTAAGCAACCCCAGCTCCCTCAGCCTCTCCTCACAGGGCTGTGCTCAAGGCCTCTCCCCAGCCTTGTTGCCCTTCTCTGGACACGTTCAAGTGTTTCGATGTCCTTCTTAAACTGAGGGGCCCAGAACTGGACACAGTACTCAAGGTGCAGCCTAACCAAAGCAGAGTCTAGGGGCACAATGACCTCCCTGCTCCTGCTGGCCACACTATTCCTAATGCAGGCCAGGATGCCATTGGCCTTCTTGGCCACCTGGGCACACTGCTGGCTCATGTTTAGGCGGCAATATGGCGGCAATGAACAATGAAAGTCAGATTTGAGAGTATCTTAACTTCTAAGAATTTTTCATAGGCAATAGGTAGGTCAAGGTCCATTATTTACTGCTAAGGTATACTCAGGATACTGTCTGCTTTAATATATACACACATCTATAGAATAGAGTAGGATTCACTAATAGTGAATTTTCAGTGGTAATCCCTTCTTCCCCTACTCCTATTTTTCAAGTACTTATTACTATGAGGAACAACAGAGGTGCTTTCTGGATCTTCCTGAAGACTTTGTGATGGATGTTAAGGATTTATGCTGAGCGTTTTGTAAGGTGATGTGTTTGTTCATCCTGCCATGTTTGAAATGAAAAGACCGTTTTCTATTAATTCCATCCTTGCATGTTACCATTGGGCTCTTGGGCTTTTTGTCAAAACCAGTGAAAGGTAGTGAAAATTCACTGCCACCTTAGAAGAAATCAAAGTTTAATCTGTTAGGATGAAAGCAAACCTTCTGTTTCCTTAGTTAGCATTGCTATACATGCATTTTTCTATTTTAAACTTTCAGAGGAGTTGGAAGCTGCTATGATCTGATAGCCATCACTGAAACATGGTGGGTTGAATCATATGAAGAGTGTGGCTATTGATGCCTACAGAAGGGACAGGCATGAATGGAGGGGTTGGGGGTGTTGCCCTCCGTGTCAGGAAATGAATAGAGTGTGAAGAAGTGTCTCTGAAGAATTGCCATGAGCAGGTTGAAAGCTTGTGGATAAGAACTGCAGACAAAGGCAACAAAGGGAACCTTGTGGTTGGCATCTGCTACAGGCTGCCTGATTGAGGGGAGCCCACCAATGAAGCCTTCCTACTCCAGCTGGAGGAGGCTTCACGCTCGTAGGCTTTTGTCCTGCTGGGGACTTCAACTACCCCAGCATCCACTGTAAAAACAGCACAGCAAGCTGTAGGCAATCGACAAGACTTCTGCAGTGCCTTGATGATGACTTCTTCAGTCAAGTAACAGGCAGCCCTACCCGATGTCATGACTGGGGGCAGCCCAGGCTGCAGTGAGCGTGCGCTGGTGGAGTTCACCATCCTAAGGGATATGGTACAGGCAAGGAGTATAGTCAGGACTATGAATTTCAGGAAGGCAAACTTCCAGCTCCTTAAGAAGTTAGTCCCTAGAACCCCTAGGAAGCAGGGACCTACATGAAGGCTAGGGAAAGGACTGTTTAGAAGGACTTGTAGGGATAGGATGAGGCACAGTGGTTTTAAACTGAAGCAGGGTGGATTTAAGCTGGACATAAGGAGCACATTCTTTGCAATTACAGTGGTAAAATACTGGAACAGGCAGACTGGGGATGTAGTTGAGGCCTCACCCCTGACATGTGGGGTCAAACTCGATGTGGCCCTGGGCAGCCTGACCAAATTGGGGATGTCCCTGCTCAGTGCTAGGGGGTTGGACAAGATCACCTTTGAGGATCCTTTCCAATGCAATACATTCTGTGATTTGGCCTCATATTGAAAGTATTGGATGATAAGTTGGACTTGATGTTCTCAAAGATCTCTTCCAACCTGGTTAATTCCATTCTATTGTTCTTCTATTGAAGATCTGATTCTCCTGCAGTTAAATTTAATATCAGAATTTACATGAGCACAAATGATTACTACGACTTTATACAAATTAAAATGAGAAGGCTGATCATCTTTCCTGTACCACACATGATAATGAACAGATTTTGGAGATAATGTGTCCAGAGAAGGGCAAAAAGGCTGGTGAGAGGCCTCGAGCACAAGCCCTACGAGGAGAGGCTGAGGGAGCTGGGATTGTTTAGCCTGGAGAAGAGGAGACCCAGGGCAGACCTTACTGCTCTCTACAACTACCTGAAAGGAGGTTGTAGCCAGGTGGGGCTTGGTCTCTTCTCCAGCTGTGCCAGGGGAAGTTTAGGCTCGAGGTGAGGAGAAAGTTCTTCACTGAGAGAGTTGTTAGCCATTGGAATGTGCTGCCCAGGGAAGTGGTGGAGTCACCATCCGTGGAGGTGTTCAAGAGGGAATTGGTTGTGGTACTTGGTGCCATGGTTTAGCAGTCATGAGGTCTTGGGTGACAGGTTAGACTTGATCTTTGAGGTCTTTTCCAGCTTTATTGATTCTATGGTTCTAATCTGTAAACCTTGGAAGGTACAGGCAGTTTGTCCTTCAGGAAGGTACATGTGCTTTGTTTACATATTCAGGACGATTTACCTCTAAATTAGTTTTGCTAGGCTGCTTGGGAACTTCTCACAGTGCTGTTTCATCTTGGCTGACCTACATAATTTCCTGCCATCAGCATTTTTTCCATCTCCTCTAGGTCATTAATAAATACATGGAACAGTGTAAGTCTCAGCACAGCTGCCCAGGACATGTCACTGTTAACTTCTTTCTGCTCTGAGAGCTGGCCATTGTGGTGGGCTGAAGTTTTTTCCCCCCAGCATTAACTCACCATGGACTAACTCAGTTAGAAGCAAATGAATAAAGGCATAGCCTAAAACTGCCACAGCCATTTATTAGTTCTCCTTTGCTTCCTACCTGTTGGCCAGCTTTCAGGCTATGGCAGGACTTTACTACTCATTCTGTGGTTACCAAAGTTGTGTTTTGCTCTATTTATTTATTAAACAGCCTCTTATGTAGGACATGTAACCTGCATTCAGGGCTTTTTTCTTTACTCTTCCAAAGAGTTCTAACAGCAGAGAGAGGCAGTATTTTATTTGTAAGGTACATACTACTTTTCATCTCCCTAATGCTCATCAAAATGCCTTATATCTCCATGTAAATTCAACCTCATGGTCCTCAGCATCCAGTTATTTCTCCCTTTTAAGCATGCTACAGCTTACCTTTCAATGCAAGAAGGTAGGCAGAAAATCATAATTCAAGTTGATGGTGTGCAGTAAGGAGTGATGCAGGTAGATGTTTTCCACTGGAGTCCCTTTATTGTGGTGTGTACTAGCAGGGGAGATGAAATTATATCTGCTAAAGTGGTTTTTTCAGTTAACCTTTTTTATGTTTTTTGGTAACATGACCTCCCCACAGTCAGCCAGGGACATCCTCAACTGGATCACGTTGCCCAGGGCCTCATCAACCCTGATCTTGAATATCTTCAAGGAAGGAGCCTCAACCACCTCCCTGGGCAACCTCTTCCAGTGTTCCACCACCCTCATACTGAAAAACATCTGATCTAAAACATCCTACCATCCAATCTAAATCTGCTCTTCTCTAGCTTGAAGCCAGTGCCCCTCATCCTGTCACTGCAGGCTTTTGTAAGCAGCCTCTCTCCATCCTTCTTGTACCCTTCAGGTACTGGAAGGCTGCTATTAGGTCTCTCCAGAGCATCCTCCTCTTCCCCAGGCTGAACACCCACAGCTCCCTCAGCCTGTCCTCATAGCAGAGGTGCTTCAACCCCCAGGTAATTTTCATGTCCCTCCTCTGGACCCTCTCTGTCAGGTCCATGTCCTTCCTGTATTGAGGGCTCCAGACTTGTACGCAGTACTCCAGGTGAGGTCTCACCAGAGTAAAGTGGCAGAATCACTTCTCTGGATCTGCTGGAAATGCATCTTTTGATGCAGCCCAGGATGCGATCTGCCTTCTGGGCTGCAAGCTCACACTGCCTGCTCATGTCCAGCTTCTCATCCATCAGCATCCCCAAGTTCTTTTCCACAGAGCTGCTTTCTATCGCCTCATCCCCCAGTCTGTATTGATCGTCAGGAGCGCTCTGGTCCAGCTGAAGTAAGAATGAAATTGCATCCTGAAGGTAATTTACAGGATTTTATTCTACTGAATAAGAGAGACTGTTCCTTCCTATATACCATAACTGAGCATATTAGAAACTGTAAAATGACTTACTTTTTAATTTGATGTTATTACAGTGTTTCTTTTATGTGGTATTTAGTTATCCATTTGGCTTAGAATTTACCTTCTCTGCTTTTGAATTCTTGCAGCAGTTAACACAGTTGCTATTTTTTGAGTTCATTGCCCCATTTCACACTTCTTCCTGATTCTCTCAAGTGTGAGAGCTAAGCAGGCTGCTTGCCTGTTTTAGCTGAGTAGCATTTTTTTTTGTTTAACAGCAGGCATAGATGCAATAGGTTCTGTAGAGGGTGTGTAGAAAAGCAAAACTGGATTTGCTCTTTAACATCTTTATTGATGATCTGGATGAGGGCATTGAGTCCATCATCAGTAAATTTGCTGATGACACCAAGCTGGGGGCAGGAGTTGATCTGCTGGAGGGTAGAGAGGCTCTGCAGATGGACCTTGACAGGCTGGACAGATGGGCAGAGTCCAAGGGCAGGAGATTGAACACATCCAAGTGCTGGGTTCTGCACATTGGCCACAACAACCCCATGCAGAGCTACAGGCTGGGGTCAGAGTGGCTGGAGAGTGGGCAGGTAGAGAGGAACCTGGGGGTACTGGTTGATGGTATGCTGAACATGAGCCTGCAGTGTGCCCAGGCAGCCAAGAGGGCCAATGGCATCCTGGCCTGCATCAAGAACAGAGTGGCCAGCAGGAGCAGGGAGGTCATTCTGCCCCTGTACACTGCACTGGTTAGGCCACACCTTGAGTTCTGTGTCCAGTTCTGGGCCCCTCAGTTTAGGAAGGAGGTTGACTTGCTGGAACGAGTCCAGAGAAGGGCAACGAAGTTGGTGAGGGGTTTGGAACACAGCCCTGTGAGGAGAGACTGAGGGAGCTGGGGTTGCTTAGCCTGGAGAAGAGGAGACTCAGGGGTGACCTTATTGCTGTCTACAACTACCTGAAGGGAGGTTGTAGAGATGCAGATGTTGGTCTCTTCTCCCAGGCAGCCACTACCAGAACAAGAGGACACAGTCTCAGGCTGCACCAGGGGAGGTTTAGTTTGGATGTTAGGAAGAAGTTCTATACAGAGAGAGTGATTGCCCATTGGAATGGGCTGCCCAAGGAGGTGGTGGAGTCACCATCACTGGAGGTGTTCAGGAGGAGACTTGATGGGGTACTTGGTGCTGTGGGTTGGATTGGTTGATGGGTTGGATGTGATGATCTTGAAGGTCTCTTCCAACCTGCTTTATTCTATGTATTCTATGTATTATCTGTGTCAAAATTATTTCAGTGTTTCCACTGTCGCTTTAAATTCAAACCTGTCGAAATTCTGTCTTCAGTCTATTCTAATTTGATGTAAACATTGTTTTAAAAGTAAATTGCAGTGACATCTGCCACACTGGTGCATCACACATTGTGGGCAAGAGCTCTACTGTCACAAATTTTGTGTTTATTCATAGACTAAATGTTACCATATGCAAATCATTGATTCATAGAATGGTTTAGGTTGGAAGGGACCTTAAAGATCATCTACTCCCACTGCCAGGGACATCTTCCACTAGACCCATCCAATGTGGCCTTGAACACCTGCAGGAAGAAGGCATTCAAATTCTCCCTGGACAACCTGGTGCAGTGTACCACCACTTTCACTGTAAGAAATCACAGAACATTAGAGGTTGGAAGGGGCTTCCAGAGATCATCCAGTCCAACTTCTCTGCCAAAGCAGGAACACCTCGGGTAGTCCACACAGGAATGCATCCAGGTGAGTTTTGAGTGTGTCCAGAGAAGGAGACTCCACGACATCTCTGAGCAGCCAGTTCTCTGTAAAGCATTTCTTCCCAATATCCAGTCTAAGACAACCCTTCTTAAGCTTCAATCCATTTCCTTTTGTCCTCTCACTACAAGCCCTTGTTAAAAGTCCCATCCTGTCTTTCTTGTAGGCCCCTTTCAGATGCTTGAAGGCTGCTCTAAGATCTCCCTGGAGCCTTTTTTTTCTCCAGGCTGAAGAGCCCCAACTCTCCAGCCATCTGATCATCGTTCTGGCCCTCTCTGGAGCTGCTCCAGCGGCTCCCTGTCGCTCTTATGCTAGGGGCACCAGAACTGGATGCAGTACTCCCAGTGGGGTCTCAGGAGAGCAGAGTAGAGGGGCAGAATCCCCTCCTTGTCACACCTCTTTTGATACAGCCCAGGATGCAGTTGGCCTTGTGGGCTTCAAGCACAAATTACCAGCTCCCTTACTGGTTTAGTACATAGAAATTTGGACAATTTTGGGGCAAGCCATAGATATCTTAAAGCATGGTGCATCTATTGCATACTTTTGTTTCCTCCACTAATTATAATCTTTTTGAAGTAAGAAAAAAAAATTAATGTGGATGAAGGGAAGATTGTCTGTAACCAGATCACGTGCTGGTATATTTGAATAGATCCTGGTTTCAGTATTGAAGTTAATTGTTGTGCTAATCACATGGTTATGTAGGGGGGTACAAGTGTGTGGATCACTCAGTGCTGACTTTCATTTAGAAAACTACTTTAAAAGCAGAAGAAAAATGGTTGTGTACTAAATACTATGATGGATTCCTCCCTGAAGAGTGTGTGTGTGGGGGAAAAATAGCTTTGCAGAGGGAGGTGTCCAGTCCTATCAATAACCTGACAATAAATTTAAATGTCAGGAGGCTGCTGGGAAGCTGAAGACCTTGTCTTTTGGCTTTATATGCTTAATTCTTCACTGTTCCTTTGGGAAATACTTAGGTAATGCCATTTATTTAGAGTGTTGGAGGTAACAGAGGAAGCAGTTCATGGCAGATTGTTTTGATGGATAGAATGCAACTGCTTTTCATCTTGATCTGCAGCTTGAGCAGTGGGATGAGCAGAGATACAGAGCTGTTCTTTTACACAAGAATTAGTTTCTTAAAGCTTGAAGTTGTTCCTTGTCACTCTTCCTTGGCTCCTCCTGTGTGAGGTACCATGTCCTAGCTGAAAACATCCAACCTCTCATTAATTAGGAGGAACAGAGAGAGGTAGTCAGTCTTCTGTCACTTGTACTTGCTCTGGAACTGTTGGGGGTGCCAGCTGAGAGCTGGTGTGATCACACAGGAGAGAAAGACCTTATGTTGAAGAGGTTTGTTCAAACAAAGGGACAAATTAGTGCAAACTGAATTGTTTATTCCTCACCCCCGCTTTCTCCCCCCTCTGGAACATAATGCTATTCTTCAGCATTTACCATTTTCAGCTGGGCAGACCTTGTTGACCTGTTTCTTGTAACACAAGAAGGCAGCTTACCTTGTACAAGAGCTGGTGTGTGCAGAAGACATGAATGATAGGTGTAATCAGCAATGTTCTCAAGTGCCCCTTCAGAAGACCCAAGAAGTAAGCTAGAAGAGAGTCATGAGAGATTTTCTTCCCTATTGTGGTGGGAGCCTAACAGCAGGGTTGGGAATCCCTATGGGCTTGCAGACACTAATCTGCAACATGTGTGACTGATCAGCCTGGGCCGCTGTGTCCTTCTGGACAGGCACATTCACACTGCTTACTCTGCTTAAGGCCCAAAGGCAATTTTAGGTCTTGCTCTTCCTTCATCACAATTGCAAACAAATAATTTTCTTCCTCTTTCTGCCTTTATTTATTTAAGGCTTGGTTCATAGTTCCTACTCTCCTCTCTCCTTCACCTTTTGTGGCTTCTTGATATCAAGGAAAGGTAGCCATGCAGGTCTTTGCAGTTGTTTGGGAAGTCCTTGTTCGAGGAAGATAATTAGGCTCTTGTAGTTCCAAGTAACTGGAGGCTTGAGCTGGGGAGGAGTGTGTGTTGGGCAGTGGCACCGCTGCTTCCTTTGTTCAGCTGTTAGAAGCTTCCAGGACAGGTATGCTTTCTGCAAAGCCTTCGCTGTTATTCACATACTGTCACTGTAAAATTCGCCTCATACTTTTGTTTCTGGTGAAAGATCTCAATAGGGTGTGCTTATTCACACCTAAATCATCCCCTCTCTCTGGCCAAAAAGTAATTCTGCATTCTCATAATAAAATGAAAAGCATATAGTCCTCCGGGTCATTTGTTAGAGGATGACATCTTATAGGTCAGGGCAGGAAAAGAGCCGCTGCTATATTGATTTGGAATGCCACAGAGTATTTCTTGAAGGCTGGAAGTCATTACTTTTACAGACCTGTTATGTCTTATGTGCTCAGCATAAGCTTACTCCTTTGGCCCTCGCTGCCTGCTCTCCTGCTGTGGTCCAAATGTTTCATGCTCTGACTACACAGCCTTGCTTCCGCCTCATATCAAACACAGCTGATTCACAGTTATGTGACCTTGCACTGATCTGCTGGTGTATAGTCCAGAAATGTGGGAGGGACAGAGGAGCTCTGTTACGCTTTGCAAAATGTGTTACAAGAAACAGATTCTCGGTACCAGCTTTATAAATAGGCATTGCCTTTCACAGGGTCTGAGTTGCCTTTGGCAGAACAGCCTCCCGACTCTTTGCATGGGCTGCGTTGTGGGCCCACGCACAAGTGCGTGCCTGTCCTGTGAATAG
Source organism: Melanerpes formicivorus (assembly GCF_026170545.1). NCBI lineage: Eukaryota > Metazoa > Chordata > Aves > Piciformes > Picidae > Melanerpes > Melanerpes formicivorus. The sequence goes on along the minus strand of NW_027142355.1, from coordinate 39,479,061 downwards.
ATGCCTTTTTCCCTGGGTGCTGCTTCCACAGAGTGATGTATTAGACCTTTATGTCAGGCTTCTAAGAACTGCAGACATTTAACTTTTGTATAAAATCATTTGGGTAAAACTCCTTTTAGAGCTAATCTAGGAAGGAATTGAACGGAGATGTCTTTACTGCTTATTCAGAAAGTGCTAAGCTGCAACTTGCTTCATAATCAGCATAGATAGGGAATAAACTTCAGAGAATGTTTATGAAAACAAAGCAGGAATTTGCAGCAGTTGGAGACATAATTGATGCTGATTAGCTCAGAGAGTTGTGAGAAGGGAGCTCGTATTGATAGCTTCTGCTTCCAAATGCAGATCATTAGGATAGGTCATTATGTGCAGTGCTCTGTTTTGCTTTCAGTACATTTAATTTTGATGATTGGAAAGCTTTTGCATTTCTCCACCTGCTGCTTTTTGCAGACACTTTTTCAACATCATGAAAAATGCAGGTGTCTTGTTTCATGCTTAAAATGATTTTTGGGCTGCCGTTAAAACACTAGTGGCTTGATAATTGCAGATTTCATGCTACTTCAAGGGACTGATGAAACGTGAACATTTCGGGTCGTTGGCATGGAATGGGGCAAATAAGATTTGTTTTTCTACCAAGAGAGGTGAAATTTTGGTATTGTAAGTAATGTACAGTGCAATGTTTACAAATAAGGCATGAAGAAAGAATGCTTCTGTATGTACAGGGCCTGGGTACACACAAGCAGGCATCAGACATATTTGCTTAGTAGCGACCCCTTCCAAACTTGTATCAGCTAAAGCAGAGTTTATAGACATTCATGGGTAATGTAGAGTAGAGTAGAGTAGAATAGAATAGAATAGAATAGACCAAACCAGACCAGGTTGGAAGAGACCTTCGAGATCATCGTGTCCAACCCATCACCCAACACCACCTAATCAACTAACCCATGCAACCAAGCACCCTATCAAGTCTCCTCCTCAGCACCTCCAATGACAGTGATTCCACCACCTCCCCGGGCAACCCATTCCAATGGGCAATCACTCTCTCTGTGTAGAATTTCTTCCTAACCTCCATCCTAAATGTATTGAGGCTTAGTTACTGTATTGGTCAGAACTGTAAGCACAGAGCAGCAACTCTTGCATTACATATGGTATTTTTAAAGCCTATATCTTGCTTCATGTGCTGTGAGGATACAAAGAGTCTTTGAAAGGAGGATTTGGTGTGAAACGTGATTGTTTGCAAAACTAGCTGATTCATTGCTGATCTTTGATTTTTCATCCTGCTAGGCTAGTAGGATAAATCCAGATCTTCCTGAGGCTAACTCATCGTCAAAAATCCCATTTCCATCAGTGACACGAGATCCAGATACGCACTTAATCTTAAAAGTTCCTTTACATATATTGTCAATTTTTCTGCCCTGAAAGGTTGTTCAGTAAGAATCTTAACACCTCATATTTTTCTTCCTGGACTGTATTGTTTTCTTAGGTAATAAGCAGGATTTCATTCCCCTCCACTCACGACAGAAGAGGGAAAACTCCCAAAAGGTGATGAGTGCCTTCAGCACAGAGCTCAAGTGGAGGCCCAAACACTGAGCTCCTATTTTTCTTTTCTACTGGCAAAAACCCATATATAATGCCTTAGCAATATTACATGTACACTTCCCACTAGTGATGTAATCCCCTCTCCATTCCATCAAACTAATGTCTTGCAAAGAAAATATATAAAGGAAAAGGGGAGGAGGTAGGGCTATTTATAATGATTTTCATTTTTTCAAGTAAGTTATTGCTTGTTCTGCCTTTATTTTACTACTTGTGCTTGAAACTGAATTTTCTGTTAACAGTGTATGTGTAGCCCTATCACTACAGGACTTGAGCTCTTCACAGTCATTGTAATATTCATCACAGCGAGGTGTACAGTAGCTACAGAAGAGCAATAAAAACCCAAAGAATTATGGGTCAAGAAACTTTGTAAAGGTAGACTCCCAAGGAATTTCTTTGCATGTTTCAATGAGTACAGTAGGTGTTAAGCATCTGCTAACCCGAGTCAGGTGAAACCACCAAGGCTAGAGTTGCATCCCCTTTGCCTGAGGTGAGTGTGACAAACATTACTGGTGGGTACTGATTCTCTACACTCTTATATACACCACACAGGTAATCACAGAATTTTAAGTTAGGGTTAGAAGGGACCTTGAAAGGTCAGCTAGTCCAATTCCCCTCCAGTGAGCAGGGGCATTCTCCTCTAGATCAGGTTGCTTAGAGCCCTGCCGAGCCTGACCTTGAATATCTCCAGGGATGGGGCCTCAACTACCTCCCTGGGCAACCTTTTCTGGTGTTCCACCACCCTTGTGCTAAAGAACTTGTTCCCAACATCCAATCTAAATCTGCTCTTCTCTAATTTCTTGTCCTATCACTCCATCCTTCCTGTAGTCCCCTTCAGGTACTGGAAGGCTGCTATTAGGTCTCCCTAGAACGTTCTCTTCTCCAAGCTGAACAATCCCAGCTTGCTCAGTCTGTCCTTATAGGATCATCTTCCTGGCCCTTGTCTGGACCTGTTCCATTAGGTCCATGTCCTTCCTGTGTGGAGGGCTCCAGAGCTGGACAGAGTACTTCAGGTGAGATGGTCTCACCAGAGCAGAGTAGAGTGGCAGAATGTGTTTGGCAAAGGCATCTCCAAAAGCTTCTCCCACTTGTGAGGCTTCTAATGGGTTTTGGGACATGGAATCATAACTTCCTGCTTTTCTAGATGGTTCCTTGAGACTTAGTGCTGCAGTAATCAGCCAATGTAAAGAGACAACCTTGTAACCTCTCTCTCTAACAAAATGTGCATCACACATTATTTAAGCAGTGAACCAGCAACAAATTAAATAGTTGTGCCATTCATCACAGAATCTTAATTAATGAAATCTGTCTCCAAGTGAACAAGTCTGCCCCTAGGCATATCCTTGTGATTAGATATTTCACGGAATCACAGTAACCTTTTGCTTTTATGTTGTTATTGTTAGTATAATTATTGCATTCTTGGCCCTGGAATTTCATTCTTGCTTTCAACTACTCTGAAAGTAAAAAATCTTGAAGAGTAAGGAAAGAATACTGTACTGTTGTGTGGTAAAGTGTTGCCTGCGCTGTTCTTTCTCTCTTGTGAGCTACAGGGTTTTATTTATCCCCTCTTGCATGCTGCTTTATTCCAAGGCCTGTTCTTGATATTTTTAGAAGGAAACTGAGAGTGAAGTAACCCTTGACTGAGGACTGATAAACTGCTTCAATAAGAGGATCTGAAGATGTTTGACTTCTCTCCTTGGGGCCAGCCTTGCAAAAAACCTGGGGAGATGCATTGAACTGATGGTTACTGTCAGAATAGCAGCATTACTCAATCAGCAGTAATTAAAATACTTGCTTTAAAAGGCAGGAACTCTTCAGAGGTTTAAAAATATGGTTTGGTTGGTTTGTTTGCTTTTTGGTGGTGGGTGGTTTGGTTTGGTTGGGTTTGGTTTTTCCCTGGAATTTTAAATGACATTAGAATAGAATTAACCAAGTTGGAAGAGACCTCAGACATCATCATAACCAACCTATCATCCAGCACTATCTAATCAACTAAACCATAGCACTGAGTGCCGCATCCAGTCTCTTCCTAAACACCTCCAGTGATGGTGACTCCACTACCTCCCTGGGCAGCACATTCCAATGGCCAATCTCTCTTTCTATGAAGAACTTCTTCCTAATATCCAGCCTAAACCTCCCCTGGCACAGCCTGAGACTGTGTCCTCTTGTTCTGGTAGCGCCTGCCTGGGAGAAGAGACCATCATCCGCCTGGCTACAACCTCCCTTCAGGTAGTTGTAGAAAGCAAGAAGGTCACCCCTGAGCCTCCTCTTCTCCAGGCTAAGCAACCCCAGCTCCCTCAGCCTCTCCTTAAAGGGTTTGTGCTCCAAACCCCTCCCCAGCTTTTTTGCCCTTCTCTGGACGCCTTCCAGCAACTCAACATCTTTCCTAAACTGAGGGGCCCAGAACTGGACACAGGACTCAAGGTGTGGCCTAACCAGTGCAGTGTACAGGGGCAGAATGACCTCCCTGCTCCTGCTGGTCACACTGTTCTTGATGCAGGCCAGGATGCCATTGGCCCTCTTGGCTGCCTGGGCACACTGCAGGCTCATGTTCAGCCTACCATCGACCAGTACCCCCAGGTCCCTCTCTGCCTGGCCACTCTCCAGCCACTCTGACCCCAGCCTGTAGCACTGCATGGGGTTGCTGTGGCCAGTGTGTAGAACCTGGCACTTGGATGTGTTCAGTCTCATGCCGTTGGACTCTGCCCATCTGTCCAGCCTGTTGAGGTCCCTCTGCAGAGCCTCTCTACCCTCCAGCAGATCAACTCCTGCCCCCAACTTGGCATCATCTGCAAATTTACTGATGACTGACTCAATGCCCTCATCCAGATTATCAATAAAGATGTTAAAGAGGATGGGGCCCAGCGCTGATCCCTGGGGGACTCCACTAGTGACTGGCTGCCAGCTGGATGTGGCACCATTTACCACCATTGTAAAGTGAATTTAGTTTTAGCTTAATAACCTAAAAGAAAAGCCTTATCAGCGATGACATGGATTTTTTGGGTTCAACTACATTCAATTTTTCAAGTAGTTTACTGCTTTAACTTGTTATTATTTTTTAAATTGTATGCATGTGGATACCATAGAGTGATGTAGTGTTGTGGGAAACATTCTAGCTATAGTATTCTAGGAGTAGACTAGCTGCCATTAGAATACAGTAATCACACCATGTACTGGAATTGCTCAGATTAGCAATCTGGTTTATTCTTCATTTTTTAAAGGGAAACCTTACTCTAAAAAATATCCCACTAAATAGTGGCTATGTGCCTCGTGGTTGTTCACCACTTTTGGCCCTCTATCCTGGCTGTAGTTAACAGTGTTCTTTCTGACAGACTGTGATGTGGTTGTCAATTTAAGTCTGATTGACAGCCACCTGAATATGAGCCAGCAGTGTGCCCAGGTGGCCATGAGGGCCAATGGCATCCTGGCCTGCATTAGGAATAGTGTGGCCAGCAGGAGCAGGGAGGTCATTCTGCCCCTGGACTCTGCTTTGGTTAGGCTGCACCTTGAGTACTGTGTCCAGTTCTGGGCCCCTCAGTTTAAGGACATCGAGACACTTGAACGTGTCCAGAGAAGGGCAACAAGGCTGGGGAGAGGCCTTGAACACAAGCCCTATGAGGAGAGGCTGAGGGAGCTGGGATTGTTTAGCCTGGAGAAGAGGAGGCTCAGGGTGACCTCATTGCCCTCTACAACTACTTGAAAGGTGGTTGTAGCCAGGAAGGGGTTGGTCTCTTCTCCCAGGCAACCAGCACCAGAACAAGAGGACACAGTCTCAAGCTGCACCAGGGGAGGTTTAGACTCGAGGTGAGGAGAAAGTTCTTCACCGAGCGAGTCGTTCGTCATTGGAATGTGCTGCCCAGGGAGGTGGTGGAGTCACCTTCCCTGGAGGCGTTCAAGAGGAGATTGGACGTGGCACTTGGTGCCATGGTCTAGTCATGGGGTCTGTGGTGACAGGTTGGACTCGATGATCCTCGAGGTCTCTTCCAACCTTAGTTATACTGTGATACTGTGAAGTCCCTGGAGACTCGGAGCTGCCAATGAAATGGGACTCATCAGAGGTAGTGGGTTTATTTGGGCTGTAGAGTTTGGGTACATACATAGCATTGCTTTTGGGAGCAAGTAATTGTGTGCATGTGTGAGTATTGATGGCAGGGGTCCAGTGTGTATTCAGATGTCTTTTTTTTTTCCTATGGGCCCCTAAACCAACCTCTGACTGACCAGTGCTGCCTTCTTATGAACATAAAACTCACTAGTGGTGAAAGTTGCTACTAAAGTCTTAAGCCCAGAAATGATGTTCTGAAATGAAGTCATGACTCTTTTAAAATGTTGCTGTTGAAGCCAAGCATCTGGAACTAGAGATTTAAATGAAATGGGAATGCCAGGAACCCTTTTATTGTGCAAGTTGCATCAGACTTTGACATTGCTGTAGTAGGACCAGACGTTTGAACTCCGAAATGTATCAGCTTCTTCATGAGTGCAAAAGGGCTGATTTGTGTAGTCTGGAAGTGGTAACAAAGAACTGTGCTGGTTTCCTACAGATCTTATGAATGCATATGTAAGGTGTGATTTTTCTTCTTTTTTAATGCTGGTTTGATAAAGGTGAACTCTCTTCATAGTATCATCATAGTATCAGTCAGGGTTGGAAGGGACCACAAGGATCAGGTAGTTCCAACCCCCCTGCCATGGGCAGGGACACCCCACACTAGATCAGCCTGGACAGAGCCTCATCCAGCCTGCTCTTAAACATCTCCAGGGACAGGGCCTCAACCACCTCCCTGGACAACCCATTCCAGGGCTTCACCACTCTCATGGCGAAGAATTTCCTCCTCACCTCCAGCCTGAATCTCCCCACCTCCAGCTTCATTCCATTCCCCCTAGTCCTATCACTACCTGAGATCCTGAGAAGTCCCTTACTAAGCAGCCCCAACTCCTTCAGCCTGTCCTCGTAGGAGAGGTGCTCCAGCCCTCTGATCGTCTTTGTGGCCCTTCTCTGGAATATTGTGTCCAGTGCTGGCCCCAGCACAGAAAAAAGAGTCCAGTGCAGAGCCAAAAAGGTGATGAAGGGAGTGGAACATCTTCCTTATGAGGAGAGACTGAGGGAGCTGGAGCTCCTTAGCTTGGAGAAGAGAACACTGAGGGGTGGCCTTATTTATGTTTATAAATATGTAAAGGGTGAGTGCCAGGAGGATGAAGTTAGGCTCTTCTGGGTGATCCCCAATGGCAGGACAAGGGGCAATGGGTGGAAGTTGAGGGATAGGAAGTTCCATGGAAACATGAAGAAGTATTTTTTCCCTGTGAGCGTGCCAGAACACTGGAGCAGGCTGCACAGTGGAGTCTCCCTCTCTGGAGATATTCAAGACCCATCTGAATGAGTTCCTGTGTGATCTGCGCTAGGCGATCCTGCTTTGGCACGGGGGTTGGACTGGATGATATTCCGAGGTGCCTTCCAGCCCCTGCCATTCTGTGAGGTTCTGTGTGATTCAGTGTAGGCACAACACAATGTGTGCTTATTTCAGGTGGTCTTTTCACACTTTAGAACTTAGATATTTTTACACAGTACAAAACCAAAGGAAAACAACACAGGTGGGAGATACTGAGGGGCTAGTACAAGAACTGCTTTTCCTATTGAAATGAAAATTTGGGTTAATTAAGATAACAGCTTTTGTTTTTTTGTTACTCAGCTAGTAATTGTTGACCTTTACAACATGCTTCAAAGTTCACAGTAGTTAAAGCAATCTTATTATGCTCTGTGGCTTTTTGGGTCATGGCAGCAGCAGAGTCCTTGCCCTTTTCATTTAGGAACTGTGATTTCATGTGGGCTTCCTTTTCCTTTGAGGTGATTGCTCTGAGTTGGCTTAATTCAAAATCAATTATGGGAACAAGTTGGGTCTGTCTGTGCTTTTAGTGTGTTACTCAGTGCCTATTAACTCTTTGTCAGGCTTTTTATAGGCAGTTTCTGAACTTCAAAACATTAGCAAGTGCTTACCTTTGGTATGATGAATGGGGATTTAGTTAAACTACTCTTATTAGCACTGAATGCTTTAAGTATTTACATAGCATTTCATACCTTTGAAGTGCTGTACTAACAATATTTCATTTTCAAAACACCAGTGTACAGTACTGTAGGTGAGAGGCTTGGTGCTTAAATGCCCATCAGCAGTACTGTAAATGTCCCCACAAGGGTGTAAAAAAACTGACTGAACAAGAACATTCTAAATGAAACCTCACTTTAATTTAGTTTACCCTAATTCCCTAACTCCAACTTTTGTTCATGCAGAACAGTAGATGACTGTGCTTGCTCTTAAGACTCCTGCCCCTCCTTGGCATAATGGGACCAAGGGTATGAAAGAAACAGTTTAATGTTTCTTTACTCCCCCTCCCTGATTATTTTTGGGCAAATATATTTAATAGCTCCCCTCCCAGAGAGGGACATTGGAAAGTGAAGTTCACATGCATGTTAATAAAGAAACCAACCATGTACTTGATGATAGTCCTGTTGAAGCAATAGGAGAAAAATAAGGGGGTATCTATTCTCAGAAGCTGATAATCAGATTTTTGAGGTTTTCTGATCTGCATTTAGGAGCAAAATTTCAGACCTTGGCATGAAGAAATTCTTAGCTAGGCTATTAAAAGCTAAGACCATCCAAAAGGGCAGAGTGTTTGAAATTTTGATCACTTGCTTAAGAATGGTTAATTCCTAAGAGCCAGTGCTGCATCTTAAATCAATACTTGGTGAGAGAGGGCAGCACCTCTATCACTCACTGCCACGATCAAGGAGGAGAAAACATTTAGAGCTACTGATTGACAGCCGTCTGAACATGAGCCAGCAGTGTGCCCAGGTGGCCAAGAAGGCCAGTGGCATCCTGGCCTGTATTAGGAATAGTGTGGCCAGCAGGAGCAGGGAGGTCATTGTGCCCCTGGACTCTACACTGGTTAGGCCACACCTTGAGTCCTGTGTCCAGTTCTGGGCCCCTCAGTTTAAGAAGGACATCGAAACACTTGAACGTGTCCAGAGAAGGGCAACAAGGCTGGGGAGAGGCCTTGAGCACAGCCCTATGAGGAGAGGCTGAGGGAGCTGGGATTGTTTAGCCTGGAGAAGAGGAGGCTCAGGGGTGACCTCATTGCCCTCTACAACTACCTGAAAGGTGGTTGTAGCCAGGAAGGGATTGGTCTCTTCTCCCAGGCGACCAGCACCAGAACAAGAGGACACAGTCTCAAGCTGCGCCAGGGGAGATTTAGACTCGAGGTGAGGAGAAAGTTCTTCACCGAGCGAGTCGTTCGTCATTGGAATGTGCTGCCCAGGGAGGTGGTGGAGTCACCGTCCCTGGAGGTGTTCAAGAGGGGATTGGACGTGGCACTTGGTGCCATGGTCTAGTCATGGGGTCTGTGTTGATAGGTTGGACTCGATGATCCTCGAGGTCTCTTCCAACCTTAGTTACACTGTGGTTATTTTCCTGTAAATGGATTAATTCCTATATTATTGCAGCATCTGTTATAAACAAACCAGCTTTTACTCTGCTGTCTACAGCTACCTGAAAAGATGTTGTGGAGAAGCTGGTGCTGGTCTCTTCTCACAGGTAATAAGTCAAAGAACAAGAGGGAACAGCCTTGAGCTACCTCTGGGTAGGTTTAGACTGGACAGTAGGAAGAATTTTTTCAGGGCAAGAGTGATCATGCATTGGAATGGGCTGGCCAGGGAGGTGGTGGAGTCACTAAGCCTGGATGTTTTTAAATGTTGTTTGGATGTGGGGATATGGCTTAGGGGTGAATTTGTGGAGTAGGGCTCTGGGTTGGACTTGGTGATCCTGAGGGTCTTTTCCAAGCGGAATGTTTCTGTCATTCTGTGATCAGTTGTATAAAGCCACCACTAGCACACAGTAGGAGAAAAAAAGAGAAAAAAAAAGATGAAAACTGTAAAAAAAAAGTAAAAATTTAGTTATGTTAAAATGTCTTTGGGTTTGGTTGTGGGGTTTTGTTTTGTTGGCTGCTTGTTTTTCTGCTATTAAGGAAGCTATAGAGGGGGTGTGACCGTTTGAGGCTGTGCCTTTCAAGAAAGGGACAGTGCTGGAACACTCTGGCTGAATGTTTTGAAAAGCAAAGATAGGTCTAAACGAATTTCATTGGTAGATTGGTAGAATGCAACTTTAAGTTTTAGTTCAGTTTGAGTCTCACTCTCAGTTCCTCTCTGTTCTCCCTTTCCAGCCCGTCTGCTTCTGAGCAACTAGCTGGAATGACCTTGAGTAACAGATAAGCAAAGCTAATCCCTGCATGCGCTGGGAGGCCTAATAAGAATTCTCTTCCTTAATAACTGCCTTTTCTCTCTCTAACCCTTTTTAGGAAAAAAAGGGAGGTAGGGGGAGAGAGGGGGGACCCTCCTCTGTCCAGAGGAGGGAGTTTTGTTCCTGTATTATTTGTCTTTGCTGTATATTTCTGTATATATTGTAACTACTGTACATATTGTGTATATGGCAATGGCATCCTGGCCTGCATTAAGAACAGTGTGGCCAGCAGGAGCAGGGAGGTCATTCTGCCCCTGTACACTGCACTGGTTAGGCCACACCTTGAGTCCTGTGTCCAGTTCTGGGCCCCTCAGTTTAGGAAGGAGGTTGACTTGCTGGAATGAGTCCAGAGAAGGGCAACAAAGTTGGTGAGGAGCTTGGAACACAAGCCCTATGAGGAGAGGCTGAGGAAGCTGGGGCTGCTTAGCCTGGAGAGGAGGAGACTCAGGGGTGACCTTATTGCTCTCTACAACTACTTGAAGGGGGGTTGTAGACAGGCAGAGGTTGGTCTCTTCTCCCAGTCAGCCAGCACCAGAACAAGAGGACACAGTCTCAGGCTGCGCCAGGGGAAGTTCAGGCTGGAGGTCAGGAGGAAGTTTTACACAGAGAGAGTGATTGCCCATTGGAATGGACTGCCTGGGGAGGTGGTGGAGTCACCATCATTGGAGGTGTTCAGGAGGAGACTTGACAGGGTGCTTGGTTGCATGGTTTAATTGATTAGGTGGTGTTGGGTGATAGGTTGGACGTGATGATCTTGAAGGTCTCTTCCAACCTGGTCTGGTCTATTCTATTCTATTCGCAACCTGCATTCCATATTGCTTGTGAATACAGCTCTACCCTTTGCTTCTCTGACTGGGCTAGCTGTGGTTTCTTTCTTTTGTGGGGGAGGGAGAGCTAGGCCATCTCTCAGCCTACCACAGGGGGAAAGAAACAACCCTGTTTTAGTAGTGGAGAGGAAAACCTGTCTGACATTTAATTTCAATTATTCAGGCCCTTACTCTTCTTAAACTATACTCTTCCTAAAATGAAGACTTTTTCCTAGAAATATTACCTGGTAGCTCTCTGTGGAGCAAGGTGATAATGGCACTGAATATCAAAGGCAGCTGCATACTGTTTGGAGTTGTGTGTTGTTTTTTTTTGTAGATTTATTTCTGACCTCTTGGGCTGAGGAAGTCACTGTGTAATTTATCAGGGAAAGGTTTCCCGACACATAATTTCTTTTCCTTCTGAGCTGATTTGTGACTCTTGCAGCCACTTCCTCCTCTGCTTCTAAAGGTGCACAGGAAGGCTATGAAGTATAGCATCATTTTGTTGACTAAAAGGAAGTTTACATGTAGTTATTTCTGAATAGTTTTGCAAGGAAGGCAGATGGCATAGAGGCATCTTCTCCTAGTTTACAGTCTGGAGTGTGTCTAAAGAAGGGCTATGAGGATGATCAGAAGGCTGGAGCACCTCTCCTACAGAGACAGAGAGTTGGGGCTATTCAGTCTGGAGAAGAGAAAGCTCTGAAGAGACCTTACTGCAGTCTTCCTGTATCTTAAGAGGGCCTACAGGAAAGCTGGTGAGAGGCTTTTGAGGGTGTCAGGTAGTGAGAGGACTAGGGGGAATGGAGCAAAACTAGAGATCACAGTATCACAGTATAACTAAGGGTGGAAGAGAGCTCGAGGATCAATGAGTCCAACCTATCACCACAGACAAATGTGTAGATTTAGAGATTGGATCTTAGGAGGAAGCTCTTCCTCATGAGGGTGGTGAGACACTGGAACAGGTTGCCCAGGGAGGTGGTAGACGCCTCGTCCCTGGAGGTTTTTAAAGCCAGGCTGGATGTGTCTCTGAGCAACCTGATCTAGTGTGAGGTGTCCCTGCCCGTGGGGGGGTTGGAACTGGATGATCCTTGGGGTGCCTTCCAACCCTGACAATTCTGTGATTCTGCTTAATTTTGACCCATTTTAAAAGCAAGCTTTAGCTTGTGAGAAGCCATCAGAGAGCTTTGTGAGAGCCATCAGAACCTAAGGACTCATGCAGATTGGCTAAATTGGGGAATTGTGCTGAGAGAAAGGAGTATGTGCATCTGTGGCTGCAGGCATGTGTGTGCAATTTCTTTCAGACTCCCTGATTTCACTCAGTGGGGTAAGCAAAACTTAAAAAGGGAGGTGGAAACTTTATTTTAAAAATAAGGGGTTTGAAGAAAACAATAATCTAAAACCCCCCCCCAACATTTATTGGATAGAATGGCTATATAAACTAAGACCACCATATAATTGGACAACTTAATGTATTTGTATTGAACTTTCATTTCTTTAGCAGGGGAAAGTGATTGTATTGTGATATTTCTCCCCCCTTCCCCCCCCCTTTATTTTTCCTCCCTCAATATGTTTTAGTAATCACACATTCTTAGATGGAAATGGGAGAACATGGAAGCCAAGAAGAAAAACAAGCTGGAGGAGGGAGAAAATGTCTTCTAATCTGATGCAGAACTGCAGAAATGTTAGAAGGTTTAGCTGCTTAGAGCAGAGCAAATTTGAAACCTTACAGCAGCAAAATAGCTGAGGCTCTGGAACTGTAATTCTCAAAATTACAGGGCTGAAATCCAGTTTGTGCCATTACAGTACTGAATGTAGTTGTGCATGAAAGCATCACTTACAAAAGAATAATGTTACTGAATGTTAGATTCCTGCTGTTGCTGTAATTATCTTCCTTTATATTATCTTTGTTTGGCTAGACATCTCTTAAAGAAAATCAGCCAGTAAGCCATCATTCATAGAAAACAAGTTCTTTACACGAATATTTCTCTTGCAATGTCAGGAGGGAATTTTATTCCATGAGCTAAAGATCTTTTCAAAAGAACCAATCTGAGGTTTTGTCCTGAATACCAGCTTCTAGTGGCTGCACCTTTTCCTAGAAATCAGAGCTAGGATTTTGGTGAAAATTTTAGTTCTTGGGGCCAGAATAAACCCAAAACAATCCCCCACCAAGGCGTATAAATTATTTTGCTGTAAGACAAGGTCTCTGTGTCTTAGAAGTTCATAGATAAGACAGCATTAGTGGCAAACCAAGGAGATGTGAGTTTGCATCATAATATCCCCTTGGAAGCAATAAATGAAGTTTAAAAGATGATATCTGTCATCTGACCTTAATCATGCTGCCAACAGGGCTAAGTGACTGCTTAAAAACTAAGCCACATCACTTTATTGAGGGCGTTGGAAAGTTGCATTCTCTGTCTCTATGAATAGAATAAACCAGGTTGGAAGAGACCTTCAAGATCATCACGTCCAACCCATCAACCAATCCAACCCACCCAAACAACTAACCCATGGCACCAAGCACCCCATCAAGTCTCCTCCTCAACACCTCCAATGATGGTGATTCCACCACCTCCCCAGGCAGCCCATTCCAATGGGCAATCACTCTCTCTGTATAGAACTTCTTCCTAACATCCAACCTAAACCTCCCCTGGCGCAGCCTGAGACTGTGTCCTCTTGTTCTGGTACAGGCTGCCTGGGAGAAGAGACCAACCTCTGCCTGTCTTCAACCTCCCTTCAGGTAGTTGCAGAGAGCAATAAGGTCTCCCTTGAGTCTCCTCCTCTCCACGCTAAGCAACCCCAGCTCCTTCAGTCTCTCCTCATAGGGCTTGTGTTCCAAACCCCTCACCAACTTTGTTGCCCTTCTCTGGACTCGTTCCAGCAAGTCAACCTCCTTCCTAAACTGAGGGGCCCAGAACTGGACACAGGACTCGAGCACAGGGCCCAGCACTGATCCTTGGGGCACACCACTAGTGACTGGCTGCCAGCTGGATGTGGCACCATTCACCACCACTCTCTGGGCTCGGCCTCCAGCCAGTTCCTAACCCGTCGCAGTGTGCTCCTGTCCAAGCCATGGGCTGACAGCTTGGCCAGCAGTTTGCTATGGGGGACGGTGTCAAAGGCCTTGCTGAGGTCCAGGTAGACTACATCCACAAGCCTCCCCACATCCACCAGGCGGGTCACCTGATCATAGAAGGAGATCAGGTTGGTCAGGCAGGACCTGCCCTTCCTAAATCCATGTTGGCTGGGCCTGATCTCTTGGCCATCCTGTAAGTGTTGTGTGATTGCACTCAAGATATCCTGTTCCATGATCTTGCCTGGCACTGAGGTCAGGCTGACAGGCCTGTAATTCCCTGGCTCATCCAACCAGCCCTTCTTATGGATGGGCACCACGTTGGCCAGCTTCCAGTCCTCTGGGACCTCGCCAGTGAGCCAGGACTGCTGGAAAATGATGGATAGTGGCTTGGCCAGCTCATCTGCCAGCTCTCTCAGCACTCTATGGTGGATCCCATCTGGTCCCATGGACTTGTGGGGATCCAAGCTGCTGAGGAGAGTTCCAACCACCTGCTCCTGGAACAGAGGGAAACTATGCAGCTCCCTGGCTCCTTCTGCCAGCTCTGCAGGCCAGCTGTCAGGAAGACGTTCTGTCCTTCTAGTAAAAATTGAGGCAAAGAAGGTGTTAAGCATCTCTGCCTTTTCCTCATCCTTTGTTACAACGTTCCCCTCCGTGTCCACCAAGGAGTGGAGGTTGTCCTTTCCCTTCCTCTTGCTATTAATGTATTTATAGAAGGACTTTTGTTGTCCTTCACAGCAGAGGCCAGACTAAGCTCCAAATGTGCTTTGGCCTCCCTAATTTTCTTCCTGCATGATTTGGCAACATCCTTAAACATTCCATGGGTTGCCTCCCCTCTCTTCCAAAGGTGATACACCCTCTTTTTTTCCCTCAGTTCCATTAAAAGTTCATGAACCATCCAGGCTGGCCGTCTGCCCCGGCAGCTCATCTTCCGGCACATTGGCACAGCCTGTCCCTGAGCCTTCAAGAGTTCTTCATTGAAGTAGGTCCAGCTCTCCTGAAGCCCTTTATTTTTATGGGCTTTATCCCAAGGAACCCTCTGAATTAGTTCCTTGAGTAGCCTGAAGTCTGCCCTCCGGAAGTCCAGAGTGGAGGTCTTCTTGCTGCCCCTCTTAACTTGACCGAATACTGAAAATTCAATTATCTCGTGGTCACTGGCCCCTAAACACCCTCCAGCTGCTATGTCAGCTTTACTACTGCTAGTCCTGCAGAGCAGATAAAGTCATGGAAAGCTGAACTGGGTCACACATCACCTAGAGAACTGCTAATGAATTTCTGCTTGCAAATTAAAAGCCACAGAATGATTTCACCTTGTTTATGTGGCTGTTTAATATTCTGCTTGGCCTTTTAGTTTATAATGAATCTGCTTGCTGCTTCAAAGCCTTACTCTTGTTTTTGTTTGGCTCAAAGAGAGATGTGGAGGTTTGGTTCAAAGAGAGATGTGGAGGTGCTGGAATGAGTGCAGAGAAGGGCAACAAAGGTGGGGATGGACCTGGAGAATTAATCTTTTGAAGAGTGAGTGAAGGAGCTGAGGCTGTTTAGTTTGGAAAAGAGGAGGCTGAGGGGAGACCTCATTGCTGTCTACAACTACCTGAAAGGAGGTTGTGGAGAGACTGCTGCTGGTCTCTTCTCACAGGTTATTAGAGATAGAACAAGAGGGAATGGCCTTAAGCTGTGACTGGGTAGGTTTAGACTGGACATAGGAAAAAGTTTTACACAGAAAGAGTGTTCAGGAATTGGAATGTGCTGCCCAAGTAGCAAGGTGGTTTGGATGAAGTGATTTGGGATATGGTTTAGGGGTGAACCTTGTAAAGTAGGGCTATTGGTTGGACTTGGTGATCCTGAGTGTCTATTCCAACCTAAATGATTCTGTGATTCTGTGAAAATGGTTGTTCTGTACATAAATGTTCAGTGTTAGTGTTTTGGGGCACAGTAGATGTACTCCTATTCATGTTGTTACCTGCATTGCATAAAATGTCACTGCAGTTGCAATTACCCCACCAAACTTCTACTCCTAAGTCATGGCAATGTAAGCCTCAAAAAAGGGCTTTGCAGATTTTTGGTTGACTTTATGGAGCTAGCAGTTGGAGAGTGGCAACTTTTTTGTGTGTGAGCACATTTGATCCGGATCTGAAGGCTATAAACCTAGAACCATGCAGTCGTTTTCACATTTGCTTTCCCAAGAGGAAGCTCTCTTTCATTT
Organism: Melanerpes formicivorus; assembly: GCF_026170545.1. Lineage (NCBI taxonomy): Eukaryota > Metazoa > Chordata > Aves > Piciformes > Picidae > Melanerpes > Melanerpes formicivorus. The sequence continues at coordinate 39,463,110 of NW_027142355.1, read as the reverse complement.
CTGATTAAATGATATGTAATTAAACAGCTGTGACAGGTGAGGGAATATTATATCTATGCCTAATTGTGAATTCCTCTGGTTTATGAGCAGGAGCTATGATTGCAGCCATTGGTGTGTATTAGAACTTGAAAACAGGCCATGCCTGAGAACCTGAAAAAGGGACATAAAGGGAATTGTTATCGATGAATGGGTGGCTGTAAGTTTGCAGAGCTTGGGTTGCCTAAGGCAGTCATTAGTTTTTAGCTAATTTCTGTCTCTGTTGGGATTCAGCATGAGGGTAAGAAAAGCAGAAGGTTTGTTAGACTGCTTTTAAAGAGGGATGCTGGCTGGGCAGTAACTGGCTGGAAAGCAGCCCTGAGGAGACAGACTTGGGGGTGCTGGTGGACAAAAAGCTCAACATGAGCTCTCAGTGTGCACTTGCAGCCTGCAAAGCCAATCAGATGCTGGGCTTCATCAGGAGAAGTGTGGCCAGCAGGTCGAGGGAGGTGATCCTCAGCTCTGGTGAGACCCCACCTGGAGTACTGTGTCCAGTTCTGGAGCCCCTATTACAAGAGGGATGTGGAGGTGCTGGAACATGTCCGGAGAAGGGCCACGAGGGTGATCAGAGGGCTGGAGCACCTCTCCTATGAGGACAGACTGAAGGAGTTGGGGCTGTTCAGTCTGGAGAAGAGAAGGCTCCGAGGTGACCTAATTGTCGCCTTCCAGTATCTGAAGGGGGCCTACAGGAGGACTGGGGAAGGACTTCTCAGGATCTCAGGTAGTGATAGGACTAGGGGGAATGGATTGAAGCTGGAGGTGGGGAGATTCAGGCTAGATGTGAGGAGGAGGTTCTTCACCCTGAGAGTGGTGAAGCACTGGAATGGGTTGTCCAGGGAGGTGGTCGAGGCCCCGTCCTTGGAGGTGTTTAGGACCAGGCTGGATGAGGCTCTGTCCAGGCTGATCTAGTGTGGGGTGTCCCTGCCCATGGCAGGGAGGTTGGAACTAGATGATCCTTGTGGTCCCTTCCAACCCTGAATGATACTATGATACTATGATACAACACAAGTGTTCTTGGACTGGAATCCAGTGGCTCAGCAAGAGAAGCAGATGCGGAGGAAAACAACCTTCCCTGAATTGTAACAACCTCACAGCCTCTTCCCATCTTGTCTGTGTTTCTTCCAAGTTAAACATGAGTTTGATGAAGGGAATGGATAAAGTTTGAGTGATTCAGGATTAGTTTTGGGATAAGGGGTGGAAACTAAGCAGTGACTGCATTCCCCATGAGAACCTGCAAGACTTGTGCTGTTCTCCAAAATTAAGGCTCTCCGTTGGAAAGGCTGTAACAAAAATCTCCTGCCTACCCTCTCTGCTCTCAGCTGATTAAATGAATTCTGAAGTGGTGCTAGGTAGCTTTTTGTTCAGAAGAACTAAAAGCACCTCAGTTCAGGAAATCAGTTGGAAAACAGTAAGGATTTCACTTTTACATGAAAGCATCTTACTATATGATCTAATTATTTGTAATAACCTCAGAGTTCTTTATCTCTGCAATACAGCCCATTACATCATTTTCTCCACTCTAAATCCATATCTGTAAAAATAGTCCAAATGTTAGTACAGGGAAATGCGTTGTTCTTCCTGAGCTGCTGCAACTTCTCTACTGGAGTATTTCTGGCTGTGTTCACAAAGAGCTGTTCGTCCATGTAGACAAGGATTGTTTTACATTAATGCTAGGTAGGCAAGCCTCTGAAATGTCCGTGAAATGTATCCAAAAAGCTACTTGTGCAATATCATTTTCAGAGAGAGATCTTGCCCAGGTGGCCAAGAAGGCCAATGGCATCCTAGCCTGTATCAGGACTAGTGTGGCCAGCAGAAACAGGGAAGACATTCTGCCCCTATACTCAGCACTGGTTAGGCCACACCCTGAGTACTATGTCCAGTTCTGGGCTCCACAATTTAAGAAGGACATGTGTCCAGAGAAGGGTAATGAGGCTGGTGAGAGGTCTGGAGCACAAGCCCTATGAGGAGAGGCTGAGGGAGCTGGGGTTATTTAGCCTGGAGAAGAGGAGGCTCAGGGCAGACCTCATTGCTCTCTATAACCACATGAAGGGTGGTTGTGGCCAGGAGGGGGTTGATCTCTTCCCCCAGGCAACCAGCACCAGAACAAGAGGACACAGTCTCAAGCTGTACCAGGGGAGGTTTAGACTTGAGGTGAGGAGAAAGTTTTTCACAGAAAGAGTAATTGGCCACTGGAATGTGCTGCCCAGGGAGGTGGTGGAGTCATCCTCCCTGGAGGTGTTCAAAAAAGGATTGGATGTGGCACTTGAAGCCATGGTTTAGTTGTCATGAGGTGTTAGGTATTAGGTGATAGGTTGGACTCGATGATCTCTGAGGTAGTTGCCAACCTGGTTGATTCTATGATTCTGTATTTCTGAGAGTTTCAGAAGTGCTGGGGGGAACAAATATCTGAATACTCAGTTTATTTGTCCTATAAAATCAGTCTTCTAAAACCAAGGAGTAATTAATGTGTATATCAACACCAACGGTGTCTTCTTTCCAGTCAGGGATATTTGGGGGTCTATATTTAGACCTGATCAGAATGGCAGGGATGAAAAAGGCTCTGCACTTAGAAGTCTGTTTTCAAGACACCAGCACAGTTCTTCATCTTCCACAATTAAAAAGAAAAAAAGACAGAAAAAGAAAAAAGTAATCCATGCTTGTAATTTCCTAGTAGAAAAAAAACAACTGATGAGCCTAAAAGTAAAAAGCCTAATTATAATTAATTGAAAAGGTTTTCTGCAGAAGCTGGTGGCAGTGATTTGCATAAATTCTCATTAAGGTGAATAATATATTTTCTTCAAGATCCATTAAACAAGCTCTAATCAGTTGGGCTTGAGAAAACACCACCATGAAACTTCAGCTTGAAAGTAATTGCACAGCATCGAAAATGAGTTCTGAAAAATTACAAACTTGCATCCAAGAGACATCAGCATCCTTCAGACAGTAAGAAGCCATGGAACAAATACCAAGAGGAAGGGTGGGTTGTTGTTCCTGGCTTTAAGTTAATTCCACAAAGGCAAAACATGCCTGGTGGGAAGGAAGCCTTGTGTCGCCAGCACAGTGGGGTGTCATGCTGCAGGGAGGTATCTGCAAACTACTTCTTGTACTAGCTTCAAGGAGGGAATGAAGTGAGCTGGCAGGTGTGCTACAAGCTGCAGGACCCACCACCTCTACCTCATGTAGTAGATGCCTTACTGCAGGTTTGGATTTGTTTCTGTTTTAGACACTTAGTCTCAAGCTGCACTAGGGGAAGTTTAGGCTGGATGTTAGGAAGAAGTTCTACACAGAGAGAGTGATTGCCCATTGGAATGGGCTGCCCCTGGAGGTGGTGGAGTCACCATCACTGGAGGTGTTCAGGAGGAGACTTGATGGGGTGCTTGGTGCCATGGTTTAGTTGATTAGGTGGGTTGAATTAGTTGATAGGTTGGACATGATGGTCTTGAAGGTCTCTTCCAACCTGGTCTGGTCTATTTCTAATTCTATTCTATTCTATTCTATTCTATTCTATTCTATTCTATTCTATTCTATTCTATTCTATTCTATTCTATTCTATTCTATTCTATTCTATTCTATTCTATTCTATTCTATTCTATTCTATTCTATTCCATTCCATTCCATTCCATTTGGTTATGTATGGAACATACATGTTTTTATATGTTTCTCTCCACTTTTACCTGTCAGGATTAACTCAGATGCAGTTTTTGATTGGAAAGATTCAAACTGGTTGTATGCATTGCCTTTACCCTGTGTTTAATGAACAACTTTCCTTTCTGAGTTAGTTCATTTGGTGACAGTAGCTGTGTGAAATCCAGGCTAGAGCAACAAATCTTTCAGCAATGTTTTGGAGGCCAGTAAAGGTGGGGTGGCAGAACTCAAGAGTTTCTGCTGTTCTTGGCAATGCTTTCCTCTCTTTAAGACTATAAAGAAATGAGCACTTAAAAATAATACTCTACAAATTCATTAATTGATTTTCACTATTTTAATAGGTGCATTGGATTCCTTTCTTGGCATTTAGTGATCAGTCAGGCTTTTGTACCTTTTTCTGTGGCGGGAGACAAATGTGGAGCTATAGATGTTAGCAACTTTCTACAGCATCAGTTCCTAAATTGCAGTGTAAATAGTTACTCAGTTGTACAGTTTATGACTCTTCAAAGTGATAAATGGCCAGGCTGGAAGTGGTACCTGGGGGTTTTGCCACCTGCCAACCTTTCTTGTGGTGGTACCTGGTCAAAGAAAAGAGGAGGCTGAGGAAAGACCTCCTTGCACTCTACAACTACCTGAAAGGACGTTGTAGAGAGGCTGGTGCTGGTCTCTTCTCACAGGTAATTAGTGATAGCACAAGAGGCAATGGCCTCAAGCTGCAAGTGGTTAGGTTTAGTCTGGACTTTAGGAAACATTTTTTTCAGGGCAAGACTGGTGAGGCATTGGAATGGTCTGGCCAGGGAGGTGGTTGAGTCACCAGCTCTGGATGCGTTTAGAGGTGGTTTGGATGTGGTGCTTGGGCCTATGGTTTAAGGGTGGACTTTGTTGAGTAGGGTTATTGGTTGGACTTGGTGATTCTGAGGGTCTTTTCCAACCTGAATGTTTCTGTGATTCTAGTCCCTATTTTAGAGCATTTTGCTTGCTACTTTATATTGTTCAGTGTTTACAGTTTCAAATGTAGATATGGGGCCATGAATTCCAGGATGGATCAGTATGACTACTGTTAGCGAGATTGCTCAGTTTGTCTATGAGAAAGGCCTTTTATAGTCAAAAACAGTGCCACTGGACAAGAAAATACAGCAGTAAGTAGAGATTTTATGTCATATTTTGTGCTACATATGCTAACAAGGCTAGGCACAGCATTTGTCTTGTTCAAGAGAGCTCAGCTGTGTAGGGTGAAAGAGCACACGCTGATGTACAAGAGTATTATGGAAACCTGCCTCAATTAAACCAACCAACCAAAACAAAACACCCCACACCAAATATTTGAGGCTTCTGCATCCAAATGTGATTAATGAATTCTTTCAATGCTTCTGTGGCTCTGGAGCCCAGGTTGAGGAACTGTGTCCTTAAACTTAGTGGCTACTGCCAGTTATTTTTGAATGTTCAAATCAAAGTTTGCTTCTAACGTCCCCACACCATTGTGGTATTCCTGGTTATGAGTTAGCTGTTACAGTTTCTTTTTGTGACCTTTATAGGAAAAAGACAAAAGGAGCTTTTAGTTATGTATGTATTAGATTTACAGGATAGTGGCCTGAAGTACTTTCTTTGTTTTCTTATATTTTTCAACATTGCTTCGTATTTTATTGCATTAGACAGTTGGGCTTTTGGTTTGTATCTTTTATTTGCTGTGTAATAGCCTTTAGATCCTTTATCTTCTTGTAGTAATTAAACTGCACCCAACATATTGCATGACTCTCTCTATAGGAAAATACACATTACAATGATACACTCCAGATAAACTCTGTTTTGATGTTGTTTTTCCTGTTGCTTCAATTTTTGGTGCTTTTACATCTTGTTTAAAGAGCTAATACCCCAAGGCTGATTAGTGTATGCTAAGCTTCAGCTGAACAGTTCCTTTAAATGTTATGGGAGGTCTATTAAGTGATGGGTGGCCCCAAACCCAAAGTCACCATTCTATTCAAATAAACACACAAGAAAGTTAGAAGTAAGACCTTTAACTCTTACAGGAGCTTGGCTATGTGCCATGCTTCTGACTTAATGGAATAGCTGGTTTCAGGGTTGCCTGAGGCCACAACCACAAATAAGCACATATATCTCTGAGGTCATTGGAACCAGTTTTACTGTTTTCATAGCTATTGGAAATAAGTCACCTGGCTTGATTTTTACATAAAATTGTGGGATATCAGCTCACAGAATTGACTTTGAAACTTTCATCTGTTTTGTTGGCCTGTAATTCTAAAATAACAGAAGCTTGTGTCTCTAGAAATACCATTTTATCTTGTACAGGAGTTGATGGTTAAGTATTTGCCATTTGAGATTCAAGTTGTATGTCTTCATGTGAAGTGGTCCTCGTACTCAGCACTGCTGTATTTCCTCTGTTAGACTCAGTACAGTTTCCAGGGTTTTGCTAAGTTTGATGGTGAGGTTTGGGGTTTCCACTGGTCTCCTGGTGCCTCTCATGAGCCACGAGCTATCCCTGATCCATACTGACTTCACAGAATCATGCAAAGTTAGGGGTTGGAAGGAACCTCCAAAGATTGAATGCAACTCCAGCTGCCAGAGCAGGACCACCTAGAGTAGGTCACACAGGAACTCATCCAGGTGGCTTTGGAATGTCTCCAGAGGAGGAGACTCCCCAACCTCTCTGGGCAGCCTGTTCCAGGACTGTGTCACCCTCACAGTGAAAAAGTTTTTCCATATGTATACGTGAAACCTCCCATGCTCCATCTTGCCTCTGTTGCCCCTTTTCCTGTCTTTGGATGTCACTGAGAAGAACCTGGCTCTGCCCTGCCCTACCCTGCCAACACTCACCTATCACATATTCAAAAAGAGGTAATGAGGTCACCTCTCAGTCTCCTCTTCTCTAAACTAAAGAGCCCCAGCTCTCTCAGTATCTTCTCATATGGAAGATGTTCCACTCCCTTCATAGTCTTTGTGGCTCTGCGCTGGACTCTTGCAAGCAGCTCCTTGAAGTCCTTCTTGAACTGAGTGGCCCAGAACTGGACACAATATTCCAGATTCAGCCTCAGCAGGGCAGATGGGAGGAGAATCTCTTGACCTACTAACCACAGCCCTTCTAATACACCCCAGGGTGCCACTGGCCCTCTTGGCCACAAGGAGCACATTGCTGGCTCATAGTCCTCCTGTTGTTAACCAGGTCTTCCAGGTCCTTTTACCCTCACTGCTGTACAAGAGGTCAGCCAGAGCTAGGAAATACCTTAACCTTTTTGTGGCACTCAGCTACCAGGAAATCTGCAGTCCTCTCTGGTGTTGGTGTCAAGGATGGTTGGACTTAAGTGTTACAGTAGGGACAGTAGCTCTAGCATTGAAATCTTGGTTTGATCTTTGAGTAGATCATCAGACCTTCAGTTTTGAAAAGGATGCTTCTTAGGAAAGTTAAAGATGCTTGGAAATAAATAGAATGCAACTCACTTGTGAAGAAAAGTGCAAGTGGCTGGCTAGCATAGAATTGGAGAGACTTGAAAATCTGCTAGTGTTTCAGTTCAGTGCTAGCTGCTTTTCGTAGTTCAGCTTGACTTGACTTATCTGTAATGATCTCATCAGGAAGGTTGATTGGGTATGTGATTCTGGTAATGGCTTCAGTTTACCTGATTTGCTGTCTGAGATCCATTTCACATACTGCCTGCCTCCCAGCAGCTGCTCTGAAACACAGGAAGGAATAGTTTCTCGTTGGGTTGGGTTTTAGGCTTAGAAGTCTAAAAAGTCTGCTGAAAGGCTATTAAAAGCTTTTGCCAATTGCAATTGGTTGTGAAACTCAGACTTTGATTCTGTGTGTTCTGATAAAAAAAAAAAAAATCAACAAAGTTGTCATTTTGTGGCTTTTTAGCTCAGTCTTTGACAGCATCCAGTAAAATCCTCACAGTGCAGACGTGCGTATGATGACAACTATAAAATCCATATTTTATTTCACAAAATTACTGTGATGAGTCCTTTCAATGGCACTGCTAAACTGTTCTCTGCTGCCTGGGTTCTCTTAAAGAAGGAATTAAGAGGGCCCCTCAGTTTAGGAAGGAGGTTGACTTGCTGGAACGTGTCCAGAGAAGGGCAACAAAGTTGGTGAGGGGTTTGGAACACAGCCCTGTGAGGAGAGGCTGAGGGAGCTGGGGCTGCTTAGCCTGGAGAAGAGGAGGCTCAGGGGAGACCTCATTGCTCTCTACAACTACCGAAAGGGAGGTTGTACACAGGCAGAGGTTGGTCTCTTCTTCCAGGCAGCCAGCACCAGAACAAGAGGACACAGTCTCAAACTGCACCAGGAGAAGTTTAGGCTGGATGTTAGGAAGAAATTCTTCATAGTGAGGTGATTGCCTATTGGAATGGGCTGCCCAGGGAGGTGGTGGAGTCGCCATCATTAGAGGTGTTTAGGAGGAGACTGGATGGGGTGCTTGGGGCCATGGTTTAGTTGATTAGATGGTGCTGGGTGATGGGTTGAACTCGATGATCTTGAAGGTCTCTTCCAATCTGGTCTGGTCCATTCCATTCCATTCCATTCCATTCCATTCCATTCCATTCCATTCCATTCCATTCCATTCCATTCTATTCTATGTATTGCTGTGATTTCAATTTCTAATGTTTCACAAATGCAATGCTATGCCACAAAACTTGGTTTTCATCAGTGGATCCCTCTATCTGGATAGGTTCTGAGGCACAAAGGTCAAACAGCATGCATCTGTTTGGGAGAACTTGAAGAGCATCCAGTCCCTTGACTCAGCACTGAAGGGGCAACACTAAACCACGTCCCTAAGCACCAGGTCCACATCATGCTTAAACACCTTGAGGGATGGCGACTCTACCACTGCCCTGGGCAGACCATTCCAATGTTTGAGAATCCTATCTGTGAAGAAGTATTTCCTAAGACCCAGCCTGAACCTCCCCTGGTGCTGCTTGAAACCATTTCCTCTAGTCCTGTCACTTGACACCAAGGAGAAGAGGCTGCCCTCTCCTCACTCCAGCCCCACTTCAGGTACTTGTAGAGAGAGATGAGGTCTCCTTCAGCCTCCTCTTCTCCAGACTGAACAGCCCCAGCTCTCTCAGTCACTTCTCACAGCCCAGGTGCTCCAGGCCCTTCTCCAGCCTCGTTGCTCTTCTCTGTATGCACTCCAGCCCCTCAATGTCCTTCTTGTAGCGAGGGGCCCAGAACTCAAACAAATTAATAAAACTCTTTCAGCCTTTTTTTTTTCTTAAGTGGGATCAACACCTTCCAAATGAGTGGGTGCCAGTCTGCTGTGTTTAAGTGTATTCATGAAGGACATCCTAGAGTGCTCCTGCATGGATGCTGGAGAGCTGGAAATAGCACAGTTCATTCATGCAGAACTCTGCTGAACAGGCACTCTATTCACGAGAAGTTGTTAAAGGTCTTTGTGAGGCCAAATATTGGTTTTAATTATCTGGGGTGGGTTTTGTAGAGTTTAGCTTGTCATAAAAATGGATTTTGACATAAGTCTGTAGCAAGTTCTGTGTTGGGTTTTTTTTTCATGCTAAAAAAAAAAGATAAGTCATGAAAATGTTTTCCAGCCAGATTTCAGTTTCAGCCCTGCTGCATGTTCTGTAGGAATTTTCCTTGATAGGATCTGAGAAGGGAAATTCCTGCCCTTTTTTTTCCCCCCTTTCTTTCCAATTGGAATCATCTAAGAAGGTACTTTAAATATTTAGGTTGATTCATTGTTGAGCAAACTATGATCACCGGGAAATATAAGCCTTGGGTTTTACCTCAAGTATATGTTAATGTTTCTTTCTTGCTCTCTTCTTCCTATTCTTAGTTTTCAGACTGTTGCACTGAAGTGGCAGTATGTCATTTTTGGTTCATGGTTGTGTACCTGGACTTTGAGGCTGAGGCAGAATAAATTTGCTTATTTTGACTTTTTAAATCCTCAGAGATTCCCTTGCCCTCCTAATGTTATGCAGGAGCAGGCCATAAATAGGGTTATAACCTCCATCACCTGTGACTGCATATCAGAGAAGCTGATAAATCAGACTGGGATTTTGAGGACAAGTGGCATCTGTTTGGTTCCTTAGACCAAACTTATTTCAGGAAAGAAAAAATGTAAGCATTGTGTTTTCACTTACCCCTTCATTTGGAAGCTGTTGCCTAAAAATCAAGTGCCTTTTGTAGTATGTTAATATGTCCAGAGAAAGGCAACAAAACTGGTGAGGGGTTTGGAGCACAGCCCTATGAGGAGAGACTGAGGGATCTGGGGTTGTTTAGCCTGGAGAAGAGGAGGCTCAGGGGTGACCTCTACAACTACCTGAAGGGCAGTTGTAGCCAGGAAGGGGTTGGTCTCTTCTCCCAGGCAACCAGCACCAGAACAAGGGGACACAGTCTCAAGGTGTGCCAGGGGAAGTTTAGGCTGGAGGAGAGGAGAAAGTTCTTCACCGAGAGAGTTGTTACTCATTGGAATGTGCTGCCCAGGGAGGTGGTGGAGTCACCATCCCTGGAGGTGTTAAAGAGGGGATTGGATGTGGCACTTGGTGCCATGGTCTAGTCCTGAGTCTGTGGTGACAGGTTGGACTTGATGATCCTTGAGGTCTCTTCCAACCATGGCTATACTGTGATTCTGTGAGAGGCTGAGGGAGCTGGGGTTGCTTAGCCTGGAGAAGAGGAGGCTGAGGGGAGACCTTATTGCTCTCTACTACTGCCTGAAGGGAGGTTGTAGATAGGTGGGGGCTGGTCTCTTCCCCCAGGCAACCAGCACCAGAACATGAGGACACAGTCTCAGGCTGTGCCAGGGGAGGTTTAGGCTGGATGTTAGGAGGAAATTCTACACAGAAAGCATGGTTGCTCATTGGAATGGGCTGCCTGGGGAGGTGGTGGAGTCACCATCATTGGAGGTGTTTAGGAGGAGACTTGACAGGGTGCTTGGTTGCATGGTTTAGTTGATTAGGTGGTGTTGGATCATAGGTTGGACGTGATAACCTTGAAGGTCTCTTCCAACCTGGTTTGGTCTATACTATGCTATACTATACTATACTATTGTATTCATGCCTGAAGGCACAAGATGTTGTTCAGATGAAGGAAGCAGTAGTAGTAGTTACATGTTAAACACTGTTGGGCTGTAGCCTTAACTACAGTGAAGTGTGCTGCATGTATTGATTTCCTTATTGACTAAAAGCACTTGGAAAACTTGAAGTGACTAGAGGTTCAAACCATTTTTGTTAAAAGAAGGTTGAGTTGGTCTGAAAAATCTTTTCCACCCAGAACATAAATACTTCAAAAACTAACTGTAAAGTCTTTGAACTGTATCTTTCTGCACAGTGTGAGCCTTCTCATTTCTAAGTGTGTCCTCACATGCTGGAAGAATCTGGCCATTATAATAACCCTAAATGCATCTCACTCATCTCACTCCCTCTCCGTTTAAGCTTTAGCCTTACACAATAAACACTAAAAGATGGACTATGTGAAATTGGAAACACTAATAACAAATGCCTGGCATAGCAGTGTTTGATTACTCATGCACAGGTTAAAAAACAAATCCACACCAAAACACCCTGGAAATAATAAGAGAAATGATTAGTATTTTCTGATGTTGAACAAGATGATACCATCGCTCTCCTCTCAGGAGGGAGCAGATAAAAACAGAGGACAGCTCTTATCTTTGTGTCTACTCCCTGAATTTCTGAACCACAGGTCTGTGAAAAATAAACAATCAACCCAAACCAAGCCAAAAAACCCCAACCAAAGAAATCCACTTAAATTCCTAAACCAGAAAATGCTTTCTGCTATTCTCACAGCCAGCTTCTCTCCCATCTACACTATAGTGTAGGTAGATATATATGGATATATATACACAGAACCCCATGCAGTGCTACAGGCTGGGGTCAGAGTGGCTGGAGAGTGGCCAGGCAGAAAGGGACCTGGGGGTACTGGTTGATAGTAGGCTGAACATGAGCCTGCAGTGTGCCCAGGTGGCCAAGAAGGCCAAGGGCATCCTGGTCTGCATCAGGAACAGTGTGGCCAGCAGGAGCAGGGAGGTCATTGTGCCCCTGCACTCAGCACTGGTTGGCCACACCTTGAGTCCTATGTCCGGCTCTGGGCCCCTCAGTTTGGGAAAGATGTTGACTTGCTGGAACATGTCCAGAGGAGGGCAACAAATCTGGGGAGGGGTTTGGAACACAAGCCCTGTGAGGAGAGGCTGAGGGAGCTGGGGTTGCTTAGCCTGGAGAAGAGGAGGCTCAGGGGAGACCTCATTGCTCTCTGCAGCTATTCAATAGTACAAAAAATTGCTAATTCTGTTGCTCTGAGCCTCCCAAGATACCTGGTGTTTACCTGGTCATATATCCTTTTAAATACACATTCAGATTTATTGTTAACATTTTTTTTCATTGATTCTTTAAATTTTTCTTGAGTGATAAACTACAGCCTGGCAATAACTCAAGATGTATTATTTGATACATTTTGCATTGACAGATAGATAGACAGACAGATAGATGAGATACTGGTTTCTGAATCATGCCCAGAACTCATAGGTGGAACCTCTGCTGCCCTTTTCAAACCTATTTCATATGATAAAAGTGGGCCCAGCAGGCTTGATTAGATTTATTGTTCTGCAGTAGAATATGGCACTACAATATTTCTTTACCCCACTTCCCTCTGAACAAATAAAACATAAATAATTTTTGCCATTTCACCATACGGTAACTCACATGAGCAACAGGAGAGAAATTTTAAGGCTGGAGAGCACAATAGTCAGGGTAGACACAGGTTCATTAAATGGGTTAGGTTGGAAGGGACCTTAAAGATCATCTAGTTCCAAGCCCCCTGCCATGGGCAAGGACACCTTCCACTACTCCTCATCCAGCCTGGCCTTGAACACCTCCAGGGATGGGGCAGTCACAGCCTCCCTGAGCAAGCTCTTCCTGTGTCTCACCACCTTCACTGAAGAATTTCTTCCTAACCTCCAGTCTGAATCTACCCTCCTCAAGCTTCAAATCCATTCCCTCTGATCCTATCACTACAAGCTCTTGTCAAAAGTCCTTTCCTAGCTTTCTTTTAAGCCCCCTTCAGGTACTGGAAGGCTGCTCTAAGGTCTCCCTGCAGCCTTCTTTTCTCCAGGCTGAACAGCCCCAACTCTCTCAGCCTGTTCCCACAGGGTAGGTGCTCCAGCCCTCTGGCCATCTCCATGGCCCTCTGGACCAAATCCATTTGACCCTCTTATACTGGGAGCACTAGAACTGGGTGCAGTACTCTAGGTGGGGTCTCAAGAGAGCAGAGTAGAGGGGCAGAATCACCTCTCTCATCCTGCTGGTCACATTTCTTTTGATGCAGCCCAGAATGGAATGGAATGGGGAATGGAATGAAGCTGGAGGTGGGGAGATTCAGGCTAGATGTGAGGAGGAGGTTCTTCACCATGAGAGTGGTGAGACCCTGGAATGGGTTGTCCAGGGAGGTGGTCGAGGCCCTGTCCCTGTGGGTGTTTAAGAGCAGGCTGGATGAGGCTCTGGCCAGCCTGATGTAGTGTGGGGTGTCCCTGCCCATGGCAGGGGGGTTGGAACTAGATGATCCTTGTGGTCCCTTCCAACCCTGAATGAAACTATGAAACTATGAAACATGGTTTCCTTCTGGGCTGTAAGTACACACTGCTCGTTCATGTTGGGTTTTTCATCACCTGACACCCCAAAATCCATCTCTTGAGCCACTCCTCCTCCAGCCTATATTTGTGCCCAGACCTAGGTGTAGGACCTTGCACTTGGCCTTGACATGTTGAGTTTCTTAACCAGATTAATAGTATATGGTATTAAACCACTTTTTCTTGATAAGCCACCTTCTGAATCACCATGAAGTCTTTCCAAGATACACACATACTGTACCATTACAGAGTTTATCAGTCATGAATCAGTCCCATGGCTATCCTCAGTTCTTTTGAGATGTGGCAGACTACACTAAAGAAGTCAGTAATTCAGTTTTGGAAAAATTACGATTTTTTTTCCCCCTTCAATCTATTTCTGACACAGAATTTTCAGAATCTTCAAGGAGATTGTACAGAATTATCCCTAAACCCCACACCTCTTCTGTACTCTGTACAGAATTATGCCTAAAACCCACCACAGCTCTCCTGCACTCTAAGGACTTGAAGACTTTTTTAGTCAGCAGTCTTATTTTCAGTGAAGCATTGTAGAGAAATCCCAGGAACATGCACACACAAATGTAGAAATAATGAGAAGAGAGGTGGAGAAGAGGAGGCTCAGGGGTGACCTCATTGCCCTCTACAACTACCTGGAAGGTGGTTGTAGCCAGGAAGGGGTTGGTCTCTTCTCCCAGGCAACCAGCACCAGAACAAGGGGACACAGTCTCAAGCTGTGCCAGGGGAGGTTTAGACTCGAGGTGAGGAGAAAGTTCTTCACCGAGCGAGTCATTCATCATTGGAATGTGCTGCCCAGGGAGGTGGTGGAGTCATTGTCCCTGGAGGCGTTCAAGGGGAGATTGGACGTGGCACTTGGTGCCATGGTCTAGTCATGGGGTCTGTGTTGATAGGTTGGACTCGATGATCCTCGAGGTCCTTTCCAACCTAAGTTATACTGTGATACTGTGATACTGTGAGACTACTGAACCACAAGGCAACTTCTCCAACACTCTCCTTTTTGATTTGGGTGTGTGGCTTTTTTGGGTATGCTGCTTGCTTGCTTGCTTGTGTTGGTTGGGTGGGCAGAGAGTTGTGGGTTTGGTTTTGTTTCTGGTTTCTTTTTTGGAGGGGGATGGTGGGATGTTGTGGCTTGGTTTCTTTAATTTTATGTTTGGTTGGGTGTTTTTTTTTTTGTGGGGGAGGATAAGAAAAGCATTGAGTTATTTTGTGTAAGTTTCTTTCTCCAAGTCTTTTATTTCAGCATCCAAAAAACCCACCCTTAAAATAAGAATAGAATGGAATGGAATGGAATAGAATAGAATAGAATAAAATAGACCAGACCACGTTGGAAGAGACCTTCAAAATCATCACACTCAACCCATCATCCAACCCACCTAATCAACTAACCCATGCAACCAAGCACCCTGTCAAGTCTCCTGCTAAACATCTCCAGTGATGATGACTCCACCACCTCCCTGGGCAGCCCATTCCAATGGCTAATCACTCTTTCTGTGAAGAACTTCTTCCTAACATCCAGCCTAAACCTCCCCTGGCACAGCTTGAGACTGTGTCCTCTTGTTCTGTCACTGGTTGCCTGGGAGAAGAGACTGACCCCCACCTGTCTACAACCTCCTTTCAGGTAGTTGTGGACAGCAATGAGGTCTCCCCTGAGCCTCCTCTACTCCAGGCTAAACAACCCCGGCTCCCTCAGCCGCTCCTCACATGTAAGACATAATTGCGACCAGAAATCTACCAGAATGGTGACCAATTCCCTTGAGCCTGTAATTAAACATTTAAATGAATGTGTTTTCATTTACTTATAGAATAGAATAGAATAGAATAGAATAGAATAGAATAGAATAGAATAGAATAGAATAGAATAGAATAGAATAGAATAGACCAGACCAGGTTGGGAGAGACCTTCAAGATCATTGTGTGCAATGTACCATCCAACACCACCTAATCAACTAACCCATGCAACCAAGCACCCTATCAAGTCTCCTCCTGAACACCTCCAAAGATGGTGACTCCACCACCTCCCCAGGCAGCCCATTCCAATGGGCAATCACTCTCTCTGTGTAAAACTTCCTCCTGACCTCCAGCCTGAACCTCCCCTGACGCAGCCTGAGACTGTGTCCTCTTGTTCTGGTGCTGGCTGCCTGGGAGAAGAGACCAACCTATTGGTACAGGCTACATGCGTATTGTAGTCTGTGGGCAAATCTGAGAATTGTCCAAGATGTGACAAGCTCTATTTCTGTGCCTTCTGACCACACACCTGCCTAACAGCCTATAAAGAGCAGGTTGAAGGCTTGGCTCAGCAGCTGTACGTTTTGGGATTGCAAAGCTGTTTGTGCTCCAGAATGCAGGCTCTGGCAGCGTTTTCAGCCTTGTTGTCCTTACAAGTAACATGCAATCCTGAAAACATCCTTAAGACAACTCCTTCAGATCCACTGTAGAAATGCTCTAGGGTGCTTTCCCATGACTCTTCATGAAGAAACAAAGGGCAAAAATATGATAGTTGAAAATGATCTGGAAGTAAAACAACAAAGAACCTCCAAGTAGAGACTTGCCAGTCCATTACTGCCTATCTGTTTTGTGGGAGAGAGAGGGCTGCTGGATGGCTTCCTGTGTGCACGCCTGGGAGTTCTCCTTTCCCTTTAAAATACGATCTCTGCTTCAAATAGTGATGTTGGTTTGCAGCATATGGGGACCATTAGCAATACTGAAGCTGGACACAAGGCTTAAGGTGTTAAATCACTTTAGAATATCACATCCCCCCCACCCCCCACCCTCTTTTTTTTTTGTGTGTGTGTTGATTTTTATCCTGGTGTTAACACCTGGATCAGTTTAGCACCAGTGCAGAAGTTTAGGACATATATAATTGTTAATTTTGAAAACATATGGGGTTTTGTGTGTGTGTACATGTATATAGAAGATAGAAGATAGGATAAACCAGGTTGGAAGAGACCTTCAAGATCATCAAGTCCAACCTATCATCCAACACCACCCAACCAACTAACCCATGGCACCAAGCACCCTGTCAAGTCTCCTCCTGAACATCTCCAGTGACGGTGACTCCACCACCTCCCCGGGCAGTCCATTCCAATGGGCAATCACTCTCTCTGTGTAAAACTTCCTCCTGACCTCCAGCCTGAACTTCCCCTGGCGCAGCCTGAGACTGTGTCCTCTTGTTCTGGTGCTGGCTGCCTGGGAGAAGAGACCAACCTCTGCCTGTTTACAACCCCCCTTCAGGTAGTTGTAGAGAGCAATAAGGTCACCACTGAGTCTCCTCCTCTCCAGGCTAAGCAACCCCAGCTCCCTCAGCCTCTCCTCACAGGGCTGTGTTCCAAGCCCCTCACTAACTTTGTTGCCCTTCTCTGGACTCGTTCCAGCAAGTCAACCTCCTTCCTAAACTGAGGGGCCCAGAACTGGACACAGGACTCGAGGTGTGGCCTAACCAGTGCAGTGTACAGGGGCAGAATGACCTCCCTGCTCCTGCTGGCCACACTGTTCTTAATGCAGGCCAGGATGCCCTTGGCCCTCCTGGCCACCTGGGCACACTGCAGGCTCATGTTCATCCTACCATCAACCAGCACCCCCAGGTCCCTCTGTGCATATATTAACTGTTGGATCTCTGCCATTTTTCTTGAGTTTGCATCTCGCTGAGTTGCACTCAAAGGGATGTCAGTAGGTAGGTAAATGAGTGGGTTTACGGCAGGAGACAGAAGTATTCATTAGAGTTGCTTAGAAATTGCGACTTCGCTTTTACAGCTTCTGCCTTTCTTCAGACTTCCATTTCTGAAGAATTGATAGCTGTCTCTGATTCCCTTTTCCCCCCCCTCCCTTCTCAAACCCATCCATTTGTTGTGCACTGAATAAGATATCCCACTCTCCTGGGATGTGTGAAATGGGCAGACATTAAAAATTGAAGCAAGCAAGTTCCCTGACGGAGTCTGAAGCCCTTATCTGAGGCTGCTTGAAAGGAAAAATGCCGATTGTGGTGGAGCTTTGAAAAATGACTTTCCCTGGTGACCTGCTGCCTTTTAGCAAGAGCAGAGTTTACAGCTGTGTTTGAGTGATGAGTGCACTTCGAGAGTTTCCCTTGTTATGCCCATTAGCAAGATTGGACTAATCTGCAGGATGTAACCTGAAGGTAAACTGTGAGTGAAGGAGAAGACAAGGCTAATAAGGCATTTTGTAGTTTCCTTTATCCCAGAGTCTTTCCTGGAGCCAGCAATTAATATTCTTTTCTATCTGCAACGAGCCCTGTTGGCTGCCAGAGAGGGAGGCTTTACAAAGCACATGTCAACACTACCTGCCAGGCTGTGAAGAGGGACTGCTTTCGAAATTGCTCTTGCAATTGGTGCCTAAGCATCAGTGCCACAGTAGAGTTAACAGCTTGGTAATTTAGTACCTAAGGTAAAATATGATCTTGCCTATGACTGGGCCACCTCCTTGGTGTGGAGGCCCAGGTGAGGGTGTGGGCCTACAGGTGGGTCTGTCTCAATGGGACCCATGTTTTGGCAGGGCAGAGCTGTGGGGAGCTGGAGACAGACCTTGCTGCCATGCCACTGGGGTTGGGGTGGATGTGGCGTCCTGGAGGTGACATAGGGTCCTGTGCAGTGAGCATGGTGAGAGAGCCTTGGGATGGAGGTCAGGGCCCCCAAGTGTTATTAGTGCCCTCAGAGCCCTGAGAGGAGCAACTTAGTACTGGACAGAATTGGACAAAATACTCCAGATGTGGTCTCCCCAGGGCAGAGTAGAGGGGGAGAAAACCTCTGTTGAACTGCTGGACACTTTTCTTGATGCACCACAGGATGCCATTGGCCCTCTTGGCCACAAGGGCACATTGCTGTCCCATGAAGAACTTATTGGCCCCAGGACTCCAAGGTCCTTCTCCATGGAGCTTCTTTCCAGCAGGTCAGCCTCTAATTGGTATTTGTACATGGTGTTGTTCCTCCCCAGATGCAGGACTCTACACTTGTCCTTGTTGAACTTCATGAATTTCCTCTTTGCCCGGCTCTCCAGTCTGTCCAGATCTCGCTGCATGGCTGCACAGCCTTCCGGTGTATCAACCTATCCTCCCAGTTTGGTATCATCAGCAAACTTGGCTGAGGGTACACACTACCCCTTCATCCAGGTTGTTGATGAAGATGTTGACTAAGACTGGATGCAGTACTGACCCCTGGGGAACACCACTAGCTACAGGTCTTCAGTGGTGCTCTGCACTGTGGATTACAGCCCTCTGAACTCAATTGTTTAGCCATTTCACAATCCATCTCACTGTCTACCCTTCTAACCCATGCTTCCCAAGCTTACATTAGAGGATGTTATGGGAGACCATGTTAAAAGCCTTGCTGAAGGTAGGCAACCTCCACTGCTCTTCCTGCATCTATCCATTCAGTAACACTATCATAGAAGGCTATCAGATCAGTCAAACACGTTCTTCTCTTGTTAAATCTGCGCTGGCTACCCAGATAACCTCCTTTCCTTCCATGTGCTTAGAGTTGACCTCCAGGGATGGATTAGAGCTCCCTTCACAGGGATGGAGGTGAGGCTGACTGGTTTTTAGTTTCCTGGGTCTATTTTCTTGTCCAGAGGAAGGACATGAAGATGATCAGAGGGTGGAGCACCTTCCCTAGGGGAACAGGCTGAAAGAGGTGGGACTGTTCAGCCTGGAGAGAAGGCTTCAGGGAGACCTTAAAGCAGCCTTCCAGTACCTGAAGGGGGCCTATGAGAAAGCCAGAAAGGGAGTCTTTTACAAGGCTTGTAGTGATAGGATGAGAGGGAATGGATTTGAAGCTTGAGGAGGATAGATTTAGACTGCAGAATAGGAATAAATTCTGTTTTACAGCGAGTGTGTTGAGGCACTGGAAGAGGTTGCTCAGGGAGGTTGTTACTGCCCCCTCCCTAGAGGTGCTCAAAGCCAGGCTGCATGAGACCTTGAGCAACCTGGTGTAGTGGGAGGTGTCCCTGCCCCTGGCAGGGGGTTTGGAACTAGATGATCTTTAATGTCCTTTCCAACCTAAACCATTCTATGAATTTATGTACTAGCATCATTACAGAATTACTGGCTGAAATCCCTACCCAAATAGAGGCTGATCAATACTCTATATTGCAGTTTTCCTATTTATTTTTAATGGTGTTTTTTTTTTGTTGCTGTTATTTTGTTGTTCTGGGTTTTTTAATTAATTAATTCTTTCTAATATAGTTGTTATTATGTATTTATTGTGGGGATTTTTATTAATGTTTTCAATATGAAGAGGACTGAACAGAAATGATGTGGGTTGCATCAAGTGTGTTTCAAAGGCTGTAAATAAAATTTGGCTCAATTAAGGCCTCACAATGTACAAGAGGCTCTTTTATGATTGGGAGAAAAGCAATTTTCTTTTGGTGGGGAATAGTCCAATATGAGTGTGTGCTGCATAAAAATTATTGTCTCAGAGGGAGAAGGCTGGTCTCCTTTGTTAACAAGTGAGGGGACTTAGTGTGGAGTTGTTTTATATGTGTGTACTGATAGCTGCAGTTCGGTTGGGTTGTGGGTTTTTGGTTTGGGGTGTTTTGGTTTTTTGTTGGTTGGTTTCAGTTTTTTGGGTTTTGTTTGTTTGTTTTTTTAAAGTGATATAAGAAAGATCACAGAATGTTAGGGGCTAGAAGGGACCTCAAAAGATCATAGAATCATAGAATCAATAAGGTTGGAAGAGACCTCAAAGATCATCAAGTCCAACCTGTCACCCAACACCTCATGACTACTAAACTATGGCACCAAGTGCCATCTCCAGTCCCCTCTTAAACATCTCCAGGGCTGGTGACTCCACCACCTCCCTGGGCAGCCCATTCCAATGGCTAACAACTCTCTCTGTGAAGAACTTTCTCCTCACCTCCAGCCTAAACTTACCCTGGCGCAGCCTGAGATCATGCAGTCCGACCCCGCTGCCAGAGCAGGCTCACCTATACCAGACAACACAGGAATGCATCCAGGCAGGTCATGAGTATGTCCAGAGAGGGAGAGTCCACAACACCCCTAGGCAGCCTGTTCCAGTGTTCTGTCACCCTCAAAGTGAAAACATTTTCCCTCATGTTTCCATGGAACTTCCTATGCCTGAACTCCCACCCATTGCCCCTTGTCCTGTCATTGGGCATCACCGAGCAGAGCCTGGCTCCATCCTCTTGTCTTATAATAGAAGTTACTGTTTCCTGGGAATGACCTGTGTACCAGCTAGGCTCTCCATAGCCAAATGCTCTGCCTCATGGGAGGGTGGTTATGCTGAGAGTATTACTGCCACTTCTTTTCTTAGTATTTCCCCAAGAAAAAGCACTTCTGCAGTTCAAGGTTTCAGCTCTTAAATCCTGATATCTGATAGCTGTGCTTAGCATGCAGGGGTCTGTTAATCTAACACAGTATGTTTTTCTCAGAGAAAGTTCTTTCCCTCCCCCCCCCCCCCCCCCCAGCCTAACACCTGCTTTATTCTTGCAGAATTCCTAGCTTTCTGATAGTGGCTCTGAGAGTGATGCCACAAACTGAAATCACAAACAGGGGAATTAGTTTTCAGGAAAGGACTACATGGAGGGACAAGATAAATAATGTGAAAACAAAGCTCTTGTTTTCTTCCAGTGTTCTTTTGAGACTGGGCTAAAATGAGAAAAACGCGTGCGGGGTTGGGAAAACAAATACAAGCAACCTGATCTACTGCATAAGCAGAAGTCAAAATGAAAATGTTCAAGTATTTTAGAAAGCATCATGAGATCTTTAAAGGATTGAACCTGACCTCTCCATAACCTCCATGGGCTCAGAGACAAAAGGACGTGCCAAAAGGAAGCACATCTGAAAGCATTACAGCAGTGTGCTCTGGACAATGGAAATGCTGAGCACCGTGGTATTCAGGGTATCACAGTATCACAGTATAACTAAGGTTGGAAAGGACCTCGAGGATCATCGAGTCCAACCTATCAACACAGACCCCATGACTAGACCATGGCACCAAGTGCCACGTCCAATCTCCTCTTGAACGCCTCCAGGGACGGTGACTCCACCACCTCCCTGGGCAGCACATTCCAATGATGAACAACTCTCTCAGTGAAGAACTTTCTCTTCACCTTGAGTCTAAACCTCCCCTGGCGCAGCTTGAGACTGTGTCCCCTTGTTCTGGTGCTGGTTGCCTGGGAGAAGAGACCAACCCCCTCCCAGCTACAACCACCTTTCAGGTAGTTGTAGAGGGCAATGAGGTCTCCCCTGAGCCTTCTCTTCTCCAGGCTAAATAATCCCAGCTCCCTCAGCCTCTCCTCAGAGGGCTGTGCTCAAGGCCTCTCCCCAGTCTTGTTGTCCTTCTCTGGACACGTTCAAGTGTTTCGATGTCCTTCTTAAACTGAGGGGCCCAGAACTGGACACAGTACTCAAGGTGCAGCCTAACCAATGCAGAGTCCAGGGGTACAATGACTTCCCTGCTCCTGCTGGCCACACTATTCCTAATGCAGGCCAGGATGCCATTGGCCCTCTTGGCCACCTGGGCACACTGCTGGCTCATTTTCAGGCAGCTGTCAATCAGCACCCCCAGGTCCCTCTCTGTTTGGGAGCTCTCAGCCACTCTGACCCCAGCCTGTAGCTCTGCATGGGGTTGCCATAGCCAAAGTGCAGCACCCAGCACTTGGACTTGTTGAATACCATCCCATTGGACTCCACCCATCTGTCCAGTCTGTCGAGGTCCCTCTGCAGGGTATTTGCATGGAGATTCTATGGCACAGTGTATCAGTGTTGAGACAGACAACGTTCTTAAAAGTAATACCATTTTAAAAAATAAAACAATTACTTGGATACAGGTTCCAAGGCAGTACAGAGTGTGAGGGGAGTCTCAGTGTATGAATTAGAGTTGTGCATTTCAGACCTGAGTTTCACACCATTTTCCACCCCTTCCCACCTTTCCCATCTGAACTGAGAATTGTTAATTATGGGAAGATATTTATTGCAAAGACAGGAAGAGTGAATGAGCTAAGAATTAGATATAAATAATGACTCTTGTTTATTGTTTTAAAGAGAAGATTCTTGAGCTAGCTGATTTCTTAATTACTCTGGTGACGAAGAAATTCTTCATTGAGAGAGTGATTGCCCATTGGAATGGGCTGCCCGGGGAGGTGATGGAGTCGCCATCACTGGAGGTGTTTAGGAGGAGACTTGATGGGGTGCTTGGTTGCATGGTGTAGTTGATTAGGTGGTGGTGGATGATGGGTTGGATGGATGATCATGTAGGTCTCTTCCAACCTGGTCTATTCCATTCCATTCCATTCCATTCCATTCCATTCCATTCCATTCCATTCCATTCCATTCCATTCCATTCCATTCCATTCCATGCTGTTCACATTGCAGCTGACAGTCAATAGATGTGGAAGCAATTGTCAACAAGAAACAAATGCTAAACGAGTTAAGATCAGGATAACAATGCTTCTTTAAAGGATTGCTTAAATACAACTTTGCTTATGAAGGCAAGTAACCAAGGACATTCCGCTCATCTTTTTGCACTAAGCTGGCCTCACGTTTTCTCCCACAGTGTAAATTTTTATATGCACATAATTGGATTTGTACAATCATCCTAGGGGACAGATTTCTACATTACTGAATTAGACATGGAGATAGCTAATGGCTGGCACCAGTCCTTGCCAAGGTGGTTGGAAACATAAATGCTGAAAGCCACAGCATTGTTTTTGTTCTTCTTATTTTTTCCCCCAATCAAACTAAATTCATAAGCTAATGCAACCTACAAATCTTGTGTTTCCCCCCACCCCCCGAATTGTAAATGCAAGAAATTTAAAGAGAAGACCTGTTTTAATCTGTAAAACATTCTGCTGTCTGCCTCAACAAGGTGTTAAGCAGAAAATGCTAGTGAAAATATGCCTGAAACAGTTGTAGAAGTGCTTCGTACAGCCGTGTGCATTTGCATGCTCCTACTGACTTCTGCAGTTATTGTTCCTCCATGTCAGCGAGATTCATTACATGTAAATTGAAATTTCAGTATAAAAGGCCAGTTGGGGTTTTAGTTCTGCATTACTGGAGGATTTGTTGGTTCAACAATAATGTTTGTCAATTTTTCATATTTCTTCTACATTTTAATTATAACTCATCAAATCTTAACCGATTACTCCTGGGTTAGACTCAGAAGACTGCCACTGAAGGGTGTTTTAATTTAATGGAAGCTGCATAACATCTGTTTCTAATGTTTTAAAAGCCAATTTATATGGAAATTTGCTTTAGTGGGAAGTCAATGGATATGTAGTTTTCTAACACCTCTTGTAAGAATCCAAAACCTGAATTAAAGCAGCAGCAAAACAATGCCACTCTTTTGTTTTTTTTTGATTGCATTTTCACAGCCTTTCATTTTTGCCCTTTTCCTTCTGCTGAAATGAAGGTTTTATTTGTTTTTTACAGTCGGGCTATCAAGACAAACCAAGACCTCCTTCCCGAGACGCCGTGGACCCACATCTTCTACAATGACTTCTGGGGAACGCTGCTAACTCACAGTGGGAGCCACAAGTCCTACAGACCTCTCTGCACGCTCTCCTTTCGCATTAACCACGCTGTTGGAGGGATGGACCCGTGGGGCTACCACCTTGTAAACGTTCTGTTACATGCTGCAGTCACAGGCCTTTTCACAAACTTCTCCAGGATCCTCTTTGGGGATGGGTACTGGACCTTGATAGCAGGCCTGCTGTTTGCATCTCATCCCATCCACACAGAAGCCGTAGCGGGGATCGTGGGGAGGGCGGACATTGGAGCCTGCCTCTTCTTTCTGCTTTCCCTGATGTGTTATGTGAAGCACTGCTCTACCAGGGGTTCTTCACTGAGTACTTGGGGCTGGATCCTGGGAGCAGGGCTGTGTGCAGGGTGCAGCATGCTGTGGAAGGAGCAAGGAGTGACTGTTCTGGCCATTTCAGCAGTGTATGATATCTTTGTGTTTCATCGACTGAAAATGCCTCAGGTCATTCCTGCTTTGTACAAGGTGAGTCTTCTTTCCTTTAAGCTATTGGTAAGGCACCAATCACTGTTAAACAGGTGCTAAATGAGTTTTCAAGTACACAATAATTCTTCATAGTTTAGTCCCAGAAACAAGCACAGCTGTCTAATGCTGAAAGAACATTTAGAGCACTTCAGTATGTGGGTTTTCTTCTTGTACGTTTTGTTTAAACAATCCTTGCTATTACTTCACAATGGGGATGTTTTGTTGTTTTTTTTTCCCCAATTACTTTCCTTGCTTCCAGCAGTTCCCTCCTCATTCTGTTTACCATTGAGCACTGGATATCTGTCTGTCTTTTGTAAAGAATTCATTCATGCTCTTAGCCACTTGTGTCTTGCAAACTCAGCTTAGTTTGATGTGCAAATGCTGATATCATCTATAGGCTCCCTGAGGCAAAGGTAGTGTCTTGCTCTTTTGGTATAACAAAGGTGTGCAGAACCTGACTGTATGCCTTTGGCATGTACTTTTTTCTCTCCCTAGTCGGAGCTATAACTCATATGTATTATTTAGCCTTAGCACAAGAAATACTTCTCCTTTAAAAAACTTATAAAAAAAAAAAAGGCAAGAAAAAGAAAGAAACAAGTCCACCAAAACATCATCAGTAAATTTGCTGACAACACCAAGCTGGGGACAGGAGTTGATCTGCTGGAGAGTAGAGAGGCTCTTGCAGAGGAACCTCGACAGGCTGGACAGATGGGCAGAGTTCAAGGGCAGGAGACTGAACACATCCAAGTGCCAGGTTCTGCACATTGGCCACAGCAACCCCATGCAGTGCTACAGGCTGGGGTCAGAGTGGCTGGAGAGCAGCCAGGCAGAGAGGGACCTGGGTGTGCTGGTCGATGGTAGGATGAACATGAGCCTGCAGTGTGCCCAGGCAGCCAAGAGGGCCAATGGCATCCTGGCCTGCATCAGGAACAGTGTGGCCAGCAGGAGCAGAGAGGTCATTCTGCCCCTGTACACTGCACTGGTTAGGCCACACCTCGAGTCCTGTGTCCAGTTCTGGGCCCCTCAGTTTAGGAAGCAGGTTGAGTTGCTGGAGCGTATCCAGAGAAGGGCAACAAAGCTGGGGAGGGGCTTGGAATACAAGCCCTATTAGGAGAGACTGAGGGAGCTGGGGTTGCTTAGCCTGGAGAGGAGGAGTCTCAGAGGTGACCTTATTGCTCTCTACAACTACCTGAAGGGTGGTTGTAGACAGGCAGATCTTGGTCTCTTCTCCCAGGCTGGATGTTAGAAAGAAGTTCTATACAGAGAGAGTGATTGCCCATTGGAATGGGCTGCCCAGGGAGGTGGTGGAGTCGCCGTCATTGGAGGTGTTCAGGAGGAGACTTGCTGGGGTGCTTGGTGCCATGGGGTAGTTGTTTAGGTGGGTTGGATTGGTTGATGGGTTGGACACGATGATCTTGAATGTCTCTTTCAACCTGGTTTATTCTATTATTCTATTGTATTATTCTAAAACCCCCTAACTTCTGTCCCTCAAACCCACATATATTATAGTGGTACCCAGAAACCCCAGCTGAAATCAAGACTCGTTTACATTGGTTGCTGTGTGAATGACTAAGCTAAGTCTATGTCATTAAATTTTCAGTGAAATGGCTTTCTTTCAAAAAATACTGACTTGACAGTAGGAAAACATTTCGTAGGGATGTGTGTTGTAACATTTGTCAGTGAGACATAACTTAGAGAAAACCATAAAACGAAGCGCGGCTTTCAATCTAACTCAAAACAGTCTATGGCCGAGAAGGCCGATGGGATCCCGGGGTGCATTAAGAAGAATGTGTCCAGCAGATCGAGGGAAGTTCTCCTCTCCCTCTACTCTGCCCTAGTGAGGCCACACCTCAAATATTGTTTCCAGTTCTGGGTACCCCGGTTCAAGAGGGACAGGGATCTGCTGGAGAGAGTCCAACAGAAGGCTACAAGGATGATGAAGGGACTGGAGCACTGCCTTATGAGGAAAGGCTGAGAGACTTGGGGCTGTTTAGTTTGGAGAGGAGATGACTGAGAGGGAATCTAAGAAATGACTATAAATATCTGAGGGCTGAGTGTCAGGAAGGAAGGTACAGACTCTGCTCTCTTGTAGCCTGTGATAGGACAAGGGGCAATGGATGTAAACTACAGGACAGGAGGTTCCACCTCAACATGAGGAATAACTTCTTTACTGTAAGAGTGACAGAGCACTGGAACAGGCTCCCTAGAGAGGCTGTTGAGACTCCTTTGCTGGCAACTTTTCAGACCCATCTGGATGTGTTCCTGTGTGACCTGTACTAGATTCCATGGTCCTGCTCTGGAAGGGTTACAGAATTAGTGAGGTTGGAATAGACCTCTGAAATCATCAAGTCCAGCCTATGATCTAACACCACCACATCAGCTGAACCATGCCATCAAGTGCCACATCCAATCTTTTCTTAAAGGCCTCCAGTGATGGTGACTCCAGCACCTCCCTGGGCAGCCCATTTCAGAGCCTAATCAGCCTTTCTGTGAGGAAGTGCTTCCTAATTCCTTCCAGTATCTGAAGGGGGCCTAGAGGAAGGCTGGGGAGGGACTTCTCAGGATCTCAGGGAGTGATAGGACTAGGGGGAATGGAATGAAGCTGGAGGTGGGGAGGTTCAGACGGGATGTGAGGAGGAGGTTCTTCACCATGAGAGTGGTGAAGCCCTGGAATGGGTTGTCCAGGGAGGTGCTTGGGGTCCCATCCTTGGAGGTGTTTAAGCCCAGGCTGGATGAGGCTCTGGGCAGGCTGATCTAGTGTGGGGTGTCCCTGCCCATGGCAGGGGGGTTGGAACTAGATGATCCTTGTGGTGCCCTCCAACCCTGACTGATTCTATGATTCTATGATCATGCTCTTTTCTGAGAAAACTGAAAAAGAAGGAGTGATTTTCATTTTGTTTTTAACTCCTCTATATTGGAGCATTTAAGCTGCCTGTTGTCAGTAGCCAAGTACTGTATGTTACGTGCTACACTTAGCTCTGAGTGGAAGCAAGCAGTGCACTAATCCAGTTTGTGGGTTGCTTTTTTTAAGTGCATCTGTAAAAGCAAGCTTTAGTCTGAAAATTATAGGATGAGATTTTGTAAAGTGCTTCAGGGAGTTTGGTTCATAACTCTGTAGCCTACGCTCTAGAATTAAGCAGTAATAGAAACATGCTTATGGCACGCAGAGAATTCTGAACATCTTTTGCATGACCAAACTATATCAGTGTTCCTCACAGCCTCTTCTCATTGCAGCCTGCACTAACCGAGATAGTCAGGAAGTTTTTTTCTAGTGCAGAACACTTATGGTTCAAAATCCAAACCTTTGTAGATGTTTCTGATCAACTTTTCATGGGGAGAAGCTTTTTCTTTTTGCCCCTTTTACACTTCAGGGCCATGATCCAGAAGAGATCTAAGTAATGTAGGTGAAATGCAAGCTTCCACATACTAACTCTCTGAAAACAAAGCCTTTCCTGCTAGTTGGGGAGCTCTACATCTTGGACACCTAGCTTGTGCAAGTGTTTCTAGCCAGCATCAGACTTGTCTTGGACAGCAAACTAGTGTCAGTGCCTTTCCCCCCCCAGCTGTAACAATAGAAATAATAAGTCTTTGCTTTGTAGACAAACCTCTATGGAGATTGGATTTTAGCTGGAGAGAATTTTATGGGAAGAGACTATGGTGAACAAAATCAGGAATATTTTAGCTTAATCTGCCAGAAATACATTTCAGCACTCACTAAATTACCAGGCTACCTTTTCTTGTATATCTGTTTAGGATGAGTGCTGTTGACCAAGTTTTACCTGAAGACTGAGCAAGTCTTTGTTCATTCATTTACAGCGATGAGGAGCTCAGTTAGGAGCTTCAGTTATGAAATATCTTCAGCAAGGCTCTTTTTTTGCTAATATTTGACAAACAGCACTCACAAATTACATACATTTTCATAAGAACTTACATCTTGCAGGGCTTGGGATGCCAAGAATGTCTTCATTGACCTAGCCTCTTAGGAGAAGTGTTTCTTTTGAAGTGCTTGTCTGTGTAGTCTTTTGTGCTCCTGACTTTGCATGGCCTCTACCTTTAGCATCACAGTTTCCTGTTCCCAGGCACTCCATGGGAAATAAAGGAATTAAACAGAAGCCTTTTGTAAGGATAATCACTGTATATTCAAAAGAAATGCATAAAGACAGGTGTATGAAATTGGAACAAAGGTAGCACTTCAAAAGGAAATTGGAGGAAATGCCTCAGCCTTCTGGAGAGCTTCACATTGTGCGATAAAATCATTCCAGGGCAATAAAAACACTGCAAATTATCTAAACAAAGGTACTGAAAATAATTATCCTCCTGCATTGCCTTCTTTTCAGTCAGTATTTTCTGGAGAACTTTTTTTCCTTTGTTTGTATTTCCCTTGGTCTTTGTGTTTTGCTCCTCTTCAGAAAATACTGGTTAGAGAACATGCAGGTTGGTGAGACTCCCTCTGGCCTGCTCCATCTGAAGACTGGAAATTGTTTTCAAAGGATGCTGGTTAGTTGATAAGAGTGGTTTGGGTGGAGCAAGTGCGCGTGGCCTTGGGAAATCTGGGGTTTGGTTGCAGAGTATCTGACCAATATTTGGTAAGTCCTGACCATCCTAACAGGTTGGATACAGGTTGGATACTGTTCTATTGAATAGAATAGAATAGAATAGAATAGAATAGAATAGAATAGAATAGAATAGAATAGAATATACCAGACCAGGTTGGAAGAGACCTTCAAGATCATCACGTCCAGCCCATCAACCAATGCAACCCACCTAAACAACTAACCCATGGCACCAAGCACCCCATCAAGTCTCCTCCTGAACACCTCCAATGACGGTGACTCCACCACCTCCTTGGGCAGCCCATTCCAATGGGCAATCACTCTCTCTGTATAGAACTTCTTCCTAACATCCACCCTGAACTTCCCCTGGCGCAGCCTGAGACTGTGAATGAAATTACTTTTTAGGTTTGGTTTCAAATAATTTCAAGATTATTTCATTGTAGGGTTGACATTTTAAAGTGATCATTTGAGTCTTCTGAAATAATTAGTAAAAGAGAGCCAAGTTTCCTTACTAAATGCTTTGGTTTTACTTTAATTCTATGTGTTTATATATACAATGGGGTTGGTTTTTTTTGTTTGGTTTTGGTTTACTTTTTGGTTTTGGTTTACTTTTTGGTTTGGATTTTTCTTGTTCTATATTTAAAATAGTCGAAGCCCTGAAGTGTGTGGCTGACAGATTAATTTTTGCCCGATGCAGGATTAAAGCACTTGCATGAAAATGAAGAAATCTTTCAGCTCTGTATCTCTTTGGGATCATTTGACTGTTGCCTTTTTCTTGCTGCTACTTTGGCCTTAAACGTGTCCCCAGTGAGAACTGTCAAATTCTTTCCTCCCAGAGCAAACTAAAATCTCCTTAAGCAAACAAAATCAACCTTTTTTTGATTAAGGGGCTTATTTCTTTAATATTTTTTCCTAGACTTTTGCTTACATGAAGAGACATTCCTGCATTGCAAATTCCATGAGACCAACCTGTGACAGATGAGTCATCCTGTATTAGCCAACCAGCTCAGGCATCCAAAAAACACGAGTGAGGTTTAAAGAGAAAGAAAAAAACTGCCCACCAAACAAACCCCCATTCTGGTCAGAGGATTCTTTATTGGAATGTCTAGGCAAATAGAATCAAATTGGTGTCCATCTCCCTGTTCTAGAATTTGTGCTTGGTGTTTTCCCTGAACACATACTGGGGGTGGGCAACTGCAGGGAAAAGGGGGGAAGAAGACATCAAAAAGGGCAGTCTAGGAAAAAGTTACGGTCTTTTGTAGTGCATTGAAGGGGAAATGTGTAGAGTGCAGCCAAGGAAGAAAGGAGAATAATTTTAAGAGGTTGTTAGCAAAAATCTGTACTAAATAAGTAAGCAGTAATGATATGAAATGGAATGGTAGAAAGAAGCTACCCATTTCAATCTACCTAACCTTAAGCTAAACTTTGTCTAGCTGAGCTGACACAATTGTTTCCCAGGCTGTGCACCAAACTGGAACCAAGAGAAATGCAGGTGAAAAATAACCCTTAAGCTTCCTCCTAGCCCTGCAGATATCCCAGATACATCTTCTATCAGTTCAGTTGTATCCAGTCCTCATCATTTGTCTTACAAACAGCTGTACTGGTGAATACTGAGAGGATACCTCACACTAGATTATCCCTTTGCAAAAAGGGATGAAGCACATAGCACTTCTGACCCACTCCTGCAGGAGGGAAGTAATAAAGCCCAGCACATTCTGCCTCCTCCTCTCATATCAGTGCAGCAAGAAGGGAAGAAGTTCTACACAGAGAGAGAGATTGCCCATTGGAATGGGCTGCCTGGAGAGGTGGTGGAGTCACCATCACTGGAGGTGTTCAGGAGGAGACTTGATGGGGTGCTTGGTGCCATGGGTTAGCTGTTTAGGTGGGTTGGATTGGTCGATGGGTTGGACATGATGATCTTGAAGGTCTCTTCCAACCTGGTTTATTCTATGTAATTCTATGTAATTCTGATTCTATGAAAGCTGAGGTTAGGGACAAAGACAAGGAGCAGGGAGCAAGCATTTGGAGGGCATGGGTGATTAAGGACATGGGCTAGTTTGTTGCCAGACTGTAGATTTCAGCTTCTATAAGGTGTTTTTGGAATATTCCACAGGGGAACCCAACAGGATTAGTTATGTTTAAAGAACAGTAAAATCACTGACCATCTTCAGGATGGACAGTGAAAGCTGAGGTGCTAAAAGCAGCTTCAAAAATGCTTGGGGTGATAAGCCTGATGTTTTTTCCCCATTTTATTCTTATCTTGGGATTGTGTGTCCAAAAAATATGAAATAGTGGCTACTACACAAGAGCAGTAGCTGTTTACTGAGCTTGCATCTATTATCATGAGAGTCCTGATCTGTCATATCAAGTCCGTGACAGCATCCCTGTGCGATTTGAGTAGACGGCCAGGGCTTCTGAACAAGGCAGCTGCAGAGCAGGACCACAAGCAGAGCAGATGACTGTTACCCCTTATTTAGAAGCTATCTTAATACACTTTAAACATGTATATTGAAGCTACTTACTGAACTATCAAGTTTTTCTCTGTCATCTGCATGTTGGTTATTCACTAGAACTTGGCTGCTGATTTTTTCCCTTGTGCCAAGCCTTGTGTTCTCGTCTGCCTGCGATGCTCTCGCTCTGGCTGGCAAAGCTGTTGGTCTGGACCCCATTTCATTTGGTTAGCTCTGTTTTATTCTGTCTGACTGGCTGACAAGAACGTATTTGCTGCCTTTAAGTCAGCAGATTTTGAGGCTAGTGTGTTTATTGAGGTCATAAATGAGTTGTCTGAAGTGAGAACAATTAGGGGGGAAAAAAAAAGTAAAATGATGTTCTACTGGGACAAAGTGTTCCTTGTGGAAGAAAATTAGAGTTTTCTTTGATTTCCCCCCCCACCCTCCTCCCCCAGCATTTTAGACCTTGAGTCATTTTCCAGTGTAAATTGTGTTGTGGGTATTCAGATTGATTGAGTTGTTATGTACGATAGGCACCAGATGATTGCACCGCTCAGCAGCTAATCTTGCTCAAGTCAAACCACCAGATTTGTAGGGGTGGGAGAGGGGAACCTAAATGCAGGAGAGAGCTGTGAGCAAGCATGTAATTATAGAAAATATGCAAATTCAGATGCCTAATTCCTTTGTGCTCGGAGAAATAGAACCACCATTGAGAAGAGAACCATTAATCAATTCTTGCAGTCCAATTAATACAATTAATAGCACAAAGCTAATAGAAACTTAGCCCTTTCTCTTTTTTTCTTGTAGTGGAAATGGAGCTGGACAATATCAGCAGCTAAAAACGATGGAGGCAATGACTTTAAAGCTCATTTTTGATATCACAGTGATTATAAAATATTTATTGCTCTGATTTTTTTTAGTATCTTTTCTTTGTTTTTGGTAATGCAGAGAAACTGCCTTGCAGGAACAGCTAAACCAGATGTATGTTTTACTAATGTTTCACTGCTATGGCACAGCAACGTTCTACCAGATCAACATATTGTTAGTACAGAGGGTTTGTTATACTAAGTAAGGAAACCTCTCTTTTCCCATCACTTATTTGATTAAAGTCTCCCTCTGGGAGGTCTGTCTAACATGTGGAATTAGTTATTGGTATCTGTAGCTTAACATGAGCCACAAATTGGATTGCAGGATGCATTATCTAACTTTCTGTGCTATTATAACAGTATTGGTTTTGTGAAAAGCAGTTTTATTGGAGGCCTATATTTTATTTAAGGTGATGGTGCAAACCTGGGGCCTCCATGGATGGAGAGGGTCAACCACCAAACCCAAGTTTTATAAAACACTGCTTTCTTTTATGGCCTTAGTTGTGGGATGATTGTATGATTCCTACTCAAAACAGGACCTGCTGGGTATTAGGTAAAGCTACTGATTTCTTGAGAACACTCTAAGCTTGAAGTAAGCCACTTTCTGCATTTCCTGCCCCCCCCCCCCCCCCCCCCCCCCCCCCCTTCTCTTTGAAGTTGCTACTTTTAGAACTATCATGATTTGGAAAGCAATTTCAAAATGAAAGGCTGCACTTGGTTTAGATTTGCAGCTTTATTCTTCTCTTCTGAGGAGCTCTAAAGCCTCAGTGATGTAGTTGTCAGTCTTGCTGGGAAAACCTCTTCTCCATCTACAAGTCATACAATTTTGCAGCAGTGTTTTATCACTGTTCCAAATGTAACTGGGATGGTTTATTGTCTACTATCTAAGGAATTTTATTAGGCTTGAACTTACCCACAAGCCTGGATATTTTGTCAGATTTTATCACCATTGCTGTTGTTATCACTATTACTACTGCTATTACTATTACTTTGTAAGTTATTTTTCTCAAACACTTGCATGGGTATGGCCAAGCCTTAGCCTTGTGCCTTTGAAATGCAGTGTTCAGATGGTTAGGGCAGCAGCTGTTGCCTGGCAGGAGAGGCTTCATGCTTGCAGTCGGATATTTAGTAAGTATACTTTTCCTTGAGACTGCTTTTGGCCCAGTTAAAAATAATAAATAACTTGCAGCTTCAAAACATGATGACCTGACCTCTTGCAGGTTCATTTTCTCTAACAAGAGCTGCATATTCAAGTGCACTAAGCTGTTAAATGTGGCATTTGTGTGCTGAGTAACCTATTGCATTTCAAGAGCTGCGGAAAAGATTGGGAGCTCCATTGCCAGCTGGGGCCCACTTTGTTCCCTAGCTGTGATCTCTCATTCTGCGGTGGTCAGCTGGGGGTTAATTTGTCTGTCAGCTTGAAGCCTGTACCGAGCTGTGGAAATGCTGAGACTAATGTGCCTGCACATACATCTCTCATATTTGTGGATGAACCAGCCTGGTGCTCTTCGCTTCACTCTGCTGGATGGCAGCAGCATGAGGCCGGTACGGTCTTGACCATCTCTCCCCCTTCTCACAGCAGATATTTCCTAGACAAAAGAAGCTTTTTGCAATGTGCTTCTTTCTTGGTGATTTCAAGTAGCTAATAGTAGTGTTTCCTGTAGTTCCCACAGCTCCTTGCTGCTTTTCCTTTTGATCCTGAGACACGAAAAGCAAGATTGGCCTCCTCTATCTATTTTCTCAGAGATACTGATCTCCTGCAGGTCCCTGTGATGTTAGTGGAGTGGTACTGAATTGGACATCAATATGTTAAAAATAGCTGTTGGTTCATGAACATGTTTTAGTGGGATGAATTAAACCACTGAAAGAGATCCCATATGAGAGAAATGCAGCATAAATGCAGCATCCTAAGACAAATTTATCAAATGTTGTATTTTTTTTAAGCTGTGTTACTGTGGTCCCTGGCTTAAAATGGATTGGTTTTTAATATTAAATCTGTAATGTCTTTATTGGAATTGCTACTAAAAGTCTGCATTACTTTTGTCTGCCCACTTGAACAGTGCCATATCCAGCTGGCCACCAGTCACTAGTGGTGTCCCCCATCCTCTTGAATATCTTCATTGATGATGTGGATGAAGGGATTGAGTCAGTCATCAGCAAATTTGCAGATGACACCAAGTTGGGGGCAGATATTGATCTGTTAGAGGGCAGAAGGGCTCTGCAGAGGCACCTCGACCGACTGGACAGATGGGCGGAATCCAACAGGATGACATTTAACAATTCTAAGTGCCGGGTGCTACACTTTGGCCACAACAATCCCATGCAGAGCTACAGGCTGGGGTTGGAGTGACTGGAGAGCTGCCAAACAGAGAGAGACCTGGGGGTACTGATTGACAGCCAGCTGAACATGAGCCAGCAGTGTGCCCAGGTGGCCAGGAAGGCAAATGGCATCCTGGCCTGCATCAAGAATAGTGTGGCCAGCAGGAGCAGGGAAGTCATTGTGTCCCTGTACTCTGCACTGGTTAGGTCACACCTTGAATACTGTGTCCAGTTCTGGGCCCCTCAGTTTAGGAAGGACATTGAAACACTTGAACGTGTCCAGAGAAGGGCACGTTCTGGGGAGAGGCCTGGAACACAAGCCCTATGAGGAGAGGCTGAGGGAGCTGGGATTGTTTAGCCTGGAGAAGAGGAGGCTCAGGGGAGACCTTATTGCTCTCTACAACTATCTGAAAGGGTGGTTGTGGCCAGGACGGGGTTGGTCTCTTCTCCCAGGCAACCAGCACCAGAACAAGGGGACACAGTCTCAAGCTGTGCCAGGGGAAGTTTAAACTCGAGGTGAGGAGAAAGTTCTTCACCGAGAGAGTCATTTGTCATTGGAATGTGCTGCCCAGGGAGGTGGTGGAGTCACCATCCCTGGAGCTGTTCAAGAGGAGATTGGACGTGGCACTTGGTGCCATGGTCTAACCATGAGGCCTGTGGTGACAGGTTGGACTTGATGATCTTTGAGATCTCTTCCAACCTTAGTGATACTGTGTGAATTCTACAATAAGATTTTGCAGACTATGTTTGATTGTGCTTCTGTGGAAAGGTGGAAAAGGCAAAGGTTTCTTTAATACATGAGCAAGTAAATTAAAGAAGAAGAGACACCTCTTCATATTGACAGAGATTGTGAAGACATGAAAAAACTTCAGTTTAACAGAGAGGCTGGTTTGCTACAGAAAGGTCGTCACAGTCTTCAGTCTTGCATAAGATTTATGCTGCATGATAGCGTGCAAAGGACTCTCTGGTTTTCTATTCTTCCTCCTGGCTTAAAAGGGACCTCTTTGGAGGCACAGGGTGAAAAATCTTCCAGGGACTTTGCACAGTTGTTTTCAGCATGCACTTTTCACCCTGAAGTTGCATGCCAGTTGCTTCCATCGAGAAGAGTGTGGGTTTTTCATGGTGGTGTTTCATTGCAGGGCATTGGGGGACTTGCTGCTCACCACTTTACAAAACATGTGCAAACAATAGCAGTCTGACAGTGCTGCTCCCCTAGCTTGTAATGTCTCCAAAATATTTAATGAATCAAGTGAAAGCATCAAGCTGACCACCGTGTGTACCAAGTGTATTTCAGCACATAAGGAATATTTGCAGGTCTTGATGTCTCTTAGTTTTGGTGATTACTTTAGCTCCCTTATTGAAGCAGCTTTGTAAAGCTGTTTTCCTAACACCTGACAATTTTCCTGTGTAAGGTAGCAGTGTCGAAGAACAGTTAAATTTCATGGGTTGTTTTTCTTTGTAAGGATGGTAAACATATTTGAAAATATATTGAATAGAATAGAATAGAATAGAATAGACCAGGTTGGAAAAGATCTTTTGAGCACAAGCCCTATGAGGAGAGGCTGAGGGAGCTGGGGTTGTTTAGCTTGGAGAAGAGGAGGCTCAGGGGAGACCTCATTGCTGTCTACAATTAACTGAAGGGAGGTTGTAGCCAGGTGGGGGGTTGGTCTCTTCTTCCAGGCAACCAGCACTAGAACAAGAGGACACGGTCTCAAGCTGTGCCAGGGGAGGTTTAGGCTGGATGTTAGGAAGAAGTTCTTCATAGAAAGAGTGATTGGCCATTGGAATGTGCTGCCCAGGGAGGAGGTGGAGTTACCATCACTGGAGGTGTTTAGGAAGAGACTGGATGGGGTGCTTGCTGCCATGGTTTAGTTGGTTAGATGGTGTTGGGTAATAGTTGGACTCGATGATCTTGAAGGTATTTTCCAACCTGGTCTGGTCTGGTCTATTCTATTATTCTATTCTATTCTATTCTATTCTATCATCAAACTAGTTGATTTGTGGTCCGTTCAAAAGTCCAACCTATCCCCCAACACCATATAATTAACTAAACCATGGCATTAACTGCCTCATCCAGTCTCCTCTTAAACACTTCCAGTGATGGTGACTCCACCACCTCCCTGGGCAGCCCATTCCAATAGCCTGTCACTCTTCCTGTGAAGAACTTGTTCCTAACATCCAGCCTAAACCTCCCCTGGCACAGCTAGAGACTCTGTCCTCTTGTTCTGATGCTGGTTGTCTGGGAGAAGTATATTAAGTATTTTACGCAGAGATGAGGGAACCTGGGGACCTGTGAACTTTGAGGGATAAGAAATATATGCAGCTGTGGCTCATCTTCTATTTTCCATTTCCATTCATGAGCTGGAAAGCCATGTCCCTTTCCCCTCCAGCTCTGCTTCTCCCATGAGTCAGTTGTCTGGGTGCTGGCCACAAAATGGGAAAAACAATGTGCAGTGATAAAGCTAAATGGTATCTCGATGAGATAAATAAGACCTGGTGTAATCCCTTCTGTGTAGATTTGTGTCAGGGGTTATGCCTTTCTCCTTAAACCCATTTTGGTGTCTTGGCTAAAATGCATTCATTAATGATCATATTCATCAAGTTTGCATCCCTTGTGTTTGTTAAATGCCTCACAGAAAGTTTACACCTGCACCTTGCATGCAAATGTTTAATCATGAGTCTTTTGCACTAGCCTCCTAATGTCATGTTTGGGTACCTAAATGTCCTGATTTGATGAAGTACTGAATTGCTTGTAGCTCCTTGTGGACTGCACTGAATGAATCCATTGCACTTCCTTGATCACAGCTAAATAGCAAGCTAGACTGTCTGCTCCCAGCAGTCAGGGCATGTATTAATAGATGTCAGAAAGAAAAACCTATATGTCCCCAACCAGAGTCAAATAGATTAGAGAGCAGGTGCAGCTTCTTGATACTGACTCCCAGCACTTCCAGGAAAGATAACACCGCTGAGATTTTTTGAGCATCTTAGTTGTGCTCACCTAAGTTTCAGAACTGTACTGCTTGGAAAGCCTTAATCTGTTCAATAAATTCTCTTCTCAAAGATGATTGTCTTCCTAGACTCCTAGATAAGAGAGCATCATTCCTGGTACATGAGCACAAGCTCTGATTTCCAGACCTAGGAGACATGTTTTGAAGGAGAAGGAACATACGCAAACCATGAGATACGATGAAGAGTTTTCTCTTTATACTAGGTTTTAATGGTTGCATGCACACTTTTTTTTCCCCCAAGTTGTGTGATTCTAAACATTAGCCTATATAGAATCATAGAATCCTCATAGAATCATGGAATTGTCAGGGTTCGAAGGGACCTCAAGGATCATCCAGTTCCAACCCCCCCTGCCACGGGCAGGGGCACTTCATACTAGATCAGGTTGCTGAGAGCCACGTCCAACTTGGCCTTAAAAACCTCCAGGGATGAGGCTTCTACCACCTCCCTGGTCAGTTTGTTCCAGTGTCTCACCACCCTCATGGTGAAGAACTTCTTCCTAACATCCAGTCTGGACCTACCCACTTCCAGTTTCGCTCCATTCCCCTTAGTCCTATCATTACCTGACATCCTAAAAAGTCCCTCACCAGCTTTCCTGTAAGCCCTCTTAAGATACTTCAAGACCACAGTAGGGCCTCCTCAGAGCCTTCTCTTCTCCCAACTCAATAGCCACAACTCTCTCAGTCTGTCTCCATAGGAGAGTTGCTCCAGCCCTCTGATCATCTTCATGGCCCTTCTCCAGACACATTCCACCATGCCAATATCTTTCCTGTAAAAGGGGCTCCAGAACTGGACTCAGTGTTCCAGGTGGGTTTTCACCCACCTGGAGTAGAGGGGGCGAATCACCTCGTTCAACCTGCTGGCCACACTTCTCCTGATGATGCAGCCCAGGGTACATTTGGCTTTCTGGGCTAGAAGTGCACACTGGTGGCTCATGCTGCGCTTCTCATCCACCAATACCCCTAAGTCCTTGTCTTCAGGGCTTCCCTCAAGCCAGTCACTGCCCAGCCTGTATTGGTGCCTGGAATTGCCCTGACCCAGATGCAATGGGAAGGTTATGAGTTCAAGCCTACAGTGGACAGTAGTGTCCTCCCTACTCTAGTCATGAGGTCTGTGGTAACAGGTTGGACTCAATGATCTTTGAGGTCTCTTCCAACCTTAGTGATACTGAATACTGAATACAGGAGCCTGCCCTTGGTCTTATTGAACTTCATGAGCTTGGCTTGGGCCCACCAGCTGCAATGTAGATTAGGTATGGGTAGGGAAGGAACCCAGGCTTGCAGTCCTATAGCTGACTTTATGGGTCAGTTGTTAAGAGGTAAATTTCTAGCCTCACTAATTTGAATGCCTCTTAGAAAAGAGCAGAATCCCCTGATGCTGTGGACAATCTACACAGGGAGGAGAGGGAGAACAAAATAGTTTTTAAGTTTCTAGGAAACCAATTGAAAATACAAGTGAGGAACTTCTGTTAAACTTGTCCAGAAGCCTTTGGAGGAAGGGAGTGAGAATTTGTGTACCTGGTGCTTAAATGCCAAGTAGAGCACATGTACTGTTTTATGATCAGAGCGGTAAGACTTTAACACATACACAGATGACTTCTAAGGCTTTTCATTTGGTTGGGTTGTGCAAAAGTCAGAGCTTCTGTAATATTTAATCACCAAAACCTTGTTTTTCTCCTTGACAATAAAAATCTGGAAATAAATTCCCATAGCAACGAAATCTTTAAAGTGAGTGTAGGAGCATACT
Organism: Melanerpes formicivorus; assembly: GCF_026170545.1. Lineage (NCBI taxonomy): Eukaryota > Metazoa > Chordata > Aves > Piciformes > Picidae > Melanerpes > Melanerpes formicivorus. Next base: position 39,423,905 of record NW_027142355.1, on the reverse strand, counting down.
GAGTTAATAAAGGCAATGAGGGAGCAGAGGAAAAGAGAGAGTAGAATTGTATCGAGTCTCCATAAATCCTTTCTCTCACAGAAAACAGGACTTTGGGGGTTATGGATACATTTTTCACATGTTTTATTCTGTATGTTTTAAAATCATCCTCAGCAACTTGTACTGCTGTAGAGAACAATGAAGGGTGCATCAACAGGAGTGTTACTTTAGAAGGGATGGTGAGATTACAGGTTATCTTCAAAACATGTTTATGGTAGTCCTATCTATTACTTGGAGACTTTTCTGTCATAGTATCATCACAGTATCAGTCAGGGTTGGAAGGGACCACAAGGATCATCTAGTTCCAACCCCCCTGCCATGGGCAGGGACACCCCACACTAGATCAGGCTGGACAGAGCCTCATCCAGCCTGCTCTTAAACACCTCCAGGGATGGGGCCTCAACCACCCCCCTGGACAACCCATTCCAGTGCTTCACCACCCTCATGGTGAAGAACCTCCTCCTCACATCCAGCCTGAATCTCCCCACCTCCAGCTTCATTCCCTTCCCCCTAGTCCTATCAGTACCTGAGATCCTAAGTCCCTCCCCAGCCTTCCTGTAGGCCCCCTTCAAATACTGGAAGGCCACAATGAGGTCACCTCGGAGCCTTCTCTTCTGCAGACTGAACAGCCCCAACTCCTTCAGTCTGTCCTCATAGGAGAGGTGCTCCAGCCCTCTGCTCATCCTCCTGGCCCTTCTCTGGACACCATCCAGCACCTCCATATCCCTCTTCTCCTCCTCAAAAAGACATTATTAGAAGTGGCAAAACATCACAGAATGTCTCTGAGGAGTATTAAAATAGAAGCAATGTAATTTCTTTTTTTAACTTTATTTCTTGTTTCTTTGTACTACTTTATGATTTTTGGCTCCTTGCAATTTGAAATCTGTGGAAAATCAGCATTAGAAATTTTGTAGTGTGCTTTTCCTTTATTTTTTTCCACTTTCTTTTATTTTTGTTTATTTAAACTATTATGTCTTTACCTTTTCTGATCTGAGCTATTGACTAAGAGTTTGCCCTTTTGTGGGTAATTCTGGTTGAAAGTAAGGATTGCAAAACACCTGGTTCCAAAATTATGCTTTCTTGCTTATCTACAAAAAAACCCCCAACAAACCAAGTTCTTTCTAATTGTAAGGCTCTGAGCAGTCTGATCTAGTGAAGGATGTCCCTACACACTGCAGGGGGGGTTGGACTAGCTGTCCTTTAGAGGTCTTTTCTAACCCAAACCATTCTATGGTTGATCTCATGAATTGTGCTTTGGTTGCTATTTGACCATGGTGTCTTGGTGTGTAGGCCACAAATGTGTGAGCCTGAAGGGGGAGTATCTAGAGATGCTTCCCCCAAAATGAGATGCTGGTTAAACAAGATATAAATTGTGAAAGCATTGGTAAAAAGACCTTGTTTTATGACAAGATAATGCACGGTGTTTGGAGTCCTTCTGAAACAAAGTTCTCTTAATGCTTTATGAGTTATTGGGAAACAGCAGAAAAGGGAAATGTGACTGTGTTTTGGGTAGCTTTTCTCTATCATGCAGAGAGAAAATCTTTCATTAGTTGGAAACTTGTGCTTTTTGGATGGTAAAAAAAAACCCAAAACCACAATGGTGGTGGGTCATGCAGGTAAATAAATCCTGAGTGTTACCTACAGCTACTTCAGGCAGGAAATGTAAATGCAGCGATGGCTGCCACTGAAGTCTGCTTATTCAATTTCCACATGCAGTTGGGGAGCCTACTGGACACTAAGGATTTGCCATCTGCAGTTAACAGCAGCAATGGACTTTGAAAAACTGCTGTTCTACTAGAAGATTTCCCTGATATCCAAGTATGGGATTATTGTCTCTCTGCCTTAGTCTGGGAGTTTAGATTTGTTTGTGAAAGTTTATCCCCATCCCTAAACAGCTATGATATTTTGGTGTTTTTTTCAAACCATGCCCAAAACTATTTGTATGAAGATCACATTGAAATGCTTGATGCAAAGTCAAAATTCCTACTACTGAATCACAGTTAAGCTGCTTTAGCCTGCCTGTCAGGGACAGATTTGATATGTTGCAGATTGTCATGGGGCTGCTTAAAGATGAGAGGAAGTTGTGGGTAAGTGATGGAAATACCAGAATCACAGAACATGATTTTGTGCCCAAGTAGCATTTTCTCATGAAGTTAAGAAACATTCTTAATAACAAGCAACCTTACTTTCATAAAAGGAAAATAAAAGAGTGTGTGGACAGATAAGTTCTTCACCAGAAGCCCAAAGGCAATGAAAGCCATAATGATTTAATGGTTGGGGAAAAAAAAGAGTGAAATGAGAGAGGCATAGCAGCAGAGAAAGGGAGGAATTTCATTAGAGATAATGAGGAGGGCATGAAAGAAACAAAGCCAAATGAAAAAATCCCACCCAAAAGCAGGATGCAGACAGTCAGTAAAATAACTTTCTAAGACCAACAACCCAATTTGATCATCTAGGCAAAAAGAACCTGCATTAATTTAATTTGTTGAAAAAGATGGTAAAATAAAACAAAGTGAGGAAGGGAATGGAATCTAATAAGAAAAACGTGAATTTGTAAGGCCATTGAATCTTGAGTTCAGAGTTTAAATTGCATCTCAGGCTTTAATGTTTTCACTTTCCACTCAGTAGAAGTCATAGTATCCAAAAAAGAACCTGTGTGTATTTATATGATGAATGTAAATGAATGCATATTCATTTAGTAGCCAGATCATACACTATGAAGCCTAGAAGGCAAATTGCATCCTGGGCTGCATCAAAAGGAACATGGAAAGCAGGTCGAGACAGGTGATCCTGTCCCTCTACTCTGGTGAGATCTCACCTGGAGTACTGTGTCCAGCTGTAGGACACCTCCACACAAGAAGAACAGGGACCTGCTGGAGTGGGTCCAGTGAAGGGCCACAAAAATGATCAGGGAGTGCCTCTCCTAGTGACAACAGGCTGAAAGAGTTGTGGCTGTTCAGCCTGGAGAAGAGAAAGCTTCTAAGGGAGACCTTACAGCTACATTTCAGTATCTGAAGGGAACCTACAGGAAGGCTGGGGAAGGACTGTATAGAAGAGCTTGGAGTGGGGGTTTGTCTGTTCACCCAGGCAACCAGCAATGGAACAAGAGGACACAGTCTCAAGCTGTGCCAGGGGAAGTTTAGGCTTGAGGTGAGGAGAAAGTTCTTCACAGAAGGAGTAATTGCCCATTGGAATGTGCTGCCCAGGGAGGTGGTGGAGTCCCTGTACCTGGAGGTGTTCAAGAAAGGACTGGATGTGGCACTTGAAGCCATGCTTTAGTTAGTCACATTATCACCAAGATTGGAAGAGACCTCAAAGATCCATCGAGTCCAACCTATCACCACAGACCCCATGACTAGACCATGGCACCAAGTGCCACGTCCAATCTCCTCTGGAACACCTCCAGGGATGGTGACTCCACCACCTCCCCGGGCAGCCCATTCCAATGACTAATGACCCTCTCGGTGAAGAACTTTCTCCTCACCTTGAGCCTAAACTTCCCCTGGCACAGCTTGAGACTGTGTCCTCTTGTGCTGGTGCTGGTTGCCTGGGAGAAGAGACCAAGCCCTTCCTGGCTACAACCACCTTTCAGATAGTTGTAGAGGGCAATGAGGTCACCCCTGAGCCTCCTCTTCTCCAGGCTAAACAATCCCAGCTCCCTCAGCCTCTCCTCATAGGGCTTGTGTTCAAGGCCTCTCCCCAGCCTTGTTGCCCTTCTCTGGACACGTTCAAGTGTCTCAATGTCCTTCCTAAACTGAGGTGCCCTGAACTGGACACAATACTCAAGGTGTGACCTAACCAATGCAGAGTACAGAGGCACAACGACTTCCCTGCTCCTGCTGGCCACACTATTCCTGATACAGGCCAGGATGTCATTGCCCTTCTTGGCCACCTGGGCACACTGCTGGCTCATGTTCAGCCTACTATCAACCAGTACCCCCAGGTCCCTCTCTGTTTGGGAGCTCTCCAGCCACTCTGACCCCAGCCTGTAGCACTGCATGGGGTGGTTGTGGCCAATGTGTAGAACCCAGCACTTAGATGAGCCTGTACTGTTCCATATCTTTGTAAATATTTTCTAAGAGTCCTCTAAAATGCACTAAGGAAGTTTGTAATTTGCACCTTGCCCATCTGCTGTGATTTTTATGTTGCCAAGTACTCCATTAATAGGCACTCCATTGTACTCAAGAATACATTTGGACCTGGATGGGTAGATCTAGACTTAATTATGTGACATTTCAAAGTGGCTTTAAGAGATTACAGTAATCTGCTTGTAAGAAATGGTAATCTAAAACTAATGATCACATATGTGCACTCAGGGTACTACTAACTTACACCATTAACTACTACTTCAAGTGATTGCCCATTGGAATGGGCTGCCCGAGGAGGTGGTGGAGTCACCATCACTGGAAGTGTTCAGGAGGAGACTTGACAGGGTGCTTGGTTGCATGGTTTAGTTGGTTGGGTGGTGCTGGATGATAGGTTGGACGCAATGATCTTGAAGGTCTCTTCCTGGTTTATTCTATCCTATTCTAAAATAGGGTTTAGTTTTTTGGGTTTTTTTAATTGAATTAGAAAGGGCCTTGTAATTTATAAGGAGACTTGCAACTATTTTGGAACTGCTACCAAAAATGGATAGAAATGTGGATATGAAGAACTGTGTGAAAAAAAGCGCTCGCTAACACAGGGAATTGGTCTGAAAGATAGGCCAGCTGTGTAAAGAAACTTTGTGTGCTTGTGTTAGAAAATACAAACCAGATGTTAGGAATAATCTGAAGATATTAGTTGTGGAAGAATGTCCTACCATATCTTCCTAAAGATGATTTAGATTGGATGTTAGGAACAAGTTTTTTAGCATGAGGGTGGTGAAACACTGGAATGGGTTGCCCGGGGAGGTAGTTGAGGCCCCATCCCTTGAGCTATTCAAGGTCAGGCTTGACAAGACTCTGAGCAGTCTGATCTAGTGGAGGATGTCCCCACTCACTGCAAGAACATTGGACTAGATGACTTTTGGAGATCCTTTCCAGCCCAACCCATTCTATGATAAAGTGTGGTGAATTTAACCTGAATTTCTGTGTGCTGTGGTAGGAGAGGAACTATTGTAGAACTAGATTCTGTGGATGGTGTTATTCTGCTGTAATGCAGGAAAGAAGTTACTCCTTTTGATGTAATGTTTTACTATTTAAAATTCAAAACAGTTTTAGGATTTTCTCCACATGAAGTAGTTCACAGAATCACAGAATGTTAGGGGTTGGGAGGGACCTTGGAAGATCATCCAGTCCAACCCCGGTGCCAGAGCAGGATCACCTGTTATCAGTAGAAAAACCTCAGAAACCAGATAAGGACATCAGAAAGTCAGGTGGCTAGATGCTTTGATTTGATTATTTTGTTGTTGTTGTTTTGTTTTTAAATGTAAGGGAAGATTTGTGTGGACTGAGAGTTGGGTGTTAGTTTGTAAATAATTGAATCATAAAAATACAATACTTTAAGGGACTCTTTATATTTTCATGTCCTCTAGCAAAGGCTGAGCCTCTCTTGTACTAGTTTGTCGGAATATTTGTTTGAGTTAACAACAGAATTCTGTTATTCAGTTCAAGAAGGACAGGGAACTTCTTGAAAGAGTCCAGCACAGAGCCACAAAGATCCTGAAGGCAGTGGAACATCTCCCTTATGAGGGAAAGCTGAGGGAGCTGGGGCTCTTTAGCTTGGAGGAAGCTGATAGGTGTCCTAATTCATGTTTATAAAGATGAGAAGGGTGAGTGCTGGGAGGACAGAGCCAGGCTCTGCTCAGTGATGTCCAGTGATAGGACAAGGGGCAATGGGTGCAAGCTGGCGGAGAGGAGGTCCCCTGTGAATGTAAGGAAGAGCTTTGTCACTGTATGGATGGCAGATCCTTGGAAGAGGCTGCCCAGAGAGGTTGTGGAGTCTCCTTCTTTGAGACATTCAAAACTTGCCTGGATGTGTTCCTGTGTGACATACTCTAGGTGATCCTGCTCTGGACTGGATGATGTGATTCTGTGATTATGTGTGAACTTTGGAGGTCCTTTCTACCATTCTGCAATTCTATGATTCTGTGCTATGAACAGAGTTACATTGGAAATGTGTATAATCAGGAGGAAAAAGGTAGATAAATTGTGCAAGTGGAACACGTTATTGATGCATAGTGAATCATCTGGTTTCTTAAAATCTATACCTTGGTGCTTTGTCAGAAAAAAACATGTCCCATAAAAATGCATGTCCCAGAATCACCAAGGTTGGAAGAGACCTCAAAGACCCATTGAGTCCAACCTGTCACCACAGACCTCATGACTAGACCATGGCAACAAGTGCCATGTCCAGTCCCCTCTTGAACGCCTCCAGGGATGGTGACTCCACCACCTCCCTGGGCAGCCCATTCCAATGGCCAATGACTCTATCAGTGAGGAACTTTCTCCTCACCTAAATTGGCAAGATAGATCAATCCAGACTGTGCCATAACTAGAGAACATATTGGGCCAAGACCTAAACAGGACTGTTCTTCAACTAGTTGCTGTGATATCGCCCTTTGCTTCAGAATAACAACATCATACACACCAAATCTAGACATCCTTGATACACACTGAGGTGGAAAATTTGCCACAGAAGGCTTCCTTTTATTAAAACAAAACCAAATTGCTCTCATGTTAACACTGTACTGTCCCAAGGACATGACTGTTCAGTATTGGTTTTTGAAGGTTATCAGTGATTGAAGACTTGACAGGGTGCTTGGCTGCATGGTTTAGTTGGTTGGGTGGCGTTGGATGATAGGTTGGACGCGATGATCTTGAAGGTCTCTTCCAACCTGGTCTATTCTATTCTATTCTATTCTATTCTATTCTATTCTATTCTATTCTATTCTATTCTATTCTATTCTATTCTATTCTATTCTATTCTATTCTATTCTATTCTATTCTATTCTATTCTATTCTATGACCAAAAGGTGAAAATTTAATATTTGAGCAGCAAAATGAAGTAGCAAAAGATGGTTTGGTTGTTTAGCCTGGAGGAGGCTCAGGGGAGACCTTATTGCGCTCTATGACTACCTGAAGGGAGGTTGTAGACAGGTGGGTTTGGTCTCTTCTCCCAGGCAACCAGCACCAGAACAAGAGGACACAGTTTCAAGCTGTGCCAGGGGAAGTTTAGGCTCGAGGTGAGGAGAAAGTTCTTCACTGAGAGAGTCATTAGCCATTGGAATGTGCTGCCCAGGGTGGTGGTGGAGTCACTGTGCCTGGAGGTGCTCAAAAAAGGATTGGACATGGAACTTGAAGCCATGGTTTAGCTGTCATGAGGTGTTAGGTATTAGGTAATAGTTTGGACTTGATAATCTCTGTGGTCTGTTCCAACCTGGTTGATTCTATGATTCTATGAAAATTGCTGAACCTGAAATACCTGCTCATTAGTAAGTCCATGCATGTCCATCAACCATGTTGAAGAGACACTTTGCCAGAGAGACAGAGTGGTGTGCATGTCTCTCCCCAGCTCTAGCTGAAATTTTTAGTATGGGGAAGGATTTAAAAATGCATTTGACCAATCTTACTGGTTTGTTTTTTTTTATCAGCTATTGTTCAGATTAAAGTTCCACCACAACTGATTAGCAAGCTCAGACACTTGAGTGACAGCTTTTATTTTTTTGAGTTCATGGGATAAGCTGAAGAGCTTTTAGCATATTTTTGTGTCGTGTCACTCTGGGAAATGCCAATCTCTCAGAAGGTTATGCTGTCATGTTTCTCCTCTGTCAAGTAAATAATCATAAAAATTTGTGTGAAGCACCAGTGAGTCCTCACTTTCTCCACCCATCACACCCAAGAGGGAAAAGAAAATTCCTCCCAAGCAGTGAGTGCTATGATGCATTTTCACAGAGACATGAAGTCCTCTGCCTTCTGCTTTATGAACTACTTTGCCTGATGTCACCTGCAACCAAACTTGCCAGTCTGAAGGTGATATCACTAATGAAAGTTGATCAGTCAGTATATTCATAATGGAGTCTTCAGGCCCCAGGGTGCTGCTCAATTATTAAGCAAGAGTAAAGCTTGTTGAGATCTGCATCACTGGAATGGCTTAGGAGACATCCAGTGGGAAAAGATAAGTCTTAAGCTGACAGTTTTAGTGTTTAATCCGTAACTGCACAGCTGACTCCTAGTAGCACATTCCAGGCATGAACCAGGGAAATACAATCTTGTCAGCCCAGCACTGTAGTGGGTACCGGCGTGTCCGTCACAGCTGTGACATTAAGGGCTTCAGCAGCCAAGGGAATGAGCTGGTTCAGCACCACTGTCCTGTGCCGGGGAGGGGGCAAGGGGATGATGTGTTTTAGAGCTTATTGCACTCAGATCAGAAACAAAGGCCTGATGCCAAGTACTGGAAGAAGATCATTTGCTATGAAGCAGAGAAACAGAAATACATTAAACTCCATGTATGCCAGCCTTAGGAGATTAGCATAACTGGTTTTCATTCCATTTGTATCCCTCTTCTAATTCTTCAAGTTCTGTTTGGTACTCCAGAGGGAATTTAATTTCAAAACTCTTCCTGATAATACTCCATTCTCTGTGCTAACTTCTCCCTGCTCCTTTAAGAAAACAACATTGTTGGAACTTTCCTCACAGTATGCTCATGGAGTGGTTTCTACAAGCAGGTAACTTCCAACAACAGGTACAAGCTAGAATGCAGGAGGCTCCACCTCAATACAAGGATACACTTCTTTATGGTGAGGGTGTCAGAGCCCTGGAGCAGGCTGCCCAGAGAGGTTGTGGAGTCTCCTCTACAGGCTGTAAAAACCTGCCTGGATGCATTCCAGGTGTCATGCCCTAGGTGATCCTGCTTTGGCAGGGGTTTTGGATTCAATGATCTCTGGAGGTCCCTTCCAACCCCTTACATTCTGTGATCAGAAACTAGTAGTGGTGTTTTAGTACAGGCTTATTTTAAAAGACACACAGCTCACACTATCGTTCTGTCTCCCTTTCTACTCATTCACTTCAGTTTCTGGCAGTCAAGGAGAAGGGACTTTGACAGAGGAACAATATTCTCGGAGGTGGAACACTTACTGGCTTCATTAAAATTGAACACACAATAGAGAAGAGACACCAAGCGGGGGTGGCAGGTTGCAGCATAGTTTTTGGATTGGGCTTTGGTAAGGGTCTGTCCTGGGGTTTACAACCTTTGATATCCTCACTTTATGTTCCCACAACACCAGAGGCACTGTGGCAGTTTGGGGGGTGTTTGTGCAAGGGCACACATGTCTACGGGGGTGTGTATGTGTATGGAGCAGATGTTATGGCTGTTAGAGGTGAGGAAGAAGATGTGGATTTTTGAGTCCAGAAGTTCTTTTTTTGTTTGTTTGTCTAGGGAACACAGTATGCCTTTCTTGGAATGCTTCTCACCCTAATTTGTTTAATCTGGGGGAAAGGAGGCTGAGGGGAGACCTCATTGCTCTCAATAACTCCCTGAAAGGAGCTTGGAATGAAGTGGGGGTTGGTCTGTTTTCCCTAGTTTCAGGTGATAGAACAAGAAGAAATGGCCTGAAATTGTGCCAGGGGAGGTTTAGGTTGGTGATTAGGAAAGAATTCTTTGCTGCATGAGTGGTCAGGCATTGGAACAGGCTGCCCAAGGAGGTGATAGAGTCACCATCCCTGGAGGTCTTCAGTGTGGACATGGCACTTTGGCACATGGTTTAATGGCTATGGTAGTATTAGATTGATGGTTGGACTCAATGATCTTAGATGTCTTTTCCAACCAAAACAATTCTATGGTTCTCTTCTAAGTTGCCCTGGTTGGAAAATAACTGAAAGTCCCAAGCAGCCAGCAGTACCTTCTGTGAACCAGTTATATCAGAGACAGAGTCTGGTCATGGGGTGTGCATTCAGTGGAAAGCAGGCTTCTTTAGTGATAATTCTTGGAATCTAACTGTGTGTAGATGGCTTAAAGTCTTATTCTTCTCATTCTTTCCTTCTTTTTCCTCCAGAAATAAATAAGCTTTTAACTTTTTATGTAATTTTGGTATGTAGTATGTAATATTCGTACTCACCAGCTGCTACCAGGCAGAAGTAGAAAGTTATTCTGTAGGAACACCTGAATTTAAACCAATGTTTTCTTTGCACAGAATAATAGAATCATTAGGGTTGGAAGGGACCTGAAGGACCATTCAGTTCCAACCCCCCTGCTATGGGCAGGAACATCTCACACTAGATTAAGTTGCCCAGAGCCACATCCAGCCTGGCCTTAAAAACCTCCAGGGATGAGGTTTCTACCACCTCCCTGGGCAAACACTCTGTAACTACCAAGTTGGTGCTAAACCATGTCCCCTAGCACTGCCTCTCTGCATCTTTTAAGAACTTCCAAGAATGGTGATTCAAGCACTTCCCTGGGGAGCCTATTCCAGTGTTTCATAACCCTTTCAGTGAGGAAGTTCCATCTAATATCCATTCTAAGCCTCTTCTGGTGCAACTTTAGGCCATTTCCTCTTGTCCTAAATCATTGACAACTGTTACTTTTTTCCCCTCTTTTTTGTCCCTCCCTAATATTTAAGAGATAGAATCATATAGAATCATAGAATCAACAAGGTTGGAAAAAACCTCAAAGATCATCAACCTATCGCCTAACACCTCATGCCTACTACGCCATGGCACCAAGTGCCACGTCCAATCCCCTCTCGAACACCTCCAGGGACGGCGACTCCACCACATCCCCGGGCAGCCCATTCCAATGCCTAACAACTCTCTCAGTTGTTATTCTCTTTGGCTACTTGATCAGAGTTCTCAATCCCTTGCAGGTTTTCTAAATCTACTTCAGAGCTTTCAAAGAATGTTTCTTCCAATTTTTTATTTTTCTTTAAAAAGAATGATTGTAGTTGGACAAAATTATTCTTGAAAATCATCTGCAACAATGCTTTAATGTTTTGATATAATTGAAATATTTTCACAGTATCACAGTATCACCAAGGTTGGAAGAGACCTCGAGGATCATCGAGTCCAACCTGTAACCACACACCTCATGACTAGACCATGGCACCAAGTGCCACGTCCAGTCTCCTCTTGAACACCTCCAGGGACAGGGACTCCACCACCTCCCTGGGCAGCACATTCCAATGACGAGCAACTCGCTCGGTGAAGAACTTTCTCCTCACCTCGAGTCTAAACCTCCCCTGGTGCAGCTTGAGACTGTGTCCTCTTGTTCTGGTGCTGGTTGCCTGGGAGAAGAGACCAACCCCTTCCTGGCTACAACCTCCCTTCAGGTAGTTGTAGAGGGCAATGAGGTCACCCCTGAGCCTCCTCTTCTCCAGGCTAAACAATCCCAGCTCCCTCAGCCTCTCCTCATAGGGCTTGTGCTCAAGACCTCTCCCCAGCCTTGTTGCCCTTCTCTGGACACGTTCAAGTGTCTCAATGTTCTTCTTAAACTGAGGGGCCCAGAAATGGACACAGGACTCAAGGTGTGGCCTAACCAATGCAGAGTACAGGGGCACAATGACTTCCCTGCTCCTGCTGGCCACACTATTCCTAATGCAGGCCAGGATGCCATTGGCCTTCTTGGCCACCTGGGCACACTGCTGGCTCATGTTTAGGCGGCTGTCAATCAGCACCCCCAAGTCCCTCTCCGTTTGGGAGCTCTCAGCCACTCTGACCCCAGCCTGTAGCTCTGCAGGGGATTGCCCTAGCCGAAGTGCAGCACCTGGCGCTTGGACTTGTTGAATGCCATCCCATTGGACTCTGCCCATCTGTCCTGTTGGTCGAGGGATTTTGTTTTCTTCCATAGCTAATTATAGAAATTTTTATCTCACTAGGAAAGGACAACACAATGTGGTGGTATTTTCCTGCCTGTACAGGCTTCCCTGCTGGCCTCACATGGGTCGTGTTTGCCCATTCTGTCAGATGTGCAATCCATTAGGATCTTACACTGAACACTTCACGCTTCCTTAACAAAAGATTTCTCTACAACAGCATGAGCACTTGAGGCAAGGCCAGATCTGAGGAGGTGCCCAAAGCGATAGGTCAGATTCCACCGGTTTATCCAGGATCTCTCCTGCTGCTGCCCTCCTCTTGCTCTCTGTACAAGCTCTACACCTGATAAAGCACCACTCAGCATTTCTCAGCAGGGTCATGAGTGACAAAAGCCTGTCAGGAGGTGACTGACAGCTTGATGGAAGTGCCTCAGCTGGACTATAATGGCCAAAGCAGGCAGAATTCCCACTATACATATTTATCCAGGAATTAATACAATTACACTAATCCACTGGACAAGTTGTCTGATCTCATAGGTTTGTATAGCAGAGAAGAAGGTGTCTGCTGGAGTGCCAGCATGGTCAGCATAATTAACACACAGTAAAAATTGTGTGGGGGTCAGATCACTTTCCAAACATTTTCTGGGGATTCTTTTTTCAGGCTTTCACTCAGGCCCTCGTTTAGCACGCACAAAATCCTTGTTCCACAGTGTAGAAACAAATATATCTGTAGCATTGCTTTAAGTTATTCAAGAAAGTATTTTTCCCCCCAGCAGATTGTTATGATCAATTTGTTTTTGGAAGGTAGCAAATTTTTGTGTAAGCTGTTTCTAGTTGCCTGCACAAAGTAGCATCTGAGATGGACATGGGAGGGTGAGAAAAACAGGAAATTGCTAAAATAGGCTTTAGATTCCCAGAGATGTAGATGCTACACTTTCCAGGCTCATATTTCGGTTTGAACTTTGTTTCCAGGGTAAAGCACTGTATGAGTTGTCAATGAGCATTGCTCCATGACCAAGCACAATGTGCATATCTCTGTCTAGGTATAAAGCTGGACCCATCACTGTTCCAGAGACTGTCCCCAGCCTGTAGGAACAGCTGACTGGTGTTTGAGAGGTGTAAGAGGCTGCCTTTAAAAAGTGGAATTCTTGTAGACACTGAGTAACTTCCAGTGTTTGCACATCAAACACACATTAATTGTACCCAGTTTGCTCTTTATGTTCTTCCCTGTCTAGTTTCTTCTAGTAGTAGTGGAGGGACATGGAGGAAACTTGACACCAGCTTTGTCTTTGAGTGAATGGTTGGCGCTGCTCTGATTTTCCAGCTGCTCACATCCTTTAAGATCTGGGTTTTTTTAATGGGTGTGGCTATGGAAAAGGCATCTGAATATGGCTGAAAAACCAGCAGTTAGGCATATTCAGTGCTACTTTTTATTTATCAGTATCTTTACAGTTCAGACACAAACCAGTGAAGGCTTAGGGGAAGTTTTAGACTTCAGATAACGTAAAGATGATTAGGCAGCCAAAAATACTTCCAAGTAGAGATCTTCATTCTTCATTTGTTTATCCTCCCCAAAAGCTAATATTGGATTTCTCAAAGTGGTTTTAACCCTCTTTAGCCTCTGCTGGAAATTTACAGGCTTATCCCTAAGCAGTTTACATTAATGAAACAACGAAGGTAGTTAATTCACAAAAGGAGATCAGTTTGTGTAAGCTGGTGGTTATTGTCAGTTGGAAACTACCTTGATTGTCTGAAGAGCAGTTGATTTATTCAGCCAAATAAATTTAGCATTGTAATGGTTAAAATAAAAACCCACAACCCCAAACCCCCAAGCAAACACTGACTCCCCTCCCTTTACAAGGACTCCCCTCTCTCCCAGTCTGTGAAAAGTTACTCAGTCTTTCTATGTGTTGTGGACATTCTCTATACCTAGTTGAAGTTGTCCCTGTGAGTAGCAGGGAGAGTTGGACTAGATGACTTTTAAGTGTCCCTTCTGACCCAAAGCATTCTAGGATGCTGTGTTTCTAGCAGAATGGGAGAGTGCTTAAATAGCAGCTGACTCCCTACCAATTCATTGCAGGAGTGTGCTCTCCCTGCCTTCAGTATCCAGAATTTTTCTGCAGTCAGAAAAAGGATGGTCTGTCACAAACATCACTGCTATAAACACCTCCTCTTTAGTCCTAGAATCATCCAATAGTTTTGGTTGGAAGGAACCTCTGAAGGTCATCTAGTCCAACCCCCTCTGCAGCCAGCAGGGGCAATCAACTAGATCAGGTTGCACAGAACCCTGTCGAGCTTAACCTTGAATATTTCCAAGGATGGGGCCACAACCACCTCCCTGGGCAATCTGTTCCAGTGTTGTACCATCCCCTGTTCCTAACATCCAATCTAAATCTACTCTTCTCTAGTTTGAAACCACTGCCCCTCATCCTATCTCTGCAGGCCTTTGTAGGCAGTCTCTCCATCCTTCTTGCGGGCCCCCTTCAGGTACTGGAAGTCCACTTACTAGCTCATTTTTCTTACGTTCATTTCAGGCAGTGTTTCACTGTCACTCAGGTGCCTTGCAAAGCTCCTTCAGCCATGTCTTGCTTACTACTGTCCTGCTCTTCTTTCCCTTTACTCGCTACTGATCTGCAACCAAACGAGGTGTCTCGGATGGCTGTTGAAGAGGGAGTTCTAACATGGGATAGCTGAAGGGAAGGGTGAGGAGAAATGAGGGCTCTGTATCTCAGTGAGAGTCAAAGTGATCAAGGAAGGAAGAGCTGAGCCTGCCATGGAAAGGCAAGGAAAGACAGTGTGTTGGGGCTTCAACTGCTGCTTGTGTTCAACTAAAGCAAACACAGCGAGTCTCAGGAGCAAGTTTCTGTACCATATCTTAATCCTACCCATTTTTTGTTCAGTGTCATTTCTTGTTCTTCAAAATACCTGAAACATTTTGCAGTGAGCTTTGAGAAATCTGACTACTGGACTATTGGTAAGAAATTGTACTAAGTGTGTTTAGGGGAATTAGTTAAATGTCAGCCAAGAAGAACGTAGAGATAAAGGGATTAAATAATGAAAGATTATGGCACAGGAGAAGTAAAGAGTAACTTTGCTGATGAATTATCTAGTGGCTATATTTGGCCTTGGCACAACGTTCCACCGCCACATACTTTGTGCATTTGCAACTTCCTAGTTTTGGTTTGGGGTTTTTTTTTGTTTGTAGGTTTTTGATTGGTTGGTGGTTGGTTTTTTTGACTTGTTTGTTTGTTTTTCACTACCACAGTTTTGGAATTGCTAGCATTTTGTTAAGGGTATTCATCTTCCAGTATGCTCTCAAAATCTGCAGTCTAAAATGAAATTATTATATAGAGGAAAGCAAGCATGATTTCAGTTATATATTTATTATTGGAATGTATCCAGAGAAGGGCCACGAGGATTATTAGAGGGCTGGAGCACCTCTCCTGTGGTGACAGGCTGAGAGAGTTGGGGGCTCTTCAGTCTGGAGAAGAGAAGGCTCCGAGGAGACCTGATTGTGGCCTTCCAGCATCTGAAGGGGGCCTACAAGAAAGCTGGTGAGGGACTTTTAGGGTGTCAGGTAGTGACAGGACTAGGGGGAATGGAGCAAAAGTAGAAGTCGGTGGATTCAGACACTGGAACAAGTTGTCCAGGGAGGTGGTGGAAGCCTCATCCCTGGATGTTTTTAAGGCCAGGCTGGATGTGGCTCTGGGCAACCTGCTCTAGTGGGAGGGGTCCCCGCCTATAGCAGGGTGGTTGGACCTAGGTGATCCTTGAGGTCCTTTCCAGCTCTGACAATTCTGTGATTCTATGATTCTATTTTCTGAGATTGTCAGTGGCATGCCTTAGCAAGTATATCCTGCCTACTCAGGTAGCTCTGAAGATGTTTCAAGGGTATACTTTCAAGCCAGAAGATTTAAAGCTGGGCCGTTACGGTTCAATTATGATTTTTAGAGAATATGCAATCACATTGCTGAGTCAGAAGAAATAATTTTTTCCTCCCATCTATTTTGTGCTGGAAGGAGAAGTATTAGACTATGAAATTATTTTAATCTTGAGAGTTTTGATTAAAGTTCAGAGAAGCTTTCATAATTTTAGTTGGTGTTAACACAGTAACAATGACATGGTCAGGACTGCAAATGTCTTTTATTATCTGGAAACTCATCCTATGGAGGAAGCCAAATGAAGTTTCAGAGGATTTCAATACAGGGTTCCACTCTTCACCTCCTCTTTTTTTTTTCCTTTAGATACCAATGTACTTTAGATACCAATGTGCTCGACCAACTAGACAAATGAGCAGAGTCCAATGGGATGGCATTTAACAAGTCCAGGTGCCGGGTGCTGCTCTTTGGCTACGGCAACAATCCCATGCAGAGCTACAGGCTGGGGTTGGAGTGGCTGAGAGCTCCCAAACAGAGAGGGACCTGGGGGTGCTGATCAACAGCCACCTAAACATGAGCCATCAGTGTGCCCAGGTGGCCAAGAAGGCCAATGGCATCCTGGCCTGTATTAGGAGTGGTGTGGCCAGCAGGAGCAGGGAGGTCATTGTGCCCCTGTACTCTGCTTTGGTTAGGCCGCACCTTGAGTCCTGTGTCCAGTTCTGGGCCCCTCAGTTTAAGAAGGACATCGAAACACTTGAACGTGTCCAGAGAAGGGCAACAAGGCTGGGGAGGTGTTCAAGAGGAGATTGGATGTGGCACCTGGTGCCATGGTCTAGTCATGGGTCTGTGGTGACAGGTTGAACTCTATGATCCTCGAAGTCTCTTCCAACCTTGGCGATACTGTGATACTGTGATACATTTATTAAAGCAAACTGAAATGTTTTTCTTCTTTGCTCTTCCTTCTTCTTTTTTATTTTTTTTTAATTTATTTTTATATGTCTCAACCCTTCCATTAATGTATGGCACAAAGGAATTGGAACAAAATGGTTGCAGAATGACGCCCAGTATGTTTATACTTGAAAGAGCCGGATTTAAAGTACTCAGTCATGTGGATCTGTCCAGATCAAGAACTCAGTCACAGCATAAAGGGTTTTAGGGTTACGTTTTTAGCATTCCTCACATAAATACATCAAAGTTCAGGTATTTCAAGAGCAAGCCAAGTTTTTGATGCTTCAGCACACTGAAGCGATGTGCCACTTCTCCATTTGGTTTTTATTGAAGGAAGGATATTTGCAGGGAAAAAAATAAATCATGCAGTAATGCAAGTTGCCTTAAGTGTTAGCTAGGTGGCACTGAAACACACTTGAGCTGCCTTATTAAAGTGCCTTCTTTGGAGCACAGTCTTTGCTAGATGACATTTCAGAAATAAAGTGTCTCTTAGCTGCTGCTTTTCCTTGTCTGTCTCTACAGATATAGATATATATATGTGTATATATATATATTATATCTACCTATCTGTAAGTCTTCATTTGTATGCTATTTTTCTTTGAAGCACGCTCCTGATTTCATAGTATCATAGTATCAGTCAGGGTTGGAAGGGACCACAAGGATCATCTAGTTCCAACCCCCCTGTCATGGGCAGGGACACCCCACACTAGATCAGGCTGGCCAGAGCCTCATCCAGCCTGCTCTTAAACACCTCCAGGGACGGGGCCTCAACCACCTCCCTGGACAACCCATTCCAGGGCTTCACCACTCTCATGGGGAAGAACTTCCTCCTCACCTCCAGCCTGAATCTCCCCACCTCCAGCTTCATTCCATTCCCCCTAGTCCTCTCACTATGTGAGATCCTGAGAAGTCCCTCCCCAGCCCTCCTGCAGGCCCCCTTCAGATACTGGAAGGCCACAATTAGGTCATCTCGGAGCCTTCTCTTCTCCAGCCTGATTTTGCTGTCACAGAAGGACAACGTGAGATAAACAGTGCTGGTGGTTTTACAAGCCATGTTATGGGATGGGGTTTTTAAAATGATTTTTATTTCTCTTCAGAATTTGAAAGTCCATATTTCAGCATACAAAGGATACCTTTGGCACTGATCTGTAAAGTAACTTTTTTCCCCGGGTACAGCTATAGAAGGACAACACGCTTAGCATGAATGACATTGTGAAATGCAAATTCTGCTTGAATTGCAGTTGTGGGATAAAAGAGAAATAATTCTCTCCAAGAAACTGACAGATGTTCCAGGAATAGTAGCTGCATCATCAGAAAATACTACCCTGCTGGGTATCCAGTGCTGTCTGGCTTTGTCAGTGGTTAAGAGTTACTCAAAAGACAGATGAATTGCCACAAAAAAAATTGCTTTCACAGTATCACTAAGGTTGGAAGAGACCTCGAGGATCATCGAGTCCAACCTGTCACCACAGACCCCATGACTAGACCATGGCACCAAGTGCCACATTCAATCTCCTCTTGAACACCTCCAGGGATGGTGACTCCACCACCTCCCTGGGCAGCACATTCCAATGACCAATGACTCTCTCGGTGAAGAACTTTCTCCTCACCTCGAGCCTAAACTTCCCCTGGCACAGCTTGAGACTGTGTCCTCTTGTACTAGTGCTGGTTGCCTGGGAGAAGAGACCAACCCCTTCCTGGCTACAACCACCCTTCAGGTAGTTGTAGAGGGCAATGAGGTCACCCCTGAGCCTCCTCTTCTCCAGGCTAAACAATCCCAGCTCCCTCAGCCTCTCCTCACAGGGCTGTGCTCAAGGCCTCTCCCCAGCCTTGTTGCCCTTCTCTGGACACCTTCAAGTGTCTCAATGTCCTTCTTAAACTGAGGGGCCCAGAACTGGACACAGGACTCATGGTGCAGCCTAACCAATGCAGAGTCCAGGGGCACAGTGACTCCCCTTTTCCTACTGGCCACGCCATTCCTAATGCAGGCCAGGATGCCATTGGCTTTCTTGGCCCCCTGGGCACACTGCTGGCTCATGTTTAGGTGGCTTTTGATCAGTACCCCCAGGTCCCTCTCTGTTTGGCAGCTCTCCAGCCACTCTGACCCCAGCCTGTAGCTCTGCATGGGGTTGTTGTGGCCAAAGTGCAGCACCTGGCTCTTGGACTTGTTAAATGCCATCCCATTGGACTCCGCCCATCCATCCAGCCGGTCAATGTCCCTTTTGAACATCTTCAGGGTAAAAAAGACCACAAATTGTAGCATTCCAAAAGCAAAGCTCAAGAACTTTTTCCTCATCTGTGCTCCTTTCCAGGAAGGAACTTTGTTCCTGCAAAATCCTTAGACATCCTGTATTATTCTATACTTATATATGGTGACTTGAAGAACCTTCATGTATATTTCAGCTGCCTCACCACCTACCTCCTCATAAAGCTTCCAGTGTTGCCACTCATGCAGTTTTAAAACTGATTCTTTTACATGCTGAACCACTAGTAAACAAACATTCCATTATCTAAAGATCTGCCTAGTTGTACTTGTTTGTTTGTTTGTTCTGTGAAGCTGGATTCTACACAGCCAAATAGAGTATCAGGTTCCTGTCCTCAAAGGAAATTACTACAAAGTAGTAATTGATGTGGGAGTCAACATCCTACATGCTCATGTTACAGCCCTGAGGTGGAGGAAACCCTTTCAGGCCTGTGCCCTAGCTTAGATCCCAGGCAAAGACAGCTGTAATAAAATAGTGTATTTTTATGTGTTTTATATTTAATATTTCCTGGCAGTGGTATCTTCAAACCCCACTGTAACTTGCTCACACAATGTATTCAGAGATTCAATTATTTGCTTGTGGGCTGTATGCTCCACATATAAAGGCAGTTAAATGATTTAAGCACAGATCTAATCTTTCCAATGCTGCAATTCCAATTGGCAATACAGGTGCTGTGATCTGTGGGTTTCTCACAAATGGGATTCCATGGCAGAATGTCCAGGTACTCACAACTTGTTCCTCTGTCTGCTGTCTTCCCAGTTGCTGTGGCTATGATTCAAGCAGTCCTTGGCTCGCGGAAGGCTAGGGGGCCTCTCTCTTGTCATGCACAGTCACTATTCTGTAGCCTCTTCTGGGATTCAGTTTCCTTGGAGCTTTTCCCCTTTCTGCCATGGTCCAGGTGCAAGGCCTGGGCGAAGTTGTTGGTCTGCTGCAGCAGGATCTTCAGCTGCTACTCGGGTGGCATTTTGACTCTTGTCTCTGTGATAAGCAGGCCCTCAGCTGCTAGTCGGGCAGCATTTGGCTCTAGCTGCTTGCTGGGTGAGAACAAGGCAAGTTGCCTGACTTCTTGCCTGGTTTTAATACTGTCCCAAGACAATTAAGGCCCTTTGGTAACACAGAACCCTGATAACTGGACCTATGGGATGGGGCATATCTAAACATGGCCAGGGGCACACGCAGGTCACAGCTGTGTCACAAAGTTAATCACACGAGTATCTGGACCCCAGGAAGTGTCCAGGTTTGCACATTCACAGGTGCTTACAAGGTTAATCACAGGTGCTGTACATTCAACTTGACCATCTGGACCCCAGGAGCTGTCCAGGTAAGCACATTTGCAGGTGCTTAGTTTGGACTAGGGCATGTTTCGGGGTTTGACCCTTCAGGACAACAGTTCAGCTTTCTAGTTATGCTTTTAAATCTCTTCTCTATTCAGTGTAGAGCCAGATTTCCTCCTACATTGATTTTCCTCCTGGCCATAGAAAAATGCTAGTAAAATGCTCTTTGTGGTTGATTTTTTCCACTTGGAAAAAAAAATCAAAGTTAATGCAAAGAGAATTTGTCCTTTTATTCAATAAGGTTTCTTTCTGTCAGGATCAGTGACATTCTTGTAGAGCAAAGGTGAATCTCTGTATGAAAAGAATAATTTATTGTCAGTACCTTCAAGATGGTATCTTGTGCAGTTCTACTTGGTATATCAGTTTTTAAATATTATTATTTTTTTTTATAAGCCTTAATAGGTTATCTTAGATTGAGGGCTGAGGTATGTCCTGTCTGGACAGTTTTCCTTGAACAGAATACACCAATCATCTTTCATAGTTGGTGTTTTTTAAATACAAATATTAAAGTAAAGCAGAACCTAATGGAAGAGAGAGAACAGATTTGAGGTGATGTGTACTCAAACCATCGTGCTAGAAAGCAGATGTTGGCATTGCAAGACAAAGGCCTCTTTTTTTTCATTGTTTAGATGGATCACAGAGGACACAGTCTCAGGCTGCACCAGGGGAGGTTTAGGTTGGATGTTAGGAAGAAGTTCTATACAGAAAGAGTGATTGTCCATTGGAATGGGCTGCCCGGGGAGGTGGTGGAATGACCATCATTGGAGGTGTTCAGGAGGAGACTTGATGGGGTGCTTGGTGCCATGGGTTAGTTGTTTAGGTGGGTTGGATTGGTTGATAGGTTGGACGCGATGATCTTGAAGGTCTCTTCCAACCTGGTCTGGTCTATTCTATTCTATTCTATTCTATTCTATTCTATTCTATTCTATTCTATTCTATTCTATCTTTGTGGTCTCCTCTGCATCTCTAGAAAAATATACTACTTGTTTCCGAGGCTTGGTTCTCTACCCTTCTCAAGCCTCCTGTTGTAATTCTCATGGTTCATAGCTTCCCACAGCTTTCCCTGTTCCCTGCACTGCAACAGCATTTCCTAGATTGGTGCTTTCTGAGAGTGAGCTCCCTCTGCCTTCCCAACATCCTGCTTGAACCAATGTGTAGCTGCCTGGTAAGAAAAGCAGTCAGTCCAATGCTCTTCTGACAAAGCCACAGCCTTTTAGTAAAACATACACATACTGTAAACTGTGAGCAACGAATTACACACTTGTAACATCTGTCCCAGTGAGAATCTCAGCTTTCATGGAAAAAAACCCAAAACCTCAAACCAGTACACATAGTCCTCATGGTTTTGGCTAGTGCTTAAAAATGTAAACCTTTTTAATCTGGGATTTCAGAAAGCAAATAACAAAAACTGAAGTGAACTAGGTCTTCTAGCCTTCTGTTTATTTCTGTGATAAGATTCAAAGGCTGACTGTGCCTTTGAAAGAAGTGAGGTCAACCCCAGCTGTTAATGTTCTTGTCTGAGGGAGGTCTGTTGCAGGCAGTAGAAAATGTTCTTCATAATTTAACTGTTGGTTTAAACCCACCTTCATTTTTACTTGTAGTATGTAGTAAGTATGTAAAGCTTTCACATGGGTACTTGGGTCAAGATGCAAAGTGGGAGGCAGGAGCACAGCTGATCCTGGACTGTCACAATTCCCTGTGTTCAAAAGGTGGCTATATGGGTCCTGTTCATCTGTCATCTGCAGTTGAATAAGATCTCTAGACACCATCCTTAAGTCCTCCGCAGCTGCTTTTAGGCACGCACTGACAAGTTTATGTGCTGAGCACTTATGTAGCCTGTATGGATCTGCACATAGCACTCACCTTCACTTCTGTGCCATCAGGATTTCAGAGTGCTTCATCCTGATTGTTCTGTAGCACACTAAAGCTGCCATGTATCCTGTAAGCTCTCAGCAATGAGTGTGTGCTCAAATAAATGCTAAATTAATACTTAGCCAGTGAGATACAAGAGCTCAGGTCTCCTGCAAAACAAAGGACTCAGGTCATGCTAATTCACAAGATGCTAGGAGTTGGAAGGGACCTCAAGAGATCATTGAGTCCAACCCCCCTGCCAGAGCAGGACCATAGAATTTAGCACAGGTCACACAGGAACACATCCAGACAGGTCTTGAAAGTCTCCAGAGAAGGAGACTCTGCAACCTCTCTGGGGAGCCTGTTCCAGTGTTCTGTGACCAACACAGTGAAGTTCCTCCTCATGTTGATGTGGAACTTCCTATGCTGTAGTTTATATCCATTAGCCCTTGTCCTATCACAGGATGCAACTGAGCAGAGCCTGTCCCCTCCCTCTTGGCACCCAGCCCTCATCTATTTATATATATTTATTAGATTCCCTCTCAGTCTTCTTCTCTTCAGACTGAACAGTCCCAGATCTCTCAGCCTTTCCTCATAAGGCAGTGCTCCAGTCCCTTAATCATCCTCATAGCCCTCCATTGGATTCTCTTGAGTAGATCCCTGTCCCTCTTGAACTGGGGAGCTCCAAGTTAATACCCATTATTTTCAGCTGGGGACTTAATCATTTCATACAGAATTAATCTCCTTTAAAGAAGGAAATCACAGTCTTAGGCTATGTAGCTTTTCTCTCCCTAATTCTTCTGCTTGGGAAACTGAGACTGGAGTAATGTTTCTCAGGAACTTAGAGACTACCTTCAGCATAACTTCACCCAGAAAGTGCTGCTTTCTCAGGACTCCAGGCTGTAAGGCATTTGACTTACAAACATTTCAGGATGTTGATGCTTCCAAACTGGCAGGTGATGAAAAATGGAGTCAGTGGATTTTCCAGCACTGGGATGTTTCTGTCATTTTCAGAATTTGCATCATTTTAATAAGAAAAAAGATTAATCTCAGGAATCACCTCAGACAAACAACCCAGCAATGCTTGAAATAATTTTGCTGTACTGTACAGAGAAGTATAAATAAGCAGTGCAGGGTAGTCTGTGCAATTTAGTTCCTGTTTAAATATGTGCATTGCGGAGGAGACAATTTCTAATAACTGGAAACCTATCAAAGCTCCTTTAGGAAGACTCCTGAAACATTTAGCAGTTGTCATTTCTCTCTCTGCATGTATTTTGCTTAATGATTTTTATGTTCTTGTGCAGATAAGAAGGCATTTTTTAAAATTGCATGCCTCCAAGTTTCATTAAATGTTAGACTTTCCAGCTAAATTTTTCATCGCCGAAATGAATACTGCTAGCCAGACAAATCCATAATGTGTGAGCGCTCCTTGTCTTTAAAGGTTAGGCTCATTTTTTTCTCCCAGCAAGGTCAAGAAATGTATTTGCTGCATTGATTGGCAAAGTTGAGAAGTGCATAAATGATTAACAAATTCTAAATTTTGCTGCCTAGCTGCTGTCTTGAAAATCAATTCAGTGTGGTCAGCCCCTTTGTGGGACATCTCAGGATGCAAAGGGCTAAAAAGTCCTGGGTAGCTTGCCATGCTGATAGCGCCTGAGCCAGAATTCTATGCAAAAAAAGTAAGTTTGGAATTCATTACATGGAAATTAGTCATGTCCTGAAGGGCCTACAGGAAGGATGGGGAGAGACTCTTTGCAAAGGCCTGCGGTGACAGGACAAGGGGTGTAGATGGTGCAGAATCCAACAACATGAGATTGAACACATCCAAGTGCCGGGTTCTGCACATTGGCCACAACAACCCCATGCAGTGCTGCAGGCTGGGGTCAGAGTGGCTGGAGAGCAGCCAGGTGGAGAGGGACCTGGGGGTACTGGTCGATGGTAGGCTGAACATGAGCCTGCAGTGTGGCCAGGCAGCCAAGAGGGCCAATGGTACCCTGGCCTGCATCAGGAACAGTGTGGCCTGCAGAAGCAGGGAGGTCATTCTGCCCCTGTACACCGCACTGGTTAGGCCACACCTCGAGTCCTGTGTCCAGTTCTGGGCCCCTCAGTTTAGGAAGGAGGTTGACTTGCTGGAACGAGTCCAGAGAAGAGCAACAAAGTTGATGAGGGGTTTGGAACACAAGCCCTATGAGGAGAGACTGAGGGAGCTGGGGTTGCTCAGCCTGGAGAAAAGGAGACTCAGGGGAGACCTTATCACTCTCTACAACTACCTGAAGGGAGGTTGTACACAGGCAGATGATGGTCTCTTCTCCCAGGCAGCCAGTACCAGAACAAGAGGACACAGTCTCAGGCTGCGCCAGGGCAGGTTCAGGTTGGATATTAGGAAGAAGTTCTATACAGAGAGAGTGATTGCCCATTGGAATGGGCTGTCCAGGGAGGTGGTGGAGTTGCCGTCATTGGAGGTGTTCAGGAGGAGACTTGATGGGGTACTTGGTGCCATGGGTTAGTTGTTTGGGTGGGTTGGATTGGTTGATGGGTTGGACGTGATGATCTTGAAGGTCTCTTCCAACCTGGTTTGGTTTATTCTGTGAATAGATGGTTTACATGGTTTAATCCACCCTCATCAACAATAAAGCACAGCTGATGCAGTTGGAGAAGCGAAGGCTGTATTTTACAAGCAGTAATGAAATGCAACAAATATATGCAGAATATTTGCAATATCATGCAAGAGTTTACAGGAAAGAACACAACACAGATCTTCCCAAGGAGGATCCCACCTTGGGTTCCCCCCAAGTCTTGCCCCCTTCCCTTTCCTCTCTAGTTAATTAGACCAAAAAGGAGAAGAGAGAGAAAAGGATATTAAGGGAAATTCATTAGCTCAAAGCAGTTGTTAAGAAGTTAGTCTTCTTGTCTTATCAGTTTCAGTCCAGGGTCAGATGCATGCACTCTGGCCATGAAATGAAAGTCAGAACAGACTGGAAGCGGGAGAGAGTGAGAGAAAGAATGTTAGAGATATTTGCTATGGTACATCTTACATCTGACCAATGAAATTCATTTAGAAGAATTAATCTTTGTTTTCCTTTTTACACCCAAACATTCAGCTAGAGAATTCTGCAGCTGTCTTTTCTTAAAGGCACAGTCTAAACTGTTGTCGTAGGGTTGGAAGGGTAAGGCCAAGAAGCCTCCTCCCTCCCCCTTGTAAAGTAAAGGGAAAGAAAATTGAAGGGAAAGGGAAAAAAAAAACTCACAGCTGAATTAGCAAAGCAGTGGAGCTGTATATTTACAAAGCAATACAGGATATGCAGGGAAATACATACAAATTTACAATATTTACAATATATACAAAGATATACAATAAAGTAGCACAGAAATGAGAGTTCCCCCCTCTGCTGAGGGGGTTCATAGTTTCATAGTTTCATAGTTTCATTCAGGGTTGGAAGGGACCACAAGGATCATCTAGTTCCAACCCCCCTGCCATGGTTCCCCACCTCCGCTCTCCCCTCTCTCCCCCCTTTCCCCAGAGTGGGTTAGAAAGAGAGAGAAAGAGTTAAAAAAAAATAGAAGCAGTTGTGTGTTAATTGGAAAGCAGTTAATACAGGCCTTTGTAGCTTATCAGTTTCAAGGCCAAAGCCTTGGCTGAAAGCCCAGCACAGAGAGCTGCTGCTCAGCGGAGGAGCGGAAGAAAGACTGATAGAAAAGTGCTGGAATGCCCAGGATACTCTCCTGCACTCCCAGTTCAGAAGGTGCTTCCTCCCACTCTACCAATAAAATTAGTTTAGATCCTTCTTTTTCGTTTACCAACTTCCGTCCACCATATTCCCTTTCTTAAGGGGACAGCGTCAAACGGTCCCAACTGTCACCAGGGGCAATGGCTTTAAGCTGAAGAAGAGCAGATTTAGATTGGCTGTTAGGAACAAGTTCTTTACTCTGAGGCTAATGGAAGACTGGAAGAAGTTGCCCAGAGAGGTGGTTGAGGCCCCTTCCCTGGAGATATTTAAGGTGAGGCTCAACAATGCCCTGGGCAGCCTGATCTAGTTGAGGATGTCCCTGCTGACTGCGGGGAGGTCGAGCTAGATGACCTTTGGAGGTCCCTTCCAGTCTGGACCATTCTGTGATTATGGCATATGTGTTAATGAAATTTATTTATTTATAAATCATTGTTGGAGGCTGAAGATAGCTTTGATCTGGACTTGTATTAAGGGGAGGACTCAGTTTTGTGTGTAATTAAATTTGTGTCCTCAGCGCTCGCTGGGAAGGGAGAGTGCTGCAAGGTGGCAGGCTTCTGCTGGGCTTGTCAAGTGAAGTTACCTCTCTTCTCTTTTGTTCTTGCTTTGCCAGGCAGCATCATCAAAATTCATATCTTTTTCTCATTTGCACTGTGGAATGCCTGACCTTAGGCAACCTGGTTTGGTTCACTAAAGCTTGCTGGATTCTTTATGCTGAATGATATCTATCTGCTAATCCCTACAGCTCTGCCTTTTACATTTGAAAGCGCTTATTAAAAACCAGCCGAAAGCTCAAAATAAGAACAACTTTGAGGATTTTTATTTTGTTGGTTTTACTGTAGCAGAACTGTTCAGTGATGTGGGTGTCTGCATAATAGAATACATCCTCTACCAAATCCTGCCTTTTTTTTTCTTTTTTTGAATTCCTGAAGAAATCCCACACTCATTAAGTAGCTTTCCACGATAATAACTTGGAGAGAGAATTGCTGTGCTTCGGCCTTCCTACTGAGTGAAGTCTCATTATAAATCATCTCTTTATGACTCAAAAATACTGTGCTTCCAAACTTCACTCGTTAATGAGACTGGAATGAATTTCATAATGACTGGCTGTTTGCACCAGAGGCATGCTAAGGAAAGGCTGACATTTACATCCTTGATGCCTGAAACATGTATGTGATGCATTGGACCTAGAACCCAGTTAGGCCGCACCTTGAGTCCTGTGTCCAGTTCTGGGCCCCTCAGTTTAATAAGGACATCAAGACACTTGAATGTGTCCAGAGAAGGGCAACAAGGCTGGGGAGAGGCCTTGAGCACAAGCCCTATGAGGAGAGGCTGAGGGAGCTGGGATTGTTTAGCCTGGAGAAGAGGAGGCTCAGGGGTGACCTCATTGCCCTCTACAACTACCTGAAGGGTGGTTGTAGCCAGGAAGGGGTTGGTCTCTTCTCCCAGGCAACCAGCACCAGAACAAGAGGACACAGTCTCAAGCTGTGCCAGGGGAAGTTTAGGCTCGAGGTGAGGAGAAAGTTCTTCACCGAGAGAGTCATTGGTCATTGGAATGTGCTGCCCATGGAGGTGATGGAGTCACCATCCCTGGAGGTGTTCAAGAGGAGATTGGACGTGGCACTTGGTGCCATGGTCTAGTCATGGGTCTGTGGTGATAGGTTGGACTCGATGATCCTCGAGGTCTCTTCCAACCTTGGTGATACTGTGATACTGTGATAAGGAAGGCTCTGTGTGTGTGTGACTGTGGATGAGTATGTGCTGACAACATTATTTCTATTTGCAGCATTTCTTATTTCTTCCTCCTTTATTTTGTCCAAAAAGCTGACAACCTGCTTTAAAACAAATGCTGTGATGAGGATACTAAATTTATTTAATAACAAAAAAGTAGTTTCATTTTCTTCTAGAAGAATATATGCATTTTAATTTCCATCAGCATTGTTGTTTTACAGCTAAACTGATTTGACCATAGAGCATTAGCTAGCAGATAATATTAAAGATCTTATTTTAAGCTGAACAAGATAACTGTGCAGACTTTTACGTAAGTTGGATGTCATTCATTAAGGTGCCTCTTGCAGTACCAGTAACTGACCTCTTTTAAGTACTTCATGCTTTAATAGATTAGTTCAGAACTATCTTGGTATTGGTTCACAGGAGATTGGTAACTGCTTCCCACCTGGAGTACTGTGTCCAGTTCTGGAACCCCTATTACAAGAAAGTTATGGACATGCTGGAATGTGTCCAGAGAAGGGCCATGAGAATGCTGATTAGACGGCTGGAGCACCTCTCCTGTGAGGACAGGCTGAGAGAGTTGAGGTTGTTCAGTTTGGATAAGAGAAGGCTCTGAGGAGACCTTATTGTGGCTTTCCATTATCTGAATGGGGCTACAAGAAAGCTGGTGATGGACTTTTTAGGATGTTGGGTATCGATAGTAGGGTAAACGGAGAAAAACTGGAAGTGGGTGGATTCAGATTGGATGTTAGGAAGAAGTTCTTCACCATGAGGGTGATGAGACACTGGAACAGGTTACCCTCAGGTTACCCTAAACCTCTCAAGCTGCACCAGGGGAGGTTTAGGATGGAGGTTAGGAAGAAGTTCTACACAGAGAGAGTGATTGTCCATTGGAATGGGCTGGCTGAGGAGGTGGTGGAGTCACCATCACTGGAGGTGTTCAGGAGGAGACTTGATAGAATGCTTGGTTGCATGGTTTACTTGATTAGGTGGTGTTGGATGATAGGTTGGATGTGATGATCTTGAATGTCTCTGGTTGTAGCCAGGAGGGAGTTGGTCTCTTCTCCCAGGCAACCAGCAGCAAAACAAGAGGACACAGTCTCAAGCTGTTCCAGGGGAAGTTTAGGCTCAAGGTGAGGAGAAAGTTCTTCACAGAGAGAGTTGTTAGCCATTAGAATGGGCTGCCCTGGGGAGGTGGTGAAGTCACCGTCTTTGGAGGTGTTCAAGAGGGGATTGGGCCATGGTCTAGTAGTAATGAGGTCTTGGGAGACAGGTTGGACCTGATGATCTTTGAGGTCTTTTCCAACCTTGTTGATTCTATGATTCTATGATCCTTGTATTTGTCTATTTCTATTTCTGTGATGTCTTTTCCACCCTCTTTGCTGGCTTTAGGTGGTGATAACTGAAGCAGCTAGTCAGTGCTGTTTGCTGCAAGAAGTTTAATTTGTTCTCTCTATTTTAATTTTATAATAGATATTCATTCCCATGTCTATTTAGTGTAATCAATAAGGAATGACTACAAAAAACTTCCCCAGTAATTAACAAGAAAGCTCTCTCTTCTTCAAATTAGTCTTTAAGCACAACCAATTCTGTAAGAGACTAACCTGATCTAATTAAAAAGAGGAACAAATCAAATTGTTATTAAAATGTTAATTTTCCCATCCTGGCTTCTCTGAGATTGCAGTACTTACAGGTCAGGCCTTGCAAAGGTTGTTCATTTGATTTCTTTGTAAGTTGTTGTTCTGGGTTAATGCAGCTTGCTCTCACAAACCCCCCCTCTCTCCACACACAGGAGCAGAACACAGCCATAAAACTATTCCCCCTCCCACCCAAGCCTGCAGCCAGTCCAGTGAAAATAACCAGCACCCCAAACGTGGAAACCAGAAACAGCAACTGGAGCAGGAAGCCAATCACAGAATCACAGAAGCACTAAAGCTGGAAAAGACCTTTAAGATTATTGAGTCCAACCATAACCCAGCTACCATGACCACTAAACTATGTCCTAAAGTGCCACATCTACACACTTCTTGAACACCTCCAGGGATGGTGACTCCACCACTTCCCTGGGCAGCCTGTTCCAATGCCTCACTACTCTCTCAGTAAAGACATTTTCCCTCATGTCCAATCTAAACCTCCCCTGGCAGAACTTAAGCCCATTCCCTCTTATCCTATCACTAGTTACCTGGGAGAAGAGACCAACACCAGCCTCACTACAGCCTCCTTTCAGGGAGTTGTAGGGTTGTAGAGAGCTTCAAGCCCCATGATACTTTGCTTCAGCCAACACTTTCATTTTGAAGCTGGCATGGCATTATCGTGGCATCAAATATCAGCAGCAGATTCAGCTCAACCCATGACAGTCGTGATGGTTCTATTCCCCTCCAGAGTGCCATTCAAACATCCAAGCTCTTTGTTGCTCCAAGTTCTTTGTGCTTCCCACTGTTTGAAACATGTTACTAGTGTAGAAGTGAGACAGAGATTGCATCCACAAATAGGAGATGTTCTTTAGGCTGTTATTTGTAATAAGACTGCATCTGAAATAAATGAGTACTAAGGGGCTGATACGATGGAATTTCTTCCTACTTACTAAGGTACTGACTTCAAGCATAACAGCTGTGCTACTTGTGAGTGTGTTTTGGCCATCCTCTTGTACCACCTCATAGTTTTGTGGGTGAGAAGGTGTAGAGGGGGAGTGGAATTTTTTTTTATGTGCTTTTTTGCAGCCACAACATAGCCTGGATTCAGTTTGTCACACAAACAGGTGGTGAAGCAAGTAAGAATTTTTTTCCCCTATATTGCTGTTGCATTTTTCCTTGCTTCAGTAGGTCTGAAAATAAAATGTGTGCACCAAAACCATCTTTGAATGTTACTTGTTTTCCAAACAAATAAATTACCATTGGTATTATCTTAAATGAATCTTTCCTGGTAACACACAGCACCTTCTGAGTTGATCAACAGGTTCTGTGTTCCGTGTGGCTTTTCAGTATTATCTGTGTTTCTCTCTGAGAATGTTGCAGATGTTTAAGCTTTGCTGGAAGAATGACAACCAGATGTTCAGATTTGTTATGTATTTTCTTTGTCACGAGTGTAGTTTCAAGGTAATTGTGGTGCTTGTTCTTTTGTTATGCTTTTAAGGTACAAATAAAGCAAACAAAGCACCTCATTTCTTTATTTTCCAGTTGACAAAAATAAAGCCCCTCATCAGATGCCACTTGTTATCCACTGTAGCAGCTGACTTTTGTAGCTCAATGGGCTTCTGTCTGATAGATTTCTATTACACCTAGACAGGATGTTCTGTCAAAACCTGAGCCAACACGCTGTTTATCCCAGGCACAGAAATTGATTGTTGATGACTTCCATCTACTGAATCAATAAAGTTGCTTAGTTGTTTCCAGAGGCTTAGTGACATTTTTACTGATAAAATCCTTTTCTGTTTGTGTTAGTCAGTTAAAAAGTATATGTCTATTTACGTTCTTAGAGCATGTGTTTTTCTCCCACTACATGTTAAACCAGCTCTTAGGTTCTAGATTTCCTTTATGGCTGTCTTATTAGTGCAGAAGACATGTGGAAGGTGCCATAATGATTTCTGGTGGTAGGTTTATAGTTCAGATTGCAGGATTCAGATTGCTTTTCTCTTAAGCATGCCTGTATGTTGTTCAGAAGAGCAGAACAAACTTCCTTTAAAAGAAAAAATTGTGCATCCATCCATTCATGTAGCTTGCCAGCACTTTGTATAGGATCATAGTAGTATCATAGTATCAGTCAGGGTTGGAAGGGACCACAAGGATCATCTAGTTCCAACCCCCCTGCCATTGGCAGGGACACCACACACTAGATCAGGCTGGCCAGAGCCTCATGCAGCCTGCTCTTAAACACCTTAACACCAGCCTGCTCTTAAACACCTAAACACAGGATGAATAGTTCTGAAGCACTGTCAGGTCAGATTTACTTAGTTTGGTGTAGGGGATCAATGACACGGTGGGCCTCAGCTCCGGATGTTTCTTTTCAGGTGTGCCTGTTACTCAACAGGACAGTATGGCTGTACAGCATGTACAACCTTTACCTTACCAGTAGGTCCAGGGAAAAGCTTCCTTTCTCCTTGAGGTTCTTCAGGCCATCTCAGCAAGTTGCTCAAGCATGGTGCTGAGCTGTGCAGGTCACCTCAGTTGTGACACTCATGTCCTGCTTCTTTGTAATCCACATGACAGAGGAGAACTGGTGCTTTTATACACAGCTGGGATTTTCCCTTGGCTCCCCTTGAACATAGATGAATTGCTGTCACCCTGCTCTATCCAGTTCCTTCATTTATTCCTGGAAGCTCTGTGCTGTAGCCAGACAGTTTTAGGATTTACTAGCATTGAGAAGAGAGTAGGGATTACTTCACATACCTTGGAGGTTGTGCTTTCATCTGTGGTTGTAGTACAATGTTTACCTTTTTAGCAGTGGTTTAAAAGAGTTGTTTGTGATAGTCCCTGACACTTCTCTGAAGATGAGCCAACTACTTGTTCCACATCTCATACCTGCTTTAAGCAGTCAGAGTTGCCTTGTGTATATGGCTTTATTTTTCTGAGCATTTCTTTGTTTTTTAAATTCCATTTCAGTGAGCTCTCGCCATTTTTTTTGGCTAGTGCAGAAAGTGAGGCACTCCTCCTTCACTGTAAAACCTCTTGAATGAGACAATGCATGTTAAATGAAATACAGATATGACTGTTGGACCTCTTACATACCTGTGCAGTGGTAACAGTAGTGCTGGACAGCATTCCTGAGCAGTCTGGCAGTTCAAGAACATCTAGTCCCATTGGGCTTCTAATCTCCTGTGTTAAACTCTTCCTGCTGCAGATAGATGGATTAACTCTGGGTAGATATCCCTAGTATCGCTATTGTTATGCTGTATTTGACTGCGTAGACAGCCTCAGAGGAAGCCTTCTCTGTTGCACTGTGTCCACACACAGAATCACAGATTTTCAGGGGCTGGAAGGGACCTTGAAAGATCATCTAGTCCAACCCCACTGCCAGAGCAGGATCACCTACACCAGATTACGCAGGAACACATTCAGGCAAGTTTTGAATACCTCCAGAGAGGGAGACTCCACAACCTCCCTGACACATTTATCAACCCAATGTAGTTCCTTCTGCCTTTGTACTACCTCCAGTCATTCGTAGATTTCTTGCTCCCAATGCAATAGTTTTTCAGTTGAGAATTTTCAGTTGAGTATTTGCTTGCTTTGAATGGAAAGATTCATATTAAAAGCAATAAAGATTTCAGAGGAAGAACTTGGAGAGTTTTACAAGCCAGTATTTGCACCTCAATCTGCATTTCAGCAAGTCAGGTTAGCAGTAAGGACTGCTTAGCTTGTACTACTTGCTATTTGTAGTAAAAATATGTACACATACTCTTCAGCTGTTCCATGAATGCAGTGTTGAGGACCAACTGTGTGGTTTTGTAACACTAGTTGTAAATGTCAACAAATACGTACTGTTGATCACAGTATTGGATAAACTACAGACAGAGCTTCAGCTCAGTAAAACAGACCCTCAGGCCAGCTGTTTTTGTATCACCACTGTAAATGCGTGAACCTCATTTAGTGAGTCATGGGAGCAGGAACAAACTGGGCAGGTGGAAAGGGAATGGTAAAGGCCACTTCCAGCTCAGTGCTGTGACCCAGCAGGTGTTGTGGCAAATAGCTTTGTCTCTGGTGGGGATATATTTTGAATTCTAGTTCAGCTGGAACTTGGCTTGAGCTGTGATCCGGGAGCCCTTACCCATTGTGGGAACAAGATACTGTCAGTCTAGTGAACTGGCAGCGTTTTACTACTTTGGGACACCCCAAAGTATTCTCAAGTAGCGATGTTTGAAAGAGAAACTCCTGTGAGTAATGCCTGGTGACTTACCCATTTTCTTTTCTGCACTTCCTGAGTTCTGAAAATAAAACTTTGTGTGGTTAGCCTCAGTGATTTCGATATCTGGGCTGTCTCAACCATGTGCCATATTTAATGCTGCTTTGTGAAAGGGCCTAGGTGAGGTTAAAAGAGCAGTGTCTTGAAAATGCTTTGGATACTGCTTTAGGTGATGACTGAGCTTTGGCAGGGGCTGCCCAATCAAGAAATCTGCTGCAATGCCTTATTTAAGAGCAGTAAAATGGGTGAGGAATTAGGGTTTAATGCAAAGGAAATGTGCAATGTGGGTGGGTCATACGGACGGATTTTGGTAGTGAGATGAAAAAGGGTTCTGCAGTCACAAACACTAAAATTGCTGTGGTGGTACTTGACTGTTAGCAGGCAGGAGAGATATTAAATCTGATCTAAATCAGTGCTCACTTTTTCCCTGGATGAAAATGACTACTTATGAAAGGTTAGAGGATTTATGGGGGTGTCAAAGCACATGGCATATGGGGTGGATTAAGAGTCATGAGTATAGTAATCCAAATCCTTTCTGCCAAGCATTACAGAGGATCTCTTCCTGCTGCTGCTGGGCTACACTAAATGTAGTCAGAGGAGTACAGGTTGTCAGGAGGCTTAGGGGAAGGATTGCCAGTGAAAGTACTTGAATGAGCGTAGTTCATTTTGAAAGCACTTTCTTTGTAGGCAAAAGTCTTCTGGGGAACTGATTGTATTGCAGTAAATTTTAATAAACTGCTGTAATCAGTTGTTTGTTTGCCTGTTTGTTTGGTTTTCCCTTTGGCTTCCTGTAAAAAGCTTGGAAGAAAATAGAGGCAAAATGTGAGCTGAAGCTTTCTAGTTATTCCTGACTATATTAGTACAGAGGGATGATAAAGTCTGTGCAGAAGTTGTGAATGTTGAGAGAGGGGGAAAAAAAAGTGGAATGAGTTTGCCATTCCCCTTCTGAGCTGGCACTGTGTGTGATTAAAAAGAAAAGAAAGAAGGAAAAATAAAAGAAAGGAAAAGAGCAAGGAAAGGAAAGGAGAAAGGAAAAGGAAAAGGAAAAGGAGAAAAGGAAAGGGAAAAGGGAAAGGGAAAAGGGGGAAAGGGAAAGGGAAAAGGAAAGGGGAAAGGGAATAAGGGGAAAGGGGAAAGGGAAAGGGAAAAGGGGGAAAGGGAAAGGGAAAAGGGGAAAAGGAAAAGGGAAAGGGAATGGGGGAAAGGAAAAGGGAAAGGGAATAGGGGGAAAGGGGAAAGGGAATAAGGGGAAAGGGAAAGGGAAAAGGGGAAAAGGAAAAGGGAAAGGGAATAGGGGGAAAGGGGAAAGGGAATAGGGGGAAAGGGGAAAGGGAATAGGGGGAAAGGTAAAGGGAAAAGGGAAAGGGAAAAGGAAAGGAGAAAGGAAAGGGAAAAGGAAAAAGGAAAGACATCCTACTTAGATTTCTGTAAAGAAGTTTAAGTGTTAGGAGCAGTTTTAGTCGTGGTTGTAGACTGAGTTGAGATATCTTCTAAAATCTGAACATTCACAACGGCATGACAGTGTTACACAGGTGACTGGCAGCTCTAGTTAACGTGGAGTTAATGTTTAAAAGATATAAAGCTACTGGCTTTTGAAAAGATCCCTGTCTGAAGTAGTTTCTGGGGCAGAAAGATTGCAAACCGATTGTGTCTACAGCAACAAGATGTTTGCACTCTATTTCTGTAGTCAATTAATTAAGCTAAAGAATCCACCTGACCTCCTTCTTTGGTTAACTAGTATTTTAAGAGCATGATAAATTGATACACTGGTGTGGCAAACCTCCTCCTTGCATATCTCTGAACTCCATGAGTCAATGCATAGATATTTTACATGGATGTAAAATATTCAGCACACAAAGAAGGAGGTTTTGTTAAAGCATGAAACACAATACTACATAGAGATAAGCTGTGTTCTTGATAGAACTGAGAAGTGTGAGGATCCAGACCTTACAGATCTTAAATTTAAGCTTAAAAGAGAGAGTATGAGTAGTTACTCCAGCTGGGAGGATGGGCTAGCTCTGAGGTAGAAATTGTTTGCATTTCTTGGAGCAAGAGGCAAGCTTTTCATTGTTACAGTTTTATGATGTATGATGAGGATCTGGAAGTTCTTAGCAGGTTTCACTGGTATCCGTGAGGAATGGCCCTTTTGTCAAAGAGCTTTGTAATGTGAACTTCCTCAGCATCTAATTGCAAAGTGGAATGGTTAGATCTTCATGAAAGGGAGAGTTTCCTCCAGTTGTTCAGTATTAACAAAATAACAAAGCAGTCTGAGCAGTCCATGAAAACTCGTAAATGTCTTCCGTGCTTAGTACTTGGGATGTCTTAATCTTCCTAGAGGTATATAGTCTCCTAGCAAAGACCTGCTCTGAACTTCTAATTAAAACACATAAACTAACACCCACCCTCCAACCCCCCATATTCCACTTCCCAGCCTTTTCTAAGTGGCCTCCCCATAAGAGACTGTAGAAGTGTGTGGAAAAAGAGGGGGGGAAAATAAGTCACTTTCAACATTTGAGAGTTGTTTATGTACATGTTCCAAGGCATGAGTTTGGAAATAAGTGAGCCAGGGGAGTGGACAGACAAATTTTCATGTAGCAAAATATGCCAGGAATGAAAGGGCAAGTTGAAGCAGGGACATAAGGCTTTGCTGTGAGGGTATGCATACAAATCCGTGAAATCTGAATGATCTTTTTATTCCAGGCAGAAACTTAGTTGGGAGTTTCAGTGATAAACAGTTTATACAGCTTTATAACATTAAAAGCATTTAAACGCTCCTGGCAGGTAGGGATGAAACAGTACCTGAGGTGAGCTG
The DNA here is from genome assembly GCF_026170545.1 of Melanerpes formicivorus. Classification (NCBI taxonomy): domain Eukaryota; kingdom Metazoa; phylum Chordata; class Aves; order Piciformes; family Picidae; genus Melanerpes; species Melanerpes formicivorus. The sequence goes on along the minus strand of NW_027142355.1, from coordinate 39,387,703 downwards.
CAAAGCATGATCCAGCTTACCAATAAAAGTGGGTTGTTACAGCAGGCTTTCCAGGGAATCTATTCATCAAAAAAGTGTGGATGTGGGGTTTGATTCATTCATTAGGAAAAAAAAATTATGTTGCTTTTCCAGGCTATGGAAACATAGCAAACTCCTGGCCAAGCTGTCAGCCCATGGCTCGGACAGCAGCACTCTGAGCTGGGTTAGGAACTGGCTGGAGGGCCGAACCCAGAGAGTGGTGGTGAATGGTGCCACATCCAGCTGGCGGCCAGTCACTAGTGGAGTCCCCCAGGGATCAGTGCTGGGCCCCACCCTCTTTAACATCTTTATTGATGATCTGGATGAGGGCATTGAGTCTATCATCAGTAAATTTGCTGATGACACCAAGCTGGGGACAGGAGTTGATCTGCTAGAGGGTGGAGAGGCTTTGCAGAGAGACCTCGACAGGCTGGACAGATGGGCAGAGTCCAACGGCATGAGATTGAACACATCCAAGTGCTGGGTTCTGCACATTGGCCACAACAACCCCATGCAGTGCTACAGGCTGGGGTCAGAGTGGCTGGAGAGCAGCCAGGCAGAGAGGGACCTGGGGGTACTGGTCGATGGGAGGCTGAACATGAGCCTGCAGTGTGCCCAGGCAGCCAAGAGGGCCAATGGCATCCTGGCCTGCATTAAGAACAGTGTGGCCAGCAGGAGCAGGGAGGTCATTCTGCCCCTGTACACTGCACTGGTTAGGCCACACCTCGAGTCCTGTGTCCAGTTCTGGGCCCCTCAGTTTAGGAAGGAGGTTGACTTGCTGGAACGAGTCCAGAGAAGAGCAACAAAGTTGGTGAGGGGTTTGGAACACAAGCCCTGTGAGGAGAGGCTGAGGGAGCTGGGGTTGCTTAGCCTGGAGAAGAGGAGACTCAGGGGTGACCTTATCACTCTCTACAACTACCTGAAGGGAGGTTGTAGACAGGCTGATGATGGTCTCTTCTCCCAGGCACCCAGTACCAGAAGAAGAGGACACAGTCTCAGGCTGCGCCAGGGGAGGTTCAGGTTGGATGTTAGGAAGAAGTTCTATACAGAAAGAGTGATTGCCCATTGGAATGGGCTGCCTGGGGAGGTGGTGGAGTCGCCGTCACTGGAGGTGTTCAGGAGGAGACTTGACAGGGTGCTTGGTGCCATGGGTTAGTTGATTAGGTGGTGTTGGATGATAGGTTGGACGCGATGATCTTGAAGGTCTCTTCCAACCTGGTTTATTCTATTCTATTCTAAATCTAATAAATCAAGCTGGAATTAATATGGCAAAAGGAATATTAATTTGGCTTTCCTTCATGTATAAAAAGTCCTTGTGTTTTGCAGGTAATTCTGATGTGAGTACAAAGACACTTTCACTATAAATTTGTTTGTTTCCTACTAATGCTTCTGTTGAATTCCTCCATGTTGCCTCAAAATCGAAGGAATGAATCCAACTGCCGTTTAATATTTTAGACTTCCCAAGGAGAAATTACAGGAATGTGAAAAGGATTAGATTTCTTCATGAGATAAGCAGACAAAGTATGATGACTAGACCACATTATGTCACTGTAACATCAGTAACCTGATGGCAAAAAGCTATTAGTAATTGACCTAAAATGGAGCAGCACAATCATCTGTGTTTCATGATATCAAGGAGAGCGTCCCCCCACAAAGCAGAAACATGAGCTATTTGAAGGAAGTAAGATAAAACATTCCAGTGTGAGGTCCTGCTTCTGAATAGCTGAGGAAACAGTGAATAACCATCTCAGGAATGTGTAGTGTGAGATGGAAAACCCAGACCTAATAAAATGAAAAATGACTGACAAATAATTCTTTGTAATGATGGGGGGAAAGATTGTCAAAGTGCTTACGCTCTATCTGCAGCTCTTTGACAAATAGTTCCTCTTTTCATGCAAAAAGCATGCTGAGAACTTGAAATATAAAGATAAACATATTTTAGCTTTTACAGATTCCTCTGCAAAGAAAGAGTAATCCAAACCAGCTTTCATTTAGGGTACCTCTGTAATTGAGAGCAGAACTTGAGCTCATCAGTTCTAGGAATCGGTGAGAAAATACTGTGTCCTGATTCTCATTTAGGCAGCAGTGGTATGTTCTGCAACCACTGGAATAAGCAAGTGCTTTGGGATGCTGCAGGGGGAACCCAACAAGCAGTTCCAGATGGCAAGTGTTGAGTTACCCCATAAATAAATGGAGGTTCTTCCGGTTGCTGGCATGATGCTGTAGGTCGGTGGAGGCAGCTGCGTGCTTTACTTAATATTATTTAGATCAGTTTGAAGTTGTGGAAGGTTTTTGTGTGCATATTTAAGATGATATGTGTAAAATAAAAACCAACCTATTTGTCTGTGAAATGAAAAATGAAGTGGGACTCGGTGGAAAGCAGATCTGAAAGTTCCAAATGAGCCCTGTAGGTAGGAGCTGGAACACCTAAACGTGGAATCCGTGTCTGTTTTCCTCTCTTGCCTTCTTGGGAAGTTTATTTAGTTCTCAGATGAAACACAGGATCACAGGATGTTAGGGGTTAGAAGGAACCTCCAGAGATCATCAAGTCCAACCCCCCTGCCAGAGCATATAATCTACCACAGGTTATACAGGAATGCATCCACATGGGTCTCGAAAGTCTCCAGAGAAGGAGACTCCACAACTCTCTCACTTTAGGAGAAACTTTCATTAGGGAAAACAGAACTGCAGCATTCTTTACACTTTAGATCTAAGGCAGACTGGATGTTTTGGCCACAACCATGTGCAAAGAAAGGATTAGGGAGAGTTTGTAGGAACCATTGTATGATTCCATAAATTCCTCTAAAACAGTGTTTTTAAAGGGTAAACAGCTAGATCTAAAGCAAGGATTGACAACTCTAAGATCTCTAGAGGCTTGACTCTAATGCAGGCTTGGTACAGCTTAAATGAAATAGCTTTGTCAACAGCATCTGCCAGCATTTTGTGATCCAAGTGTCAGAGGCCAAGATCTGTAGTGCTTGTTTCCACTACTGAAAGAAGTTGTAGCAGATATTTCTCTGTTCCTTTTGTTTATAATTTGCAGTGTTTTGGTTTATGCTGATGATTTACATTTTGTTGTTGTTGTTGTTGTTGTCTTTCCAGAGAAAGAATTTGACCCTCTTCTTCAGCATTGGTTTATTGACCTTTTGGGGGACTGTACTGCTGGGTGTCCGCTTGTACTGGATGGGCAACAAGCCCCCAAGCTTTTCCAATTCTGACAATCCAGCAGCTGACTCTGACAGTTTTCTCACACGTACGCTGACCTTCTTCTACCTGCCAACCAAGAACCTTTGGCTGTTGCTGTGCCCAGATACCCTCAGCTTTGACTGGTCTATGGATGCTGTACCTCTGCTGAAAGCAGTCAGTGACTGGAGGAATCTACACACTGTGGCCTTCTATAGCGGACTCCTCATCCTTGCCTACTTTAGCTTGAAGGGCTCCAGCAATGAGAGAGAGTGCAACGGGAGAACTGTAATGAACGGCAAGCAGAATGCTAATGGGCACAGCTGCCACTCAGAGGTGGAGTACAAGACACTGGAGGGGAAGTCCAGCTTTGCATCAAAAGAAGAGAATGGTATAAAAAAGCCTGAAATGCAGAAACTCCAGCTTCCTTCAACGGAGAACATTGTCATTCTGTCACTGTCTTTGTTAATAATGCCCTTTGTTCCTGCCACAAACTTATTTTTCTACGTTGGCTTTGTAATAGCAGAGCGTGTGCTGTATGTTCCTAGTATGGGCTTCTGCCTGCTGGTTACAGTGGGTGTCAGGGCCCTTTATATCAAAGCCCAAAAGCGCTTTCTGAAGAACTTGGTTTTTTGTTCCACTGCTGCATTAATTGTTTTCTTTGGACTCAAGACTGTTGTCAGGAATGGGGACTGGCAGAACGAGGAGATGCTGTATAGGTCAGGGATAAAAGTAAACCCTGCTAAAGGTAATTTTTAACTTTTTTATGGCAAATGTTTTATGTATTCCTGTTTGTCTTTGAACTGCCGGATTTTATCTGCTGTATTTAAAGGGGATACTTTAGGAAACCTCCTTCTAAGTTTCAGTGATGTGCACATTGGTAAATAATAAGGAAAAGCAGGAATTTACTTGGTTAGATGCTACAGGTTTGGCATTAACATGAAGAAAACAAGACCCTAAGGTAAGAGGATACTTTCCGTTTCGTTGATCTTAGTTTTGCCAGAACAAGAGGACACGGTCTCAAGCTGTGCCAGGGGAGGTTTAGGCTGGATGTTAGGAAGAAGTTCTTCACAGAAAGAGTGATTGGCCATTGGAATGTGCTGCCCAGGGAGGTGTGGAGTCATCATCACTGGAAGTGTTTAAAAAGAGACTGGATGGAGCACTTGTTGCCATGGTTTAGTTGATTAGATGGTTTTGGGTGATAGGTTGGACTCGATGATCTCAAAGGTCTTTTCCAACCTGTGATGCAAATAACATCAGTACCACATAATAAAAATGAGGAAATGGGGTCATGTTCTTGCCTAGGAGCTTACTGTAGTTCCTCCTGCATACAAGTGCTATAAAGGGTTATTGTCAAATACTTGCTCCTTCCTGTTAATGTAGAAATGTCAGGTATCTGAAACATTGCCCAGCTACTTCTCTCTAAGGCTGTACCTTTGCCATTGCAAAGTGTGTGACTACAGCTAGTTTAAGCAAATCCAAAGAGGCAATGAACTGGCTAGTTTAGGGACCAATGTTTAGCTGTGGGAATGTGGTTTCAGCCTATGTGGCAGATCCATGTGGGATCCTGAATTCCATGCTACCTGGCTGTACTGCTCCTGGCCTATGAGCAAGCTTACATGAGACCAGTACAAGTAATCACCTGTGAGTGCAATATGTAGGCATTGACTAAGTCTTTGCTATTCACAATTCATCAGAAGTAAGAAGTTATCCCTTGATTGAGCACAAGCCCTATGAGGAGAAGCTGAGGGATCTGGGGTCATTTAGCCTGGAGAAGAGGAGGCTCAGGGGAGACCTTATTGCTGTCTACAACTACCTGAAGGGAGGTTGTAGCCAGGTGGGGGTTAGTCTCTTCTCCCAGGCAACCAGCACCAGAGCAAGAGGACACAGTCTGAAGTTTAGGCTCGAGGTGAGGAGAAAGTTCTTCATGGAGAGAGTCATTAGCCCTTGGAATGGGCTGCCCAGGGAGGTGGTGGAGTCACATCCCTGGAGGTGTTCAAGAGGGGATTGGACGTGGCACTTGGTGCCATGGTTTAGTCATGATGTCTGTGGTGAGAGGTTGGACTTGATGATCTTTGAAGTCTTTTCCAACCTTATTGATTCTATGATTCTATGATTCTATGATCGCTTTGCCTTCCTGTGAAAGAAAAATTTGACAGCATTTGAATATACTGTGCTTGAGTTTTTCCAGTTCTCTGCTCAGAAGCCCATTATAGGATTCTGTCGGAGGTGTATTTCTTGGTTGGACAGTTACATGATGTCAGTAGCTGCAACAGTAAGAGGCAAATGCAGGTATTACTGGGGGCTGATAAGGAAAGGAAAAGTAGATGGGGCAGATAAGATGCTTTGCAAAGCAGCATTATAGTATCTTATCAATCACCATGAGAGTGGTGAAACCCTGGAATGTGTTGTCCAGGGAGGTGGTTGAGACCCCGTCCCTGGGGGTGTTTAGGAGCAGGCTGGCTGAGGCTCTGGCCAGCCTGATCTAATGTGGGGTGTCCCTGCCCATGGCAGGGGGCTTGGAACTAGATGATCCTTGTGGTCCCTTCCAACCCTGAATGAAACTATGAAACTATGAAACTATCAGTCTGATTTTGTAGCTCTTCTTCAGGTACTTTGTCCCCTTAGGTAAAAGCATTAAACTTGCTGCAGTTAGTGACTTTTCATTGACTGTGAACAAGCATGTCCCATTTATTTTCCTTTTCTTCCCCCCCCCCCCCCCAAACTAATGTAGAAATGCAAGAAATTAAGTAGCTGAGGAATGACACAGCACACCAGCGTGATTATGTGATGCTGTGAGACTTAGTTTAGCGACGGTGCGGAGCTCTCATTAAATTGTTGGCACACCTTGGAAAGAAAAGCGTGCGTGCATTTGATTAACCAGTTTATGTGTGTTCCATTTTGCTCCTTAGCAGAGAGCCCCAGATAGCTCAGACTGCATTAATAGTTGTCTGCTTGGCTGGAGCCAGTTTTTTGTGATTAAAAAAAAATAATTAAAATCTAGCTTTTGGCTGCGGTGTTGCCTGGGAATTAGGCTGCTGGGTGTTGTGCTCCCAGGAGACAAGGAGAGTCACTGGCATTGTACAAATCTCTGTATGCAGAGACTTCTGTATGTGTGATTGTCTGGTTTCTTGCCTTATAAGCTGACATTAAGTTTCTTGTAAGAGATGCAAAAGCAAAGACAGCGTGTCAGTGTGATGATGCAGACATGACTGAACCGACTGTAAATCTCCTTGAAATATCCTGTTAGACTTCTGCTGAATATTTACTAGGCCACACACATTGTCACACGGCTGGGTATCAGAAACTCCCAGCTAAATCGACCTGTCACCCAACTCTATTCATTATTGTGAATACTTCCTAGATTATCCCTGGCTTTGACTATGCTAATTTTATTTTCTATTTCTCAGACAATCAGGCAAGCCTGACTGGACTAGACTGGCTGCCAGTCCTGCCAAAGCATTAGGAGACCAACAATTCAAACTACCCTTCAGCAATTAAATGAGGTTGACGTAGGAAAAACAATTTATTTTTGTTTGCCTCTTCTAGTTTTGTGAATGGTAGTGATAAATAGGCTATTCAGAGGGTGAAACAATGGACTCCTCAGTCAGATGGTGGAGTGGAGAAGTGTTTTCCACCGTTTTATGCTGCTAAGAAGAGGCCGACAGTCCTCATTTCTCTGTTTTCCTCAGCTTCTAGCTACTCCTTCTCATGAGTATTTTCTTACTTTTGATCACTTTTAAGCAGCAGGATCATTTCCCCTGATGGTTCTGCTTTTCCTCTCTTCTCCTGCAAAGAGTTTCTGAACAGCAGCTACTTCTATGCTAGGCTAAAAAGTAGAGGGATCCCTTCAAAAACCCCATGTGTGGGAACAGGTAAAGAAATCTCTGAAGGCCAGCTTTGCTGCAGCAAGGAGCCTACTATTTTGTTCCAGATCCATCTGTATTCTAGCCTAGCAGGGTGAAAGCTGCTCTGTGGCTGGATGCTGTGCAACAGCATTGAGCTGTTGAGCTGTACTAATAACATTATTTGAGAGGCAAGCTATCAGTGCAGGTGCATTTTTGTACTAATGTGGTTGAACTGCTTCAGAAGCGGAGTTGTCTCACGTGTTGATGGCTTCTAATCAGGTCCTCTGCGTTGTAATCCATATAAGAATATAATCTCCTCTGTTGCTGTGAGACTTTCAAGCAAACTTTTTTCAGTGACTTCTTGGTCTCCAATCCTCAGTGTGATGATGTGGTGGTAGATAAACACCTCGACAGTACTTTGTTCTAGCCTGCTCATGGGCACCTTGCAAACTGTAGGCACAGAAGCAGTATTCTGCCTCAGATAGAAATCTCCTACCCCTGCAGGCAACCACAGCCTTCCTACAATTTACATTTCTTCATGCTGTTCTTGTCAGTCACTGGCTACATGAACCTTATAGCACTCTTTCAGTACTTAAAGGGGGCCTAACAGGAAAGATTGGGGCATTGTACTGATAGGATGAGAGGTAACAATTTTAAGGCAAAAGAGAGTAGATTTAGATTAATGAAGAAATTAATTACTGTCAGGATGGTGAGACACTGGAATGGTTTACCCAGAGAACTTTGGATGCCCCATCTCTGAAATTGTTCAAGGCCAGCTTGGATGAGGCATTGAGCAATCTGGTTTAGCAGAAAGCATCCCTGCACATGGCAGGGAGATTGGGACTAGATGATCTTTAAGATCCTTTTCAACCCAGACCATTCTGTGATTCTGTGATAAAATACTCCAAAGCATGGTGCTCAGCTTATCTCTCAAAAAGCCCCAGAGTGCACCATGGGAGAGTCACAGAATCACCAAGGTTGGAAGAAACCTCAAAGATCATCAAGTCCAACCTGTCACCACAGACCTCATGACTAAACCGTGGCACCAAGTGAAGTGAGTAGAAGGTGACAGTGCAGCCTGTGAGCTTTCCTGACAGTCCTCGCTGTGTGGCAGGCAGCTGCTGGCTCTTGGCTGATGGAGTCATAATGAGGACTTGAGATGCCTTAGCTGGGTCTGTTCTTCTACTGTTTTGCTTATGACTAGTATTTCAAATATCCTTCAAGTGATCTGAGCATTGCCTCATTACAGTTTGTCAGCACTTGATGGGAAAATAGGCAAGATTAATTAATGTAGTTTATGAATCCTGAAGTGACTGTATATGTGTTTTGACACTAGGGAGGGAAAGCTGCAAGAGTTCCTCTGTGCTGCCTTCCACTTAATGAGCAGCCCAAGTGATGTAAACCAGCTCACATTATTTGAGTGCTCTTTTATAGTGAAGGAAGTCTTCCAAAATGGAAAAACAAACAAAGTTGAAAGTGGGGGGTAGCCATCCCATATTTTTCAATTAAGCTGAGTCATTCTGTGGTGATGATTACCTTGTGTTTAATACAGAATTATAATGAAACACAAAATAATTGTTCTCATTACATCTTATTATCCCTACTTTTCCCTGTAGTGCCAAGAGGAGGCTTCAAAAAGCACCATCTTTTTTCTCCAAGCCATTTTGTACCTTGCAGTCCACATCATAATGATCTTTGATGTTCAGAAATAATTGCTACATTAAGGTGACCCAACACCAAAATGGTTGATTAGTTGAGTTTATTTGAATCATGGAGTGTTATATGGAAGTTTCTTGGTCTCTTATGCCTTAAGGATGGAAGGTTTAAAAGAAGGGAGAGAGAAATAGAAGAAAAGAGAGGGAAATAGGAGAAAGGAGAGAGAAATGGAAGAGAGAAAAGGGAAAGTGAGATCCATCCTTGGGTCCAGCAACATCTCATGGGATCAGTCCAAATGTTTTGTTCTTTAGTGGTGAGTGCCAGTCCAGCAAGGGCTTCTGTGCTGGACCCAAGATATTGATGTCCGTTTATACCCTTTGGGTGTGGGGGTGGCATCCCCGATTTACATAGAGAGATGGTGCTGATTTGCATGAGCTCCTTCCAGTGTAGTGTCCCTTACAGACCTTTCCCTGGCGCCCTTGCAGTGGGTTAGTAAGGGAATCAATTGAAGGAAAAGACAGATTCCCACTTACAGCAGAACTCTTCCCTTTGTCAATTAACCTACAATGAACAGGTCTGGCCTGGAGCTTCCAGAGGGACAAGGACAGGGCTGTTAAGGATCATTGAGGGCCATTGCCTGGCACATTATTTGAGTAATTAGAAAATCTCTCCCATTAGAAGGGCTCTCCTGACTGCTGGGGATGTGTTAGTTGTGAGGTCATATTTACTGATGACCTTTAGTCTCACTGTTTGCCTGACATTTGTAAGCAAGCAATTTCCTTCCTGAAAATAGTTGACCTTTTACACCAAGTCGAGTGCTTGACTTGAACCATACATTCAAGTCTTGCTACTTCATGATGTGACTACTCTTTTTGCAGATGCTAGGCTGCTTCTCAAAAGCAGTGCTGCCACATTCTTGTGATGCTATACACCGTCTGATAAGCCCTGCCTCACGTGTGACATTGATTTAAGACGGCATTAACAGCTCTGGGCTTCTGAACCAGTTTTGCCTGTTGTTCTGATGTTTGCCCTTCTTCTGTTATGCAATAGTGTCAATGCTCACATCTTGGGGAGGTCAGGAGGATGTGCATATGTGCTTCAGTCACGTCTTGAATCAGGTTTTGTTGTTCTCAGAGTTCTTCAGCGTGGAGAAGAGAAGATGCGGTGGGGACCTTACCACTGCCTTCCAGTACCTGAAGGGATCCTACAGGAAGGCTGGAGAGGGACTATTCATAAGCCTGTCTAGCAGCAGGGCAAGGGGGAATGGTTTTGTGCTGAGGGACAGTATATTTAGACTGGATCTTAGGAAGAAGTTCTTTAGTACAAGGGTGGTGAGACTCTGAAATAGGCTGCCCAGGGAGGTTGTGGTTGCCTCCCTCTCTGGAGCTATTCAAGACCTGCCTGGTGGAATGGAATGGAATGGAATGGAATGGAATGGAATGGAATGGAATGGAATAGAATAGAATAGAATAGAATAGAATAGAATAGAATAGAATGGAATTAACCAGGTTGGAAAAGACCTTTGAGATCATCGAGTCCAACCTATCATCCAACACCATCTAGTCAGCTAAACCATGACCAAGCACCCCATCCAGTCTCTTCCTAAACACCTCAGTGCTGGTGACTCCACCACCTCCCTGGGTAGCCCAATGGCCAATCACTCTTTCTGTGAAGAACTTCTTCCTAATATCCAGTCTAAACATGTCCTCGTGCAGCTTGAGACTGTGTCCTCTTGTTCTGGTGCTGGTTACCCAGGAGAGGAGACCAACCCCCACCTGGCTACAACCTTCCTTCAGGTAGCTGTGGAGAGCAATAAGGTCTCCCCTGAGCCTCCTCTTCTCCAGGCTAAGCAACCCCAGCTCCCTCAGCCTCTCCTTATAGGGTTTGTGCTCTGAACCCCTCCCCAGCTTTGTTGCTCTTCTCTGGACACCTTCCAGCAAGCCTGGATGCATTCCTGTATGATCTGGTATAGGTGATCTGGCTCTAGCAGCGGGGTTGGACTAGATGATCTTTCGAGGTCGCTTCCAGCCTCTAACATTCTGTGCTTCTGTGAATTTGGCTTATTTAATTTAATCTGTATAGCACAATGTTTGCCATACATTCTGAACTGAAAAAAAACCCACCCTCCTCAGTTTTTAATACTTTTTTAAGCCACTCAATTTCATTTTGTTGCCTAGTTGTTGTTGTTGAATAGTTTGTAGTGTTCATTTCCTCTTTATTTTACCATTAATAATACAGCAAGCAAATGTATTTGCTATACCAACTGGTTTAGGTGTTATTGTAAAGGAAGGAAGAAAAGCCATATTAATTAGTTCGGTTCCATTGACATCAATTTCTTATTGGTAAAAAGGCCTGCATCAGGAACAGTGTGGCCAGCAGGAGCAGGGAGGTCATTCTGCCCCTGTGCACTGCACTGGTTAGGCCACACCTCGAGTCCTGTGTCCAGTTCTGGGCCCCTCAGTTTAGGAAGGAGGTTGACTTGCTGGAACGAGTCCAGAGAAGGGCAACGAAGTTGGTGAGGGGTTTGGAACACAAGCCCTATGAGGAAAGACTGAGGGAGCTGGGGCTGCTTAGCCTGGAGAAGAGGAGACTCAGAGGTGACCTTATTGCTCTCTACAACTACCTGAAGGGAGGTTGTAGACAGGCAGAGGTTGGTCTCTTCTCCCACGCAGCCAGTACCAGAACAAGAGGACACAGTCTCAGGCTGCACCAGGGGAGGTTTAGGTTGGATATTAGGAAGAAGTTCTATACAGAGAGAGTGATTGCCCATTGGAATGGGCTGCCCAGGGAGGTGGTGGAGTCGCCGTCATTGGAGGTTTTCAGGAGGAGACTTGATGGGGTGCTTGGTGCCATGGGTTAGCTGTTTGGGTGGGTTGGATTGGTTGATGGGTTGGACACGATGATCTTGAAGGTCTCTTCCAACCTGGTTTGGTTTATTCTAAATAAAGGTTTATTCTAAAATTTGTTCTCACCCAACAGCTGCTGCTTTAGATTCGGGGGGGGGGGGGGGGGGGGGGGGGGGGTTTGGAGGGGGAAGAGAAAAAGAAAGAGAGAGGAAAAAAAAAATAAATCAAAAATTCCCTGTGTGCTGTTGCAGAGACTATACACTCTAGTCCTGAGCACTTGGACAGAAGTAGATACTAGAATCTGTTTTCATCTGATTTGACAGCTTGCCGTTGTTACCCTTATCTGCTCTTAGAAAATGATTTTTTGCTAAGAGTAGCTGTCAGGAAGAGGACCCTTCACTTCAGCAGACAGTGAAAATACCAACTCGAGTAGTGCAGCAAGCAAAAAGTAGTTAGAATGCCTTGTTAGCAAACTGGGTAAAGAATCCATGTTTCCCTCAGACAAAAAGGATGCAACATAGTGTTTTCCACTATGAATATTTTTGTATCACTAGTGTTGGAGACATAAAAGATGATAAAAGGATAAGAGTCATAGAAGCCTGGAGGGTTGGAAGCGACCTTAGAGATCATCTACTCCAACCTCCCCTCCATGGGCGGGGACACCTCTCAACTAGACTCTGCCACTCAAGGCCTCATCCAACCTGCCCTTCAACACCCCCAGGCAGGAGGCAACCACAATCTCCCTAGGCAACCCATTCCAGTGTCCCACCACCCTTGTACTGCAGAACTTCTTCCTAAGATCCAGCCTAAGCCTACTCTCCTTCAGCGTCAAACCGTTTCCCGTAGTCCTTTTGCTAGACACACTGATGAAATATCCTTCTCCAGCCTTCCTGTAGGATCCCTTCAGGTAATGGAAGGCAACTATAAGGTTGCCTGGGAGTCTTCTGTTTCATAGGCTGAGGAACCCCAAGAAATACTTGAAAGGAGATGTTCAAGAAGGGATTGGACATGGCATTTGGTGCCGTGGTTTAGTCATGAGGTCTGTGGTGACAGGTTGGACTTGATGATCTTTGAGGTCTCTTCCAACCTTGGTGATTCTGTGATTCTGTGTGTGTCTTTGAATATTCTTCTTCTTATAAAACCTACATTATGCTGACAAGAAGCTGTCTTTTCTAATAGCTTTAGAGCTTTGTTTCTTGTAACTAGGAATAGAATAGAATAGAATAGAATGTTACATGATACTAATGTTATTTGCTTCACAGGTTGGAAAAGACAAAGAATGGAATGGAATGGAATGGAATGGCACGGAATGGAATGGAATGGAATGGAATGGAATGGAATGGAATGGAATAGAATAGAATAGAATAGAATAGAATAGAATAGAATAGAATAGAATAGAATAGAATAGAATAGAATAGAATAGAATAGAATAATAGAAAGAATAGACCAGGTTGGAAGAGACCTTCAAGATCATCAAGTCCAACCTATCATCCAACACCACCTAATAAACTAAACCATGCAACCAAGCACCCTATCAAGCCTCCTCCTAAACACCTCCAGTGATGGTGACTCCACCACCTCCTCGGGCAGCCCATTCCAGTGGGCAATCTCTCTCTCTGTGTAGAACTTCCTCCTAACCTCCAGCCTAAACCTCCCCTGGCACAGCTTGAGACTGTGTGCTAGTTCTCTGACACACAGCTAGTTGTTCACCACACTGTTTTTTATGTCTCCTAGAGTAGAGCACTGTGTATTTTTAACACCACATTGGACATTTTAAAATACTCTGAGCATTTGGGATTGCATTTTAGTGTTTTGATGCATATATTCTTTTTTATATGCAACTTGGCAGGAAAACCCAAAGTCATCTTTGGGCCATTAGTCCAAAATATCACTCTGCACAGTAATTATTTCTTGCTTCTTTGGTTCATTTCACTTGAATAACAATAAAATCACTCTGAAGTGGTAAAGGTCTGACTCAACATTGCAGTGAATGGAAAATGCTGGTTTTGGAAAACAAGGCTTGAGAGAGAAAGTAAACTCAGTGCACAGATTGCTGTAAACCAGCAGATATATGAAGTATAAAGTTTATTGTTATGCATTAAAGTTTTGCATTTTATCACTGTTAGGAAGTATTAGTAATTTAAGTATAGCATCTAGAATTAGGTATTCTCCTCAATTTAAGAAAGATGTTGGCTTCCTGGAATGTGTCCAGGGAAGGGCAGAGAGGCTGGTGAGGGGACTGGAGTACAAGCCCTATGAGGAGAGGTTGAGGGAGTTGGATTTGTTTAGCCTGCAGAGGAGGAGGCTCAGGGGAGACCTTATTGCTGTCCTGAAAGGAGGTTGTAGCCAGGTGGAGGTTGGTCTCTTCTCCCAGGCAACCAGCACCAGAACAAGAGGACACAGTCTCAAACTGCACCAGGAGAAGTTTAGGCTGGATGTTAGGAAGAAGTTCTTCACAGAAAGAGTGATTGGCCACTGCAGTGTGCTGCCCAGGGAGGTGATGGAGTTACTGTCCCTGGAAGTGTTTCAAAAAAGATTGGATGAAGCACTCAGTGCCATGGTTTAGTTAATTAGATGGCGTTGGGTGATAGTTTGGACTCAATGATCTCAAGGGTCTTTTCCAGCTTGGTTAATTCTGTGATTCTGAGTTTGCTTTAAGTTTGCTAATGAGCTCCTCTTTATCCTTTGAACAAGCCACTTCAATCTCTTTTTTCCCTCTGGAAACAACTTATTCTGCCTATTTTCATTAGAGGTGCTTGTTTAAAGATGAAAAGTTGGTGTTGGTGATTCATTATTGTATTAAAACTTCTCCACTTTTATGACAGTGTAATGCCCCTGCTAAGCTAGCTGCCAAATAAATGTCCAGACATAGTTATCTAGAGTTATCTGGGTGGAATGGCTGACACACTGGATGGTTGTGCTGCCATTCAGTGAGACTTTGGCTGGAGAGTTGGGCAGGGAGAAATTGTATTAAATTCAACAAGGGGAAGGAGGCCAATGCCATTCTGGGGTGTATTAGAAAGGCTGTTGTTAGCAGGTCCAGAAAGGTTCTCCTTCCCCTCTACTCTGCCCTGGTGAGGCTGCATGTGCAGTATTGTGTCCAGTCTGGGCCCCTCAGGTCAAAAAAGGACCTCAGGGAGCTGCTTGAGAGAATCCAGCACAGCAGAGGAGTGGAAAGTCTTCCTTAGGAGGAGAGACTGAGGGACCTGGGGCTCTTTAGCCTGGAGAAGAGGAGACTAAGGGGTGACCACATTAACGTTTTTAAATATGTAAAGGGTGAGTGTCAAGAGGATGGAGCCAGGCTCTGTTCAGTGATGCCCAATGGACAGGGCAAGGGGCAGTGGGTAGAAGCTGAGGCATAGGAAGTTCCATGGAAACGTGAGGAATTTTTGTTTTCCCCCTGTGAGGGTGCCAGAACACTGGAAGAGGCTGCCCAGGGGGGTCATGGAGTCTCACTCTCTGGAGATACTTGAAGGCCATCTGCATGCGTTCCTGTGTGATCTGCTGTAGGTGATCCTGCTCTGGCAGGGGGGTTGGACTTTCAAAGTCCCTTCCATTCTGCGATTCTGTGAAAAGCTGAAGAAAGGGATTTTATCACTCTCCTTCCCTGCCACCTCTATTTCCATACTAGTGTAGATACGTATTGCCTGGCAAATCTTAGCAGGCTCTGTCTTGCCTTGATCAGTGTTTTAAACCAAAACAAACAAAACCTTGAAGTGTCTTGCAAGGCTGCTTTCTGGGTGTGCACTAATTTGCAGTTTCCAAGTCTGATGTACTTCGTTTGAGCACACTGACAATTCCCTTGCTTTGACAAACCCATGCCCTGATTTCCCTCCTCTGTAGCTGTAGCTGTAGCTCCTCTGGCATGTTTCCAGGATACAGTCCCCTTTGTTCTCCTTTCCTGAACAGGTGCCAACACCATCCATCTACTTTGAGATTTGAGGGTCAGGGCTAAAATTTCAGTTGGTTAAGTTCACCCTTCCGTTTCTGCAGGAGACTGGCTTACAGGTCACCACTTGGGCTGTAAGAGATGATTGTGAAATACATGGTAGATAATGTTTTTGTAGAACTGTGCCTTCTGTTAAAAAAGTTATCACGGTCCCCTTCTTGCCTGAGGCAGTTTGGTGCTCTGAAGAGTTAGAATAGAATAGAATAAACCAGGTTGGAAGAGACCTTCAAGATCATTGCGTCCAACCTATCACCCAACACCACCTAATCAACTAACCCATGGCACCAAGCACCCTGTCAAGTCTCCTCCTGAACACCTCCAGTGACGGTGACTCCACCACCTCCCCGGGCAGTCCATTCCAATGGGCAATCACTCTCTCTGTGTAAAACTTCCTCCTGACCTCCAGCCTGAACTTCCCCTGGCACAGCTTGAGACTGTGTCCTCTTGTTCTGGTGCTGGCTGCCTGGGAGAAGAGACCAACCTCTGCCTGTTTACAACCCCCTTTCAGGTAGTTGTAGAGAGCAATAAGGTCACCCCTGAGTCTCCTCCTCTCCAGGCTAAGCAGCCCCAGCTCCTTCAGTCCCTCCTCATAGGGCTTGTGTTCCAAGCCCCTCACTAACTTCGTTGCTCTTCTCTGGACTCGTTCCAGCAAGTCAACCTCCTTCCTAAACTGAGGGGCCCAGAACTGGACACAGGACTCGAGGTGTGGCCTAACCAGTGCAGTGTACAGGGGCAGAATGACCTCCCTGCTCCTGCTGGCCACACTGTCCTTAATGCAGGCTAGGATGCCATTGGTCCTCTTGGCCGCCTGGGCACACTGCAGGCTCATGTTCATCCTACCATCAACCAGCACCCCCAGGTCCCTCTCTGCCTGGCTGCTCTCCAGCCACTCTGACCCCAGCCTGTAGCACTGCATGGGGTTGTTGTGGCCAATGTGCAGAACCCAGCACTTGGATGTGTTCAATCTCATGCCCTTGGACTCTGCCCATCTGTTCCCCAAGGTTAATCCTGAAGTATCTGGGGTATCCATAGTTCTCCTCTTCTTCCACTTGTATTTTTCTTCTCCTTTGACCTCCTCTCACTTCCCTGCATGATTTGAGTTCGTCACCTCTACAAAATACAATTCCTTGTATCATGAGGCTTTCAGGTCAGCACCGTTCACTGCTTTTTGTCTGACCCTTGTGAAGCTTTATTGATATGAAAACTTTATAGCAGTAATGGCTTAGTGTTCATGTGATTGCAGTGCACACATAGCTATGGAAGATGTGCAAAGGTGTGATTGGGCTGTGCTCTGAACAGAACAATGACTAAATGAGATGTTAAAGGTACTCTGCTCTTCAGCAAACATCAGTTTGAATCATCTGATTCATAGGGTAGCCTTTCCAAAAATCACTTTAGTTTGAGGGATGGGGTGGCAGAAGTGAATGGCATGGAAGGTGGTAGGTGTAGGAATTTCTTAAGAGTGGCAGAGCTGCTGTGTGTTGAAACACTACCAGGCAACCAGCATCAGAACAAGAGGACACAGTCTCAAGCTGTACCAGGGGAGGTTTAGGCTGAATGTTAGGAAGAAGTTCTTCATAGAAAGAGAGATTGGCCATTGGAATGTGCTGCCCAGGGAGGTGGTGGAGTCACCATCACTGGAGGTGCTTAGGAAGAGACTGGATGGGGTGCTTGGTGCCATGGGTTAGTTGATTACATAGTGGATGGATGATAGGTTGGAGTCGATGATCTCAAAGGTCTTTTCCACCCTGGTCTGGTCTGGTCTGGTCTGGTCTATTCTATTCTATTCTATTCTATTCCCTGAAGTAAACTCAGGCAATTATCTCCTTTGAGAGCAAGATTTCCACTGAAATAAAATATAGTCTATAGTTATCAGTCTTTCTGGCAGATGAAAAGCTATTTCCTGATACACTGAAGTGTGCCAGCACATACTGAAAGGTAGAAAACTCTTGTCATCAAGGTCTTGCAGTGGTTTGAGCTTAATCAGGGTATCTTCAGATTTGCTTTGCAACTTTGAAGTTGGAAGACATGTTTCTTCCTGAACTTGTCTGTTGACTAATACAGAGTGAGGGCTGTGCTGCACATTCTTGATACACAACTAAACACAGCAAGGAAGTGTTATTTGATCCTGTAACACCTCAGACAAAGGTACTGCTGAGAATTTCTTCATAAGGCAGTCTGACATATGTAATGAATCAGACTATCTAGGAGAAGTCTGAGTGTGCCTGCCATTTTTCTTTAATGGCTTGCTTTATTCTGGGTGCTCACTGAAGACTCTGTTAATGTGATGTTTACTCTTCAGTCAGAGAGTGGAGCCCTCACATGCTAAAGATTAGGTTCATTAAAGCTAATTGGATTACCAAAATCTGCAAGCATATCCTATGCAGAACGGGAAGCCCATATTCTAGATGAAATTGAGTAAATGGCAAAGTCTTAAGAACACTTTACAAGCTCCTCCATCTCTCCCCTCAGGTTCAATGAGCTGGCAGAGCCACTGTACTTTCCTTTGAGGAGACCTTAATTTTATGTAACATAGCAAGTGGAGTGGGTCTATCAGGAGTGGGTCTATCAGGCAGAGATGCTGAGCATAGTAGAGAGTGTCTTCCATTCATACGTAAGTGTCTCAGTCCAGAGAGGGAAGGAGACTCAGTTCTTTTGAATATTCCTGCATTATGAAATTAGAGGCACAAAAGAGGCCAAAATATCAACAGCTAGACTATTTAGTACACAAATAAATTGGATGGATCAGGAGAGAGAGGGAGAATAGGGAGAGAGAAGAGGAAAGAAATTATATTACCACACCCCTCACCCCCCAAGACAGTTTGAGTCTGTGGAGAAAGGCTGCTGCAGCTTTGGCATAGAGGAGATGTTGTCCTTGCTGGCTGTGCTGTCCTCTGAGCAGCCTCTTCAGCTCCATGAGTTGTAGCAGGTGGAACTTAGGACATGGAGAGAGGGTTCCTCTTGATCTGCTTCTTCCAGGCTCCATAGTGATGTCTCTGTCATTTTCCTCTCTCTGGTATTCTCTCCATTTTTCTTCAGAACAGCATTGCCCCGGGCTTTTCCTTCTCTCCTGTTTTCCTTCTCAGCAGCATTGTCCAGGTCTTTTCCTTCACTGTGTTTTCCTTCTCCTGTGTTTTCCTTCTCCTGAGCCAGTCGTTGCTCAGATATTTTATACAGTTTTTAGGTATGAGTCCAGGTGGTGAATATGCATATTCCAGAGAGTATGGATAGCAGTGGCCTCTGGCCATTATTTCCAGGGCAGCTGCAGTCTGGTGAGCAGTCTTTATCTATGCACCTTCCAGAGAGTCGTTCCAGTGGCGTCTGCCCAATACACATCAGCTATTGTCTGGGCAAGCAGCAAAGGTAATTTTATCTTTCTTGAGTCACATCAAGAGAGACAAAATTTAGTCTCTCACACCATGCATCAGGGTTTCAAAACTAAGAAGCAAAACTGAAGCACTGCCAGCCAAAAGCCAGTTGGTTCAATACCCACGCTGACGTGATGCTGGATAGCTTTTAGAGGTCTGCAATAACTTTCAATTATGTTTTTATTTCACCTGCTGTCATTCCAAAAGCCCTGGATCAACAGCATGTTGAACAAACTGTATAAATAACACTCAATGAAAAGAGGAATAACATATTAAAGTTAGGAGGTGGTAAATCTCCAAAACAGTCTATGTGAACGTTACCATGTACCCACTGATATAAAAGAAAAATCAATGTATGAAATAGATTAACCTCTAAATTATGGCTGTAATAAACCCATTTATTCCTTGAGGAAACAAGAAATGGGGCACTTTTGCTGTTGAGTTAGCAAAATGAGGTAACTTGATAAAAATGTGTCTGTTAATAAAGGAGGGGTTTAGAAGAAAACTACTGCAAATTCTGTGACATAATTCATGATAATATTTTGGGAAAAAAAAATACTGTTCCTTTGGAATAATAATACATGCCATAGTGCAGAAGAGAGGCAACACCTGTTGCTTATGTTCGTGTGGAACCTCCTCTGCTCCAGCTTGCACCCATTGCCCCTTGTTCTGTCATTGGACATCACTGAGCTGAGCCTGGCTCCATCCTCCTGACACTCATGCTTCACATACTTGTAAACAGTATCACAGTATCACAGTATAACTTAGGTTGGAAAGGACCTCGAGGATCATCGAGTCCAACCTATCAACACAGACCCCATGACTAGACCATGGCACCAAGTGCCACATCCAATCCCCTCTTGAACACCTCCAGGGATGGTAACTCCACCACCTCCCTGGGCAGCCCATTCCAAGGGCTAACAACTCTCTCAGTGAAGAACTTTCTTCTCACCTCAAGCCTAAACTTCCCCTGGTGCAGACTGAGACTGTGTCCTCTTGTTCTGTTGCTGGTTGCCTGGGAGAAAAGACCAACCCCCTCCTGGCTACAACCACCCTTCAGGTAGTTGTGGACAGCAATAAGGTCTCCCCTGAGCCTCCTCTTCTCCAGGCTAAACAATCCCAGCTCCCTCATCCTCTCCTCATAGGGATTGTGCTTGAGGCCTCTCCCCAGCCTCGTTGATCTTCTCTGGACATGTTCAAGAGTCTCAATGTCCTTCTTAAATATGTTCATCTATATTGGGTATGATCTGTGGAAGAGTGGACAATGAAGTAATGTTTGAGTGGATTTGAGTATACTATAGGTGTGTGAGATATGTGAATGTCGCCTTTGCTCCTGTGCTTTGATGGCCTCATCGTTGGTGCACAGTTCAGTAAACAGAAGGCAAAAGGTAAATATTACAAAGCTGTTTGGTGCAGAGCTTGCCTTTTTTTTTTCTCCTGTGCTGGATAGGGTTTCCAACAGGGGAAAATCTGAATTTGGAATTACAGAAGAATTTGTGATATGTGTATACTTTAGAATCTCCTGAATTTTAAACATTGTATTGCAATTTCAGGTATTACAGATTGATATGATGATGATGATGATGATGATGATAATAATAATAATAATAATAATGATAATAATAATAATAATAATAAAGCTATATAATAAGGGGAATAAAAACCTATTTTAGATTGCAGAATCACTGGCCTAGTTTCTTGTTCTTTTAAGAATATTGATTTTTAATTTCTCACTATATACCAATGGAAAATAGTTGAGTGCTGAAATTTAGTTGGAGGCATAAGGTATGTTTTTAATAGGCATGTGGCTCCATTTGGGAATGTTTTTCTTTCTGTTCCTGCATACACATAGAGTTGAACCAAATTGTTTTGCAAGAGAAACTGGTCTTGAGATACAGATTGGGACATTGGGTGCCAGCAATGTAGGTAATAATCAAAATTCTTTGCTTTTCCTCAGGTTAGTTGCATTACTTCAGACAGAAAATGAGTGAAAATGCCTTTAGCAGCTGTGTAGCCTCTTTTCCATGCAGACCATCCTCTGTTTCTTTCCCTCATACACCAAAAACCAGGAGGATGTGGTCGCTGCAGATAATAGCAGTTCATAAGTTCTAGGGCTGTGGGTATGTTCTCTACAAAACCAGATTTATCCTACAAAAAGTTCCATGTATCTTCATCTCCAGCCAGAACTAGGTCCTTAATCTTCTTCTGTTTTTAAATAGATGGGAAGATTTATACCAAGCTTTTATAGTTTGGAGAAGTGAAACAGCTTGGTTTTCATGGTTCTTTTAATGATAAATTGGGAGATTATTGTGTTTTATGTTTGCTCTTTTATGCTACTATCACTTCTAGGATACCATAGCAAGTTACAAGTTCAGACAAAAGTCTAAGTGGAATACATTTCTGCTGTCTCCAGCATGAGAGGGACATTGAGCTGCTGAAGTGGGTCCAGAAGAGGGCCATGAAGATGATCAGAAGGCTGGAGTAGCTCCTTTATGATAACAGACTGAGAGAGTTGGTGCTGTTCAGCCTGGAGAAAAGAAGGCTCCAAGGACACCTTATAGCAGCCTTCTAGTACCTGAAGGGGGCCTACGAGAAAGCCAAGAGGGCATTTTTAACAAGGGGTTGTAGTGATAGGATGAGAGGGAATGCATTGAAACTTGAAGAGGATAGATTTAGACTGGAGTTAAAGGAAGAAATTCTTGACAGTGAAGGTGGTGAGACACTGGAAGAGGTTGCCCAGGGATGTTGTGGATACCTCCTCCCTGGAGGTGTTCAGTGTTAGGTTGGATGGGGCCTCAGTGGGTCTGGTGGAAAATGTCTCTGCCCGTGTCAGAGGGGTTGGAACTAGATGATCTTTGAAGTCCCTTCCAACCGAAACCATTCTATGAATCTATGACCAGGGAAATAAATTCAGGATTCTGCATGTATGCTAATAAAGAGTTTAACTCTGAGTGAATCTGAGAATGTTTTTAGCAGCTTTATTTCATTAAACAAGGGAATGGTGGAACAGTTGTATGACTTTTCTCAATTTAGTGCTAAATAACTTTTGAATTGTTTTTCATTTTAAGAACTACTCAGCTGATGTGACTCACAGAAGGGGGATAGGTTCTTTTCTCATTGAAATACTGTGTTTGGGTTGGGTGTTTTTTTGTCTTTACCAAATATGTTGTGCACAGTTGGATGATATTATTTATGTGAATCCTAAAAGGATTCCATCAGTTGTTTGTTTTGGGGTTTTTTGGTTTGTTTTGTTGTTTTTTTTCCCAGCAATGATTAGTTTATTCTGCTTGGAGGAAAATAATGTGTTTGCTGCTATTTCCGTCCCCACGGGAGGATGCTTCTGCATCAAACCACAGCAGCTTGAAAGCAATGTACTTTCCAAGGGGGGAAAAAGAAACCAACCAACCACATATCTGAAATAATTATCAGGCTGTTTAGCAGCATTATGTTAAAACTTCATTGAAAGTTTGCATTACTCAGGTTTGATAAAAAATTCCTATAAAGAAAGGGCTTGAGTAACTGAAGCAGCAGAGTTTAACTGCTACTGGAGCTAACATTTATGGCTGGTACATCTGGAGGCAAGAACAGCTTGCCATATACTGTGTGTTTGGTGGAAAAGCCATGCATCATCTTTTCATTATTCTGGCTCATAAAAGGCAATACTTGTGAAAATAGAACTGTTTCATGAAACAACTTTGTATGTATAAACCTAATTTGTTGGGTGGTTTTTTTTTTTCCATGTGTGCCCACAGACTATAATTACAATGCCAGGTAAATTAGCTTCCTAAATTGTGAATAGCGTGGGGCTGTGTTTGCTATAAAACGTTAGCTCCAGTTTCTTTTGTAAGTACACTTTTTTGTGCCACTCAACAAAAAAGGGAACATGTGTGGAGGCTTAAATATTTATTTATTTATTTATTTTTACCTCAAGTCCTTTATAGATGGGATATAAAAGCCTGTTGTATAGCACAATAAATTGTATGGAAAGGAACCACATGTGCTCCAAGGAGACAAAAAAAAATAACATGCATTTTTAGTGATCTCTGTAGTGTGTTTCTCTCCATATGACAGATTTTTAATCCTGGTTGCTTACTTTAACCATTCTTTCAACTCCTGTGCCTGTTGTCAGTTTTCATTGAATGGCTCAGGTTGGAAGGGACCTTAGAGATCATCTACTCCATCCTCCACACCTTGGGCAGGGATGCCTCTCAACTTAGCTGCTCAAGGCCTCATCTAAAATGGTTTAAAACACCCCCAGAGAGGTGGTGTCCAGAATCTCCCTAAAGCAGTCCATTCCAGAGTCTCACCACCCTTGAACTGAAGAACTTCTGCCTGAGAACCAATGTGAACCTATTCTCCCTCAGCTTAAAACCACTCCCTCTTGTCCTATTGATAGACACCCATATGGAAAGTCCCTCTGCAGCCTTTCTGTAGGACCCCTTCAGCTATTGGAAGGCAGCTCTAAGGTCCCCCCAGAGTCTTCTCTTCTCTAGGCTGAACAACCCCAGCTCCCTCAGCCTATCCTCATGGCAGAGGTGTTCCACCTTTTATAGGGCTTTGCATACCCCCAAAATACAGCATTTTAAATTAACATAATTTAAAAGGAAGATTCAGCCTTTATGTGAAATTGCAAACATCCTTAATACCACCTGAGAAACACAAGGCAATGGAGATCACTGATATGGATAAAATTCATACTACAGTGAGAGCTAGGTCAGTTAGGAAAATTTCTTTGTTTTCAGAGGTAAAAAAAAGCTTAAACTGTGAAGCTAGCTCAGTTCTGCATTTTATTTTGATTATTTTCTTTATTGTTTAGAGGTGATATACAACAACTGGTCCTTTCCTTTTTGCAATAGCAGTTTCTAAAGCACAGAGGCATATTTTGTTTGTAAGGATCCTTTTCCCACCCCAAAGCTCTATGTATGCAGAGTGTATGCAAATCACCACTATGAAATGTGAGGCTCACAGCAAGATGTGGAGATCCAGGGAAATGGGGGTGGGGAAGAAACAATTGGCCTTCGTTCCTCTTCCATAAAAAGTTTCTTTGTGGAGTTTGTCTCCCCGAGGAACTTCCTGGTACTTGGATACTCTGTCATGTGTAATTGGATTGTAGCTCTTTCTGAATGCTGTTTTCTCCTCTTGACAGCATGGGGTAACCTCGGAAATGTTCTCAAGAGCCAGAGCAAGATTGCTGAAGCTGAAAGCGCCTACAGAAATGCCTTGTACTACCGCAGCAACATGGCTGATATGCTTTATAATTTGTAAGTATGGGTGGCTGTGCTGGGCTGGGATCGGCAGTGAAACCTGCTGTGAATGGAGCCATTGATTTCCTCGCTGGAAATGGAGATGATGTTTGCCGTCGCTTTGTAGTGGTGTCTTCTGTAGTAGTACTCCTTAAACTCTGGGGTGGACAGGACACGATCATATATTCATCTATTGGGTATGGAGAAGGTAAACTTTAAAATCTTTGTGCTTTGGAGGAAGACATGCAAACACATGCTGAAGAAGGTACAAATAGATGATCTGGCAACAGTAGCACTCCATCTGTTTCTGGCTGAGCTAAAAGAGAGAGGTGTTATTTAGACTTCTTTTTAAAGTCTGGATAACACTTGGTAGGGGGAGCGGATATAAGCACTTCCCAGCATAAGCCAATACCCATTGGTTAGCTCCAGAGGTCTGAAATGTTAAAGCAAGCAAATTGCTTTTCTCCTGTGACTGACTTCAGATCAGTGTAGATTCGAGAAAGTTTAATTGCTATAATCCTGTTGTAGGTGAGTAAGAGAATAAATAGCATGGGCATCAAAATAATTATGCAGTGGAGAAAAAGATTTCCCAGCTCATTAAGGTACCAAATCATGAACAGTGAAGTTGGCATCATGCTCAGCTTCTCACTGAGGCGTGATGGTGATGAGTGCTCCAGCTGGGAGGGGGCTGATTCTCTGGGTGGCTGGGCTGGGCATCCACCTGCTCCCTGCTCAGCACTGCTCATCTTGCCAGTGCTCATCCTTCCTTCCCCTCCTGCCATCACCACTCAGTCCAAGCCTCAAGGGTGTGGCTCTGCCGTGAGACAGGCTTATCACCTCCTTGGTGCGTGAAGAGAACCAAATCCAGGTGCCTGCCATTCATTAAGTAGTAGTATGAAAATAATGTTCCCTGTGTGGCAGAAAAGTACATATGTGAGAGGAGCAATGTGCAAAAACTAAATGCTAATAAAATCATAGACAGTAAGCTTCTTTAACTAACTAACTAACTAAATAAACAATGTTTTATGTGTAAGACCAGTTGTTTATATTTGGAGCACCTCTCCTCTGAGGACAGGCTGAGAGAGCTGGGGTTGTTCAGCTTGGAGAAGAGAATGCTCCGAGGAGACCTTATTGTGGCCTTCCAGTGTCTGAAGGAGGCCTACAAGAAAGTTGGTGAGGGACTTTTTAGGGTGTTGGGTAGTGATAGGACTAGGGGGAATGGATGCAAACTACAGGAGGGGAGATTTAGATTAGACATTAGGAAGTTCCTCACCGTGAGGGTGGTGAGACACTGGAACAGGTTGCCTGGGGAGGTGGTGGAAGCCTCATCCCTGGAAGTTTTTCAGGCCAGGCTGGATGTGGCTCTGGGCAACCTGATCTAGTGTGAGGTGTCCCTGCCCAATGCAGGAGGGTTGCAACTAGATGGTCCTTGAGGTCCCTTCCAACCCAGACAATTCTGTGATTCTGAAAATGAAGCCTACAATATACTTTTATCTTATTTTTTCCTTGTTTGACAAGGAATAAGTTGTCCATTTCCTTCATTTGCTTACACTTCAACATAATGCCAACTCAAAATAATTGAGTGGTGGAATTTCCAATCCAAAATATGCATCTTGTTTTAATCATCCTGCAATGGCACACATACATGAGTGCACTTCCTCTTTTATTTGCCTGTTAGGCAGTGGAAAGTGTTAAAGCATATTTTGGAGACGAAACTCCTTCTGCTCACATGTAAAAAAAGAAGTGCTGAGCCCAGCAGAAGATTGTGGGAAAAGGTGGTGAGGCTGATAACACCTACATTCCTCATATGCCATTCATTTTGGGGGTGAAAATCACAGCTGTTCTCTTTTTTTAGTTATTTTTGTATGCCTGTACAGTACTTTTGTCTCTTACTCTCAGTGTCATGGAGGGAAACCAAAGTTAATACCGGGGGAACAGGAAGGAGGTTGGGCCATACAGGCAGGGATATATAAGATGTGAGATTTCAGTAGTTGTGCAGTTTTCAGAACAAGCTGGTAATCTTCCAGCTCCCCACCAATACACAAAATCTATGCCTACAAACCATCACATCGGCCACAACAACCCCATGCAGAGCTACAGGCTGGGGTTAGAGTGGCTGAGAGCAGCCAGGCAGAGAGGGACCTGGGGGTGCTGGTTGATGGTAGGCTGAACATGAGCCAGCAGTGTGCCCAGGCGGCCAGGAGGGCCAATGGCATCCTGGCCTACATCAGGAACAGTGTGGCCAGCAGGAGCAGGGAGGTCATTCTGCCCCTGTGCACTGCACTGGTTAGGCCACACCTTGAGTCCTGTGTCCAGTTCTGGGCCCCTCAGTTTAGGAAGGAGGTTGACTTGCTGGAACGAGTCCAGAGAAGGGCAACAAAGTTGGTGAGGGGTTTGGAACACAGCCCTATGAGGAAAGACTGAGGGAGCTGGGGCTGCTTAGCCTGGAGAGGAGGAGACTCAGGGGTGACCTTATTGCTCTCTACAACTACCTGAAGGGGGGTTGTAGACAGGCAGAGGTTGGTCTCTTCTCCCAGGCAGCCAGCACCAGAACAAGAGGACACAGTCTTAGGCTGTGCCAGGGGAAGTTCAGGCTGGAGGTCAGGAGGAAGTTTTACACAGAGAGAGTGATTGCCCATTGGAATGGGCTGCCCAGGGAGGTGGTGGAGTCGCCATCACTGGAGGTGTTCAGGAGGAGACTTGACAGGGTGCTTGGTTGCATGGTTTAGTTGATTAGGTGGTGTTGGGTGATAGGTTGGACACAATCTTGAAGGTCTCTTCCAACCTGGTCTATTCTATTCTATTCTATTCTATTCTATTCTATTCTATTCTATTCTATTCTATTCTATTCTATTCTATTCTATCTTTTCTGTGGAACAGAAAAATTTCTGCAATTCTGCTGAATTTCTCTACAAGGAATTGAACTGAAATGCTGTTTGGAATATGTAGGCTGTGAAGCTGGTTTTAGTGGTACAGTTTTGTTTTCTGATTTACCCCTTATGGCTCTGAGTTGCAGCTGATTTTGCCTCTTAGGCCAATGCAAACTGCATTTGTTCAGATTACATAATTACAGAATCTCCATTAGAAGGTTTGTCTGACTCTGAACACAGGATTTCCCATGTTGTTCGAATGTGGCAGTTCTGTAACCTTAAACAAATCCCTAAACTTTCAGCAACATCAGAAACATTTTTTTTATTATTACTTTTATATCAAAAACCAAAGGGGTGGGGGGGTGGGGGAGTAAAAGCTTTACCTAACATTAATACTGCATTGGTGGTCCATCACAACTGTAGGTATGGGTTAAAATGAATGTGTGCTGTTGACGTTTTCCCCAGTCCAAATAACAAGAGGTGTTTAAGAGGAGGCTGGATGAGGCACTTGGTGCCATGGTTTAGCTGATTAGATGGTGTTGCATGATAGGTTGGACTCTATGATCGTGAAGGTCTTTTCCAACCTGGTTTATTCTATCCTAAGTACAAGTGAAACTTGTGCTTGGTTTATGCCTTAAGCTAGCTTGTGACATAGCCTCTCATGAAGATGTGGAGAAAAGAAGTCTCCAAGGTGACCTAATTGTGGCCTTCCAGTATCTGAAGGGGGCCTACAAGAAGGCTGGGGAAGGACTTCTCAGGATCTCAGGTAGTGATAGGACTAGGGGGAATGGAATGAAGCTGGTGGTGGGGAGATTCAGACTGGACATGAGGAAGAAGTTCTTTACCATGAGAGTGGTGAAGCCCTGGAATGGGTTATCCAGGGAGGTGGTTGAGGCCCTGTCCCTGGAGGTGTTTAAGCCCAGGATGGATGAGGCTCTGGCCAGGTTGATCTAGTGTGAGGTGTCCCTGCCCATGGCAGGGGGGTTGGAACTAGATGATCCTTGTGGTCCCTTCCAACCCTGACTGATACTATGATACTAAGATATGATCTGTGGACTACAGTTTATGAAACCTGATGTCAGACTTCAATTCTTGTTTAGGACCTTGTCTTCTGAAGCTCCCATGAAAACCTTGGAGAGGTTCCTAGCAACTCTGAAAATATTTGAGATTTTCATAGCAATTTCAGTGCAGAAAGGACTTCAGTTGTTGTCTTACACTGCAAATGAAGAATGTATTACAATATGACTTTAATAAGGTAGATTGAACTTCAGAAATGCATAGAAAGCAGCTTCCTATAAATAACTTCTCTGACATCTTGCTTGCAATTACTGCACTGCAGGTGATTTTTATAAATAAATCTCAAAGCCAACTTCCCAAAGCTGTGGAGCTCTGCTGATTTCAGCTAGATTTCACTGGGCTGCTAATCAGCATAAAGTGAATTTCTCTCTGTGTTATTTTGTGGTTTGTTTTGGGGTTTTTTTTCAAATGAGAAATCCATGTATTTGATTCTGTGAAGTGTCTCCCCCTCTACTCAGCTCTGGTGAGACCCCACCTGGAGTACTGTGTCCAGTTCTGGAGCCCCTATTACAAGAGGGATGTGGAGGTGCTGGAAGGTGTCCAGAGAAGGGCCACGAGGATGAGCAGAGGGCTGGAGCACCTCTCCTATGAGGGCAGACTGAAGGAGTTGGGGCTGTTCAGTCTGCAGAAGAGAAGGCTCCGAGGTGACCTAATTGTGGCCTTCCAGTATCTGAAGGAGGCCTACAGGAAGGCTGGGGAAGGACTTCTCAGGATCTCAGGTAGTGATAGGACTAGGGGGAATGGAATGAAGCTGGAGGTGGGGAGATTCAGGCTGGACATGAGGAGGAAGTTCTTCACCATGAAAGTGGTGAAACCCTGGAATGGGTTGTCCAGGGAGGTGGTTGGGGCCCCATCCCTGGAGGTGTTTAAGCCCAGGCTGGATGAGGCTCTGGCCAGGCTGATCTAGTGTGGGGTGTCCCTGCCCATGGCAGGGGGGTTGGAACTAGATGATCCTTGTGGTCCCTTCCAACCCTGACTGATACTATGATACTTAGTACCAAGGACAGAGCTATAGATCAACACTAGTCCTTCCAAACTAGACAACAATCAGCAGATTAAAAGCAAAGTCTTTTGGGATTATTTTGTCTTTTCAGTTCTTATTTCCTTGTGGTTGTTACCTGAAGCTCATGAAGGTGTTTTTGGTATTGTTTCAAATTGCTGCTAACTAATGCCTAAAGTAAAAATAGCTTATCAGTCAAAAGATTTTTATTTAGGTCTAGCTGGGCTTAAAGGATTTTTTTAGCTGTATCAGTAATCTCCATTGCCTTGAGTTTCTCAGGTTGTATTCAGGATTTATGCAATTTCACATAGATGCTGAATCTTCCTTTTAAATTATATTAATTTAAAATGTTGTATTTTGGGGGTATGCAATGCCCCATAAAAGATGGAACACTTCTGCCATGAGGATAGGCTGAGGGAGCTGGGGTTGTTCAGAGAGGAGAGGAGAGGAGAGGAGAGGAAACTCGAGGAGAGGAGAGGAGACTCGAGGAGAGGAGACTCGAGGAGAGGAGACTCGAGGAGAGGAGACTCGAGGAGAGGAGACTCGAGGAGAGGAGAGGAGAGGAGACTCGAGGAGAGGAGAGGAGAGGAGACTCGAGGAGAGGAGACTCGAGGAGAGGAGAGGAGAGGAGAGGAGAGGAGAGGAGAGGAGAGGAGAGGAGAGGAGAGGAGAGGAGAGGAGAGGAGAGGAGAGGAGAGGAGACTCGAGGAGAGGAGAGGAGACTCGAGGAGAGGAGACTCGAGGAGAGGAGACTCGAGGAGAGGAGAGGAGAGGAGACTCGAGGAGACTCGAGGAGAGGAGACTCGAGGAGAGGAGACTCGAGGAGAGGAGACTCGAGGAGAGGAGAGGAGACTCGAGGAGAGGAGACTCGAGGAGAGGAGACTCGAGGAGAGGAGACTCGAGGAGAGGAGACTCGAGGAGAGGAGACTCGAGGAGAGGAGACTCGAGGAGAGGAGAGGAGAGGAGAGGAGAGGAGAGGAGAGGAGAGGAGAGGAGAGGAGAGGAGAGGAGAGGAGAGGAGAGGAGAGGAGAGGAGAGGAGAGGAGAGGAGAGGAGAAGAGCTTCCTTCCAATAGCTGAAGGAATCCTAAAGGAAGGCTGCAGAGAGACTTTCCATAAGGGTGTCTAACAATAGGACCAGAGGGAGTGGTTTTAAGCTGAGGGAGAGAAGGTTCAGAGTGGTTCTCAGGAAGAAGTGCTTCAGTATAAGGGTGGTGAGACTCTGGAATGGCCTGCCTTAGGGAGATTGTGGACACCTCCTCCCTGGGGGTGTTTTAAACCATGTTAGATGAGGCCTTGAGCAGCCAAGTCGAGAGGCATCCCTGCCCAAGGTGGGGAGGATGGAGTAGATGATCTCTAAGGTCCCTTCCAACCTGAGCCATTCAATGATTCTGTGAATTTCTACCAAGCAGCCATCCCCTTTCTTCTCTCCCAAAAGACCTCATTTTGCCTTTAGCGATAGTGGGCTGAAGTACAAGTTTATCTTTCTAGTAATTTAATTTCTTTGCATAATTTCAAAGCATGAATGGCCATAAAATTTACTGGGGCAAACTTAGGCTATTAAGTCAAGAATGGGTGACTATTTCAGTTTTCTCTTAGGTGAAGTCTTCAAAACTTTAGTTCTATAAAGCCTGGGATTGCAGAATTGGTTTACACACAAAGTTTAACTACTTATCCTTGGATAAAAAAATCAATATGAGCAAAGGTTTAACTCGTCTGTCTCTGTTACCACACATAACATGAAATGGTGTCCTCTCTTGTCTTGTAAAGGTGCTAGCATCAAAATTTCCTTTGTTGAGCTCTCAAAGATGGAAAGCACTAAAAGCAGGCTAACCCACAGACTTAATGTTGCTATGTGTTTGAACCTGCCCCAGATGAAGTTGCTGCACCACTTCACATAGTGAGAAATGAGTCAAGGTTATGGTCCCTCTTTCTTGATAGCTCAGAAGTTTCTATAGTGCAGGATTTTGAATTAAATAGCACAGAGGATTTCTCTTCTGCTATGTAATTGATTTTTTGAATCTTTTTTTTCTCTCAGCTGTGAATGCTAACTAGTCACAAACCTGTCAGGAAGTAATCTCTGCATTGCCAGCTATTTACTCCTCTGTGTCTTACTGCACCCAAAGATGTGTTGGTAAAATCTTGCTGTATTGTGAGAGCAGCTCTTGAGGTAGTACCCAAAGGTCACTTAGGTGACTGATGGTGTCCAGCAGTGCAGATATCTAATCTGGAACTCTTTGTAAGGCCTATGTGAAGATATTTTTGTAAGTAAGACTGAGACTTGAAACATATTCAGTGACCTAGCGATTCAATTACCTCTGTCAATATTTGAAGTTTTGATGATTTATGCTCCTTACAGAAGCTTTCTCCATTTTATAAAATTATGAAACTCAATCTTTGTTGACTTCTGGGGCATGCCACAGGGAATAGATGTCTCATTTGAGACATCACACACACAGAATGGTCGGGGTCGGAAGGGACCTCCAGAGATCATTGAGTCCCAACACCCCTGCCGAAGTAGGATCACCCAGACAGGCCACACAAGAGCACATACAGACAGGTTTTGAAAGTCTCCAGAGCAGGATATTCCACAACCTTTTTGGGCCAGTGTCCAAAGGATGGAGAAAGACAGGAGCAATAAAGACGGGAGCAATGCCACTCATCATCCATATGGTTGCCTTTTCTCCCTCTGTCAAAGAAACAAGGGTTGGAAGAGTTGATGCGGTGTTGAAATGGTAGTTCTAACCTAACTGCCCCAGTAACAGTACATAAACCAGGACTGCATTTGCTGACCAGCATGCTTCCATTTGCAAAGCTCTTCCCTAGAGCTGAGACAACATGGCAGAGTTTTGTCTGTGCTGTTTGGGGGTGATTGTTCGGGTTTGATTTTTCTTGCTAACTCATGGGGTTATGGATGGCTGTTCCCAGAGAGCACTACAGAGGGAATGACCATCCTATGTTAGTGCCTACTGGGGATGTTTAGGTTCTTTGTGATTGAAAGAAAAAAGGAGAATTTATGTTCCATTTACATATTTGCTAGTGGGATGTTATTGGGAAACATTAAACATGTTGCTTGTTTGTGCTGTTCCTTAATGATTAGCTTTCTTGTTAATGAAACCTAATTGTAGTCTCTTACAGAAGGTTAGTACTCATTTGGTTGAGTAGCTAAATGGATTACTTAAAGCAAAACAAAACAAAACAACCTTAATTAAGGACCATACTTAATGGTTTAATGTACTGCTGTAGCATCCATACCTGTCTTTCTACCCAGTGGTTTTGCAAATGACAGCAAAAGAGTTGCCATAGGCAAAGTGCTTCCTCTGCAGCCGTGTGGCTAGAGACACATTTGTGTGGGGAATAAAAGAAGATTTTCTTCATTTTCTTTCTTTCTTTGCCAGTGTAGCATTTGGGTTAATATAGATCTTTGTAGGTAATCCCACCTGAGATGAATGGGATGAATGGAGGCATTGGCAGACTTCAGTCATGGCAAAATAATAGCTAACAGGCCCTGTGTTATCAACAGTAAACAAAATTAATTAAACTGTGCATTTTACCTGGCTTAAAAAAGGTTATAAATAATTAATTTAACATCCATGTTTACCTTGACAGCAGTTATGGTTCCCATGTATTGTGCTTCATCTGTTTTTGCAAGCTTTAGACACAGAGAGGCTTGTTTTGTAAGTAGACAAACTGGCTTTAATAGGACTACAACGGAGTTGTTGATCAAACAAGATAGGTAGAAGTTGGCAGCTGAATGAATTCAGGCTGGTTGCAAAGAACTGGAGGGGAAAATGTTTTCCTGCACACATTTAAATGAGCAATTTCTATGCTTGACTTCTATATAGCCAGAACTTGCTTCTCACTTTTTTCTTCTTATTAGACAAACAGGATGCTGAAATGCTTCCTAAGTCACAGGGTGAAGTTCACTATTCTTGCAAGCATCCAGCACATATCCTCCATTTCATAGATAGAATAGAATCATAGAATCAATAAGGTTGGAAGAGACCTCAAAGATCATCAAGTCCAACCTGTCACCACAGACCTCATGACTACTAAACCATGGCACCAAGTGCCACGTCCAGTCCCCTCCGGGGATGGTGACTCCACCACCTCCCTGGGCAGCCCATTCCAAAGGCTACCAACTCTTTGTGAAGAACTTTCTCCTCACCTCAAGTTTAAACTTCCCCTGGTGCAGCTTGAGACTGTGTCCTCTTGTTCTGGTGCTGGTTGCCTGGGAGAAGAGACCAACCCCCTCCTGGCTACAACTAGTAGTTGTAGACAGAAATAATGCACACTCTATAGTAAAATTAGCTAGAAGCAGTGCAGGCAACTTCCTTCCAACCTAAACCACTCTATGAACCTATGAATTATCAAAATGGTGCTACATAGAATGTTACATAGAATGTTACATAGAATGTTACATGGAATAAACCTTCAAGATCATCGTGTCCAACCCATCAACCAATCCCAGTCCAACCCACCTAAACAACCAACCCATGGCACCAAGCACCCCATCAAGTCTCCTGAACACCTCCAATGATGGTGACTCCACCACCTCCTTGGACAGCCCATTCCAATGGGCAATCACTCTTTCTGTATAGAACTTCTTCCTAACATCCAATCTAAACCTCCCCTGGCGCAGCCTGAGACTGTGTCCTCTTGTTCTGGTACTGGCTGCCTGGGAGAGGAGACCAACATCCACCTGGCTACAACCTCCCTTCAGGTAGTTGTAGAGTGTAATAAGGTCACCCCTGAGTATCCTCTTCTCCAGGCTAAGCAACCCCAGCTCCCTTAGTCTCTCCTCATAGGGCTGTGTTCCAAGCTCCTCACCAACTTCATTGCTCTTCTCTGGACTCGTTCCAGCAAGGCAACCTCCTTCCTAAACTGAGCTGCTAAACAAACATGTTCTAAGAACTTCAAGAAGGTCCTGGGTTTTGATTATTACAGCCAAAGTCTTCCTCTGCCTCTGTCAATGCTCCTCTGTTCTGTAGTGAGTCAGCTTATTTCTTGCATGCTTAGGTTGCTATGGTGATTATGGGTCTGTTGGTTCCAAGGTTAGTACCACAACTTTTTGTGTTCAACCATGGTCAGTTTGCTTGAAGGATATTCTGCATTTTTCTAGTTGAATTGGCATAAACCCCTTTTATTTCAAGTATCCTTAGAAAGTTGCTTCACTTTTAGTGATTCCAAGTTTTAATTTTGAGTATCTTTGATTGAAATTCTCTAGCTGGAATATAAAAATGATAAGATAGATATAGATAAGACATAGGAAGTGCATCAAACTTTGCTGTCATGGCTTTGGCCTCCATTCTGAAAAGATGGAGGCTGCAAAGTCAACTCCAATGAAAATGGAGGCATTTCTGTGGCAAAATATCCTACACTTCACCACTTTCTGAAGCAGAAAGAAAAGATACAATCAGTCTTCCAGCTGAAGTGTGCTGAAGTGTTGTTGATATAACTGAACGGACTGCAACAGTAAATATGTTCAACCTCTCAGCTTCTTTGGGAAGAACCTCAGGTCCTGAAAGGAGCCTTTGGGTGGTGTTTGTCCTAATGACCTCTTTGTAGGCATGTGGTGGAGGGCAATGCACCCTTCAGATATTCCTCACTTGACTCTGTCAGTTTGCTTCAGGTGAAATATTTTCAGGGGCAGCCATTTTTCAGAGGCACCCATGGGACTTGCTGCCTGAACTGAATGTTGCTGGAGTGGCTGGAAAGAGCCTGGAGAATGAGATCCCTGCTCTGCACCCAGGGCCTTTCCCTTGGGCTGCTATTCCTTCACTGACTCTGCTGTCTCCACTGATCAGGTTCACTAATTTAGCAATGTAATATCAAAGCTGAACTGCACTGTTGTTCAGAATCCTGTGTCTGCCTCTCAGATGTAACACTTGAAGTTGATTTTTGTCTTGGAAATGTCTTAGATGCTGTGAATGCAGCAATGGAAAGAAGAATATAGGGCCTGAAGAATTGCAGATTTTCTTGATCTAATTCTGAAATAAACAGAACTTTGTCATTTCATCCAGGGGCTTATTGTATATTTTGCTCAAAAGGCAAATATTTATAGGAAAGTGGTGGTGTTTTATTTGTGTAAACTGGAGACAGAAGCAAATATTACTGCTTGTTTATATTCCTTCTGTGTTGTGAACAACACAGTAGAGCTGTGGAAGTAATAGTGAGCAATAATGCAGTTAGGTGCCTGAAGACTGGAAGAAAGCCAATGTCACTCCAGTCCTCAAAAAGGGCAAGAAGGAAGACCCAGGTAACTACAGACCAGTCAGCCTCACCTCCATCCCTGAAAAGAGGATGAAGCAGCTCATTCTGGAGGTCATCCCTAACCACAGGGAAGAAAAGAAGGTTGTCAGGAGTAGCCAACATGGATTGACCAATCCATAGCCTTCTACGAAACCATGACCAAACAGGTAGATGAAGGAAGAGCAGTGGATGTCATATACCTCGGCTTCAGTAAGGCTTTTGATGGTGTCTCCCATAACATCCTCATAGAAAAGCTCAGGAAATGAGGGTCCAAACACTGCCAAAGCAGGATCACATAGGGTAGTCCACACAGGAATGCATCCAGGTGGGTTTTGAAAGTCTTCAGAGAAGGAGACTCCACAACCTCTCTGGGCAGCCCGTTCCAGTGCTCTGTCACCCTCACTGTAAAGAAGTTTCACCTTCTGTGTTCAATCATGAACCTCTTGATTCTTGTCTTATTAGTGCATACCACTGACACCCACCCCTCAGATATTTATACACATTGATGAGGTGCCCTCTCAGTCTTCTCAAGACTAAACAGCCCCAGAGATTTCAGTCTCTCTTTATAGGGGAGATGCTCAAGTCCCCTAATCATCCTCATGGATCTCTGTTGGATTCTATCCTGCAGGTCTCTGTCTCTCTTGAACTGGGGAGCCCAAAACTGGACACAGTATTGCAGGTGTGGTCTCAGCAGGGCAGAGTAGAGGGGGAGAAGAACCTCCCTAGATCTGGACCTAGAACTGGACACAGGACTCAAGGTGTGGCCTAACCAGTGCAGTGTACAGGGGCAGAATGACCTCCCTGCTCCTGCTGGCCACACTGTGCCTGATACAGACCACGATGCCATTGGCCTTTTTGGCCACCTGGGCACAGTGCAGGTTCATGTTCATCCTACTGTCAACCAGTACCCCCAGGTCCCTCTCTGCCTGGCTGCTCTCCAGCCACTCTGACCCCAGCCTGTAGCACTGCCTGGGGTTGTTGTGGCCAATGTATAGAACCCGGCACTTGGATGTGTTCAATCTCATGCCCTTGGATTCAAGCATTTGTTTAATCATGCAGTTATGAGCTCATGTCAGTAATATCCAGACCAGTTAATTCTCATAAATTTGTGACTTGTGGAAATTGTAATACACAAGGATGGTCTTCTTAAAAAAGGCTTTAGTTAAAGGCTGAGGATTATTAAACTGACTGAGAACTGGGAGTCTTTGGCATCATTTGTGATATCTATTAGTGAAGTAAATTTCTTTGGAGCAGAAAGAAGACAGGAAAAAATTTGAATTGATGTAGATTCTTAGCTGTGAAGTGAATAATCTATTAAAATTACTCAACAAGGGGACTGTGTTATGTGGCTAACTTTATTGGGTGTTAGGAAAGGATGTGCTTATTTCAAGTCAAGAAAAGATGACAGACCAAACATGCGTATTTACACATAAATCCACCATGCTCCATCAGCTTTAGAAAGTCTCAGAGTCTATGAATTTCACAACTGAATAAAAATATCTGATTTTCAAGGAGGCCAAAAATAATGCATTTAGCATCTGCTTTGTTAAAGCCATATGGATGCACCTGATGTCTATGAAAGAATCCTGGTTTTGCACAGAATAATTTGCCCACTACAGAATCACAGAACATTATAGGTTGGAAGGGACCTCAAAAGATCTTCAACCCCCCTTGCCAGAGAAGGATCACCTAGAATAGGTCACACAAGAACACATCCAGGCAGGTTTTGAATGTCTTCAGAGAAGAAGACTCCACAACCTCTCTGGGGAGTCTGGTCCAGTGCTTTCTCACTCTCACAGTGAAAAGGTTTTTCCTTATGCTCACATGGAGTGTGTCCAGAGAAAGGCCACGAGGATGATCAGAGGGCTGGAGTGCCTCTCCTGTGAGGACAGACTGAGAAAGTTGGGGCTGTTCAATTTGCAAAAGAGAAAGCTCTGAGCAGACTTTACTGTGGCCCTCCAGTATCTGAAGGACATGTACAAGAAAGCCAGTGAGGGACTTCTTAGGGGGTCAGGTAATGATAGGACCAGGGGACATGGAGCAAAACTGGAAGTGGGTAGATTCAGATTGGATGTTAGGAGGTGTTCAAGAGGGGACTGGATGTGGCACTTGGTGCCATGCTTTAGTCATGAAGTCTGTGGTGACAGATTGGGCTTGATGATCTTTGAGGTCTCTTCCAGCCTTGGTGATTCTGTGATTCTGTGAAGTTCTTCACCATGAGGGTGGTGAGAGACTGGAAGAGGTTGCCTGGGGAGGTGGTGGAAGCCCCATCCCCGGAAGTTTTTAAGGCCAGGCTGGATGTGGCTCTGGGCAACCTGTTCTAGCAGAAAGTGTGCCTGCCCAATGCAGGGGGGTTGGAACTAGATGATCCTTGTGGTCCCTTCCAACCCTGACAGCTCTGTGATTCTGTGAACCTGCTCTGTTCAAGTTTGCACCCATTGCCCCTTGTCCCATCATTGGACATCACTAAAAAGAGCCTGGCTCCATCCTCCTTACACTCATCCTTCCCACTGCTATAAACATGAATGAAGTCATCCCTCAGTCTCTTCTTTTCCAAGCCAAAGAGACCCAGCTCCCTCATAAGGGACCGCTTTCAGCACCGTTGCGCCTCTGTGCTGGACTCTTTGGAGCAGTTCCCTTGTTAGTACCATGTGGAGTTGTTACATCTCTTGAACACCAGTCAGCTCATAGTTTTGTTTTCAGTATTTATTTTGAACTTACCCTTTGCAGTAACCTCCCTCTCTCTCCCTCTTTATTTTTTCCCTTTACTTTTGCAGAGGATTACTACTTCAGGAAAACAGCAGGTTTTCAGAGGCGTTGCATTACTATAAACTGGCAATTGGTAGCAGACCCACACTTGCTTGTAAGTATTTCAGCTCTACAGCTTTGCGTAGTATTTACTCTACAGTGTTTTAAATGAAATGTTCCTCCTCTTTCCTAGCAGTTTGTTTACTTATTTATTTATTTCCTGCAGTTTTTCATTCTGAGTGTAAAAGGTGAAATTCTGCACTTTGCAGTTGAAAACAAGTGTTTATTAGCCAACAACTCTGTTTAATGTGGTGCAGAGAAGAAACAGATGAGTTTACACTGGGCAAGGCGGCTTCTGATCTGGGATCATGTGCCATTAACTACTACCCAAATTTTTTAGGCTCCTGTTTTCTGTTTCTGGCAGTGACAGAAGCAGGGCCTTTCTGTTACAGCTAGTACCTGATTTTTATGGCATGTGGTGTGAGTGAATAATCCAAATATTTTTGAAGTCCTTTCATGTTTCCATTCTTGCCTTGGGGAAATGAGAAATAATTTATAGGATTAATTTCAGCCAGCAGTTGGTTCCACAATTTAGTGGGCCCTTTTAGATTTCTTTTTGTAGCTTTGGTATTAAATTTCCTCTATGTGTACATACACACACATACATGTATCAGTTTATGTGGAAATATATGTATGTGTTACATTTCAGACAGTGATGCTATATGCTTGATACAGTCCTATAAGAGGAAAAAAATGGAGCACCCTTTTTAACCAGTGTTCTCTTCCCACCTTCCTCACTCATGATGGCCTGCTTCTCCTTTCCTTGTCTCTGAACTATTATCTCATATATTCCTCACTAATAATTGATCTATATTATATAAAAGCTAAATTAAGTAACAGATTACTCTGAGGTAAAACAAAGATTAGGTAGAACATAGTGGAACCCCATTAAAAGATAACATTCTTTCCCTCTCTGCAGCTGCCTATTTAAATACTGGTATCATCCTGATGAACCAAGGGAAGACAGAGGAAGCCAGGAGGACTTTCCTGAAGTGTTCAGAGATCCCTGATGAAAATCTAAAAGATCCTCATGCTCATAAAAGCTCTGTTACCAGCTGCCTTTATAATTTAGGAAAACTTTTTCATGAACAAGGTCACTATGAGGTAAGACTCCATATTTGTCTACAGTGTCATGATAAAACCTTCATACATAAATAATACCTTTTGTCTCCAACCAGACTTAAAAAAGTACAAGAGGGCAAATTGACTGAATCAAGATTAGCATTCTCTACAGAGAGTATTTACCATCTACAGCCAGAGGTGTGACAATGTCAGTTAGCAGTGTGATGTTCTGATGTCAGAATCAACATTGTGTCCAGTTCTGGGCCCCTCAGTTTAGGAAGGAGGTTGACTTGCTGGAACGAGTCCAGAGAAGGGCAACAAAGTTGGTGAGGGGTTTGGAACACAAGGTGAGGGGTTTGGAAAGACTGAGGGATCTGGGATTGCTTAGCCTGGAGAAGAGGAGACTCAGGCGTGACCTTATTGCTGTCTACAACTACCTGAAGGGAGGTTGTAGACAGGTGGATGATGGTCTCTTCTCCCAGGCAGCCAGTACCAGAACAAGAGGACACAGTCTCAGGCTGCACCAGGGGAGGTTTAGGCTGGATGTTAGGAAGAAGTTCTATACAGAGAGAGTGATTGCCCATTGGAATGGGCTGCCCAAGGAGGTGGTGGAGTCGCCGTCATTGGAGGTGTTCAGGAGGAGACTTGATGGGTTGCTTGGTGCCATGGTTTAGTTGTGTAGGTGGGTTGGATTGGTTGATGGGTTGGACATGATGATGATCTTGAAGGTCTCTTCCAACCTGGTTTATTCTATGTAGTTCTATGTAATTAACAATGGTCAGCTTTGGTATGTGTTAATTCATTGGGTTTGGCTTTGTCTCCCTGGGTGGTATGCAAAGGATATGGCCTGATTACAGACCAGCTGACCTAAAAGTCTACTGGCTTTTCAATTTAAAATAGAACAAGTCCATCCTTAGTTGGAAAAAAAAAGAAAGCAAAAAAAGTTATGTTTGGGTTTGGCTTTTCAAAAGTAAGATCTGACTCTAAGGAGGATCTGGATATTCTTGGTGTAACTGTAAGCTGCACTCAAGCCATCCCAATCTCATTGCATAATATCATAGTATCATAGAATCATTCAGGGTTGGAAGGGACCACAAGGATCATGTAGTTCCAACCCCCCTGCCATGGGCAGGGACACCCCACACTAGATCAGGCTGGCCAGAGCCTCATCCAGCCTGCTCTTAAACACCTCCAGGGACAGGGCTTCGACCACCTCCCTGGACAACCCATTCCAGGGCTTCACCACATTTATGTGTGCAGATGTGACTGTTGTGATTTCTCTTTTTCCCTGATGAAATTACTGAACCTGGGCATTCACTTGAAGTTTGACCTTTAGCAGAATGTGAAAGTCATTCTCCCTTTGCATTGCCAGGAGTTACACATGGTTTTCAATCATACACCTCTCCCTTTCTCTGACAGTTACCTCAGGAGTTTAAGTTTAAGCATGCACAAACTCTATGGATTCTCTGTCATCTGTCTGCTGAATCCAGCTCTACCAGGTGGCAGTGACTAATTAGTTAAAACAGTTACAGGCAGCTAATACATCCATAAAGATAAGAGAACAGCAGCATGTTATCTGCAAGACTGATAGGGTTCGAGCACAGTACCTGGGAGGTGCAAGGGATCTTAACAATGTAATTCATCAGATTTCTGCCTGGTGGTCATTGCAGTCTGACCCAGACTTGGTTTGATCATACACTTGGGGTTATTTTCAAGCATATTTCAGCCTTTACAAGCTTCAGTGGGTTGATGTAGAAAATGCTGCAGAGGTAACCGACTGACCAGTAAGCATCCTCAGTGCTGAGTGAGTCATCAAGCGATTTAAGGCGCAGCATATTCGTGAAGGGAATCCAATTTTGAGCACTGTTGACATTGTAGACCATCTCTTTCTGTGGAGCATGCTTCAGCTCTGAGGATTATGTTTTGTTATTACTTGGCAGTAAAAAATGATTTCTTTATTTTTAGGTCACTTACTCTATCTCAGCTGTCAGACAGTGCTTTGTCTTCCCTGAATTTGGTAAACCTCTTTAAAAGGAGAAATGTGAACTTTCTGAGATATTTTTGATATATTTTCTTTCTCTCTGCACCTTTCATCTGGGGAAGAAAGACAATTTAGTTTTACTTCATATTTGAAAGACTGGGGAAGGAAGATGGTTTGATTTATACTTTGTGAGTGAAAGGCTGCTTTGGAAATTGGTGCCTTACTAATGATTTCTCCCACTTGTCTGTTTCTTTTCAGGATGCCCTTGCGGTTTACAAAGAAGCAATACAGAAAATGCCAAGGCAGTTTGCACCACAGAGTTTATACAACATGATGGGTAAGTGCATTGTGAGTGCTTTAAAAAGGTACTTGAGGCAGGGTAAAACAAGAGAGCTTAGCCAGGCAGCTGGTGCTCAAACGAATTATCTGATAAAACCCAAAATAATTGTCATCAGTAGATGACAGCCCAACCAGTTGCAAAGCTTAAATGCCAACAAGAGCAGTACTGGATGAGGCATAACAAATGATGGGGCTGATAGAATAGAATAGAATAGAATAGACCAGACCAGGTTGGAAGAAACCTTCAAGATCATCACATCCAACCTATCATCCAACATCACCTAATCAATTAAACCATACAACCAAGCACCCCATCAAGTCTCCTCCTGAACACCTCCAATGATGGTGACTCCACCACCTCCCCAGGCAGCCCATTCCAATGGGCAATCACTCTCTCTCTGAAGAATTTCTTCCTAACATCCAGTCTAAACCTCCCCTGGTGCAGCTTGTGACTGTGTCCTCTTGTTCTGGTGCTGGTTGCCTGGGAGCAGAAGACCAGCCCTCGCCTGTCTACAACCTCCCCTCAGGCAGAGGGAGCAATAAGGTCTCCCCTGAGCTTCCTCTTCTCCAGTCTAAGCAACCCCAGCTCCCTCAGCCTCTCCTCATAGGGCTTGTGTTCCAAACCCCTCACCAACTTTGTTGCCCTTCTCTGGACACATTTCAGCAAGTCAACATCTTTCCTAAACTGAGGGGCCCAGAACTGGACACAGGACTCAAAAGTGTGGCCTAACCAGTGCTGAGTACAGGGGCACAATGACCTCCCTGCTCCTGCCCAGTAGACTCTGAACTGCTGTCTGGTACAGAAAAGGATGTAAGATGCCTTTAAAATAGTTCAATGTAAAGCATTTAAAAATGTAGAGAGAGACAATGAAGATCAAGAGGAAGCATCTGGACATTTGTGGCTTTTTTCTCCCTTCCCCGTGCCTAAAATACAGGAGAATGTATTGGTTGATAGAAATTGTTTTGATACAGGTGTTGAAAGGAGGCACAACACACTACTTATTTAGGAAAAGCATCTTAGCTCCTTACAAGTGCTGGGGCATAGGAGAAAAATATTCTCAAATGTAATTGTAACAGATGCTGCACGTTTGCAAATGCTGTATTGAGTATTTCTGATGTCACAGTGACAAAGTGTCTCATGTCAATAATGGTATAAACACTTCCTTAACAGCTCATGGAGTTCAGCAGACAAATTGCTTCTGCCTGGATGCTGACCTTTAGTAGATTAATGCAAATGAGTAAGATCCCTGAAATGCACAAGCTGATTATTGCCTTCATAAGGAGTCTTAGCTGAACTAGGCTTTTATCAGTCTTAATTATCAGCATTTGATGGGATTACCAACGGTCACCACTCCGTGAATTAAGCCTCTGTTTACTCTCTGTGTCCTATAGTGATTGTTGGAGTGCTGCAGGGCCTCAGCAAACCCTCCAAAGTTTGACTGCCTTCCTTAGTGCTGATACACATTTCTGCATTCTGATAAAATTG
Organism: Melanerpes formicivorus; assembly: GCF_026170545.1. NCBI lineage: Eukaryota > Metazoa > Chordata > Aves > Piciformes > Picidae > Melanerpes > Melanerpes formicivorus. The sequence goes on along the minus strand of NW_027142355.1, from coordinate 39,344,718 downwards.
CTTCTCAGAAGTATAGAAAATGGAAAAAGCAAACCAGTGTTGTTTCTAGCATTTAGGCTGGGTGTTAGGAAGAAATTCTTCACAGGAGTGATTGGCCATTGGAATGGGCTGCCCAGGGAGGTGGTGGAGTCACCATCACTGGAGGTGTTCAGGAAGAGACTGGATGAGGCACTTGGTATTGTGGTTTAATTGATTGGATGGTGCTGGGTGGTAGGTTGGACTTGATGATCTTGGAAGTCTTTTCCAACCTGGTGAATTCTGTGGTTCTGGTTACAGTATCACAGTATCACAGTATCACTTAGTTTGGAAAGGACCTCGAGGATCATCGAGTCCAACCTATCAACACAGACCCCATGACTAGACCATGGCACCAAGTGCCACGTCCAATCTCCCCTTGAACGCCTCCAGGGTCGATGACTCAACCACCTCCCTGGGCAACCCGTTCCAATGACGAATGACTCGCTCGGTGAAGAACTTCCTCCTCACCTTGAGTCTAAACCTCGCCTGGCGCAGCTTGAGACTGTGTCCCCTTGTTCTGGTGCTGGTTGCCTGGGAGAAGAGGCCAACCCCTTCCTGGGTACAACCACCTTTCAGGTAGTTGTAGAGGGCAATGAGGTCACCCCTGAGCCTCCTCTTCTCCAGGCTAAACAATCCCAGCTCCCTCAGCCTCTCCTCACAGGGCTGTGCTCAAGGCCTCTCCCCAGCCTTGTTGCCCTTCTCTGGACACGCTCAAGTGTTTCGATGTCCTTCTTAAACTGAGGGGCCCAGAACTGGACACAGTACTCAAGGTTGTTCCATCACAAAGCAGGCCTGTGCCACCCTTTTTCTTTTTCCATGAATAGGTGCTCCCTTAAGAACCACCATGGCCTGCAAGATTCTTTAGCTTTTCACTTCTTTTGTCCATTGGTTAGTTTTTCAAGTTCAGGAGGCCTTTCTCAGCTTCCTTTATAAACACAGTGTACGATGTCCAATTTCACTCTGTTCCTGGGATTTGCATTTATTAACTCACAAAGCAAAAGTGAACACAGAGACCAGCTCAGTCTTTTGCCTGGGCTTGGCTTCTATTTCCTTTAGGCAGATGCTGACACATCATGGATGCCCTAATGGCCTAACAAGTTGGGGTCAGCTAAGACTACCTTAGCCCCTTTCAGCCTGTTGCAAAGAGAACAGGCTATTAGGGAGCCCTGGAAAGTGCAACTTATCATTAATGCAGCTTATATTTGTATTTTGGTTGCTGTTGTGATGACAACTGTTGCAGGGAAACCAAAACTTCCCCCTCACTAGTTGCTGAGGGGTGGCCTGTTGGCTGTTCTGCAAAGGCAATCCAAGAGGTTGCATAAAGAGTTGGGTAGTGACTTGAATGCAGTGCAGTGATACTAACAGCCAGGCTTCTCTCTTCATAGCATGGAAAGAAAAAAGATACCTCTGGGGAGTAATTAAGCCCATCTGATTTTAGATTATACAGGTTATGTCCTGGAAGCATATTTCACAGAATCACAGAATCCTAGAATCAACCAGGTTGGAGGAGACCTCCCAGATCATCAAGTCCAATCAATCACCCAACCCTAGCTAATCAACTGGACCATGGCACTGGGTGCCTCATCCAGTCTCTTTTTAAACATCTCCAGGGACATTGATCCCACCACCTTCCTGGGCAGCCCATTCCAATGGGCAATCTCTTTCTGTGAAGAATTTCTTTCTAAGATCATGCCTAAACTTCCACCTGCACAGCTTGAGCCTGTGTCCTCTTGTTCTGTCACTGGTTGCCTGGGAGAAGAGACCAACCCCACCTGGCTGCAAGCACCCTTCAGGTAGTTGTAGACAGCAATGAGGTCTCCCCCGAGGTGTCTCCTTCTGCTTCTCCTGTAAAAGGAGCTGTGGTGACTAGCTGAGAGTTGCTGACTTGAGCTGGGTGAGATAAATCCTAAACACCTATTCAGTCATCTCCTTGAATCAGGTGTGACAGCAGAGCAAGGCAACTGCATCCATTATCAGAAGCTCATCCACTACATAGCTCATACCATGTTGTTGAGCATCAGAGGGCTGACTGGATGGTTTATTTCTGTTTTGATGTTCAAGATAGAATTATGAACACATTCATTCTAACTCTTCCATCATTGCATAACTTGTCTGCCTATTTTTCACCTTTAAGAGGTACACTGGAGGACCTGAAATATGCCAGTCCTGGCTTGCACACCTGGAACCGCATCAATCTGACTCTTGAGCTGTGCCCACTCACCATGTGCTCATTGCTGGGGGACAAGGGGGAAGAAACAGGGCTGCTTCCCTTCTGCTCAGGAAGGAAGGGTCCTTCCCTGTTTCTCTACATGTGGAAATAGTCTTCATGGCTTATTATGAAATCCAAAAATAGTTGCACTTTGAGGATTATCTGCTGAAGTTGTCATTGTGATTATTGTATTCTAAGTCTCTGGCAATCACTCTGTTTGATTTAGTGGCACATATATTGCCACATAGTGGTATGTGATGTAAGAAACTCTAATTTTTAATGATTATTCAGTCATATCATTGACGATTTTCTCAAGGCTTTTGTCCCTGTATGGTGGACTGGACATTAGGAAAATGTTTTTCAGGCCAAGAGTGGTCAGGAATTGGAATGGGCTGCCCAGGGAGGTGGTTAAGTCACCAACCCTCAATGTGTTTAAAGGTGGCTTGGATGTGGTGCTTGGGGATATGGTTTAGGGGGTGAACCTTATAGAGGAGGGTTATGGGTTGTACTTGACGATCCTGAGGGTCTTTTCCAACATGAATGTTTCTGTGATCCTGTGTACATGACATACTCAAAAGAGAATAAACAGGAGACAAACAGTTTAAACTGAATTAGGATTTGAACTCCAGCATTTGGAGTGTGGTAGGGTAGCATTAACACTCCAGCAGTGTTAAGCCTTTACACCACCTGCTTTCCCTGTTTGTGCTGCACTTCTTTTCCTTGTACTTGCTCCTATTGGCCTTTTGCTGTGACAGGCTCAATGACTCGCTGCTCTGGGCTGCCAGTCTGCCTCACTGAGCCTCAGTCTTTAAGCCTAAGCAGCTTGCTTCTTGAAGGTAGAAGTTGAGCCTTAAGAAGCAAAGCCCTTCATTTGACATTGCATTTTGTGCATGCTACAATAGACAGGGCCAGAAGACCAGCATCAGATGTACTGTGTTTGTGCATATGAAAAGTTGCAGGGTAGATTTTGGTCTCCTGTTGCTGTGATTTATTTTGCCAGGTGTGCAACAACTCAGCTAAGGAAACCATATGTTTCTCTGGCTTGGTACCAAGAAGTAAAACCTTTTCAGATTTTTTTTTTTCCTTAAAAGAGCACAAAGCAGCTAAAAATTGAAAGCTAGAATCAAAATAATTATCCAACGAGCTGCATAGGGTTGGCTTGGTATTTATTTTCTCTCTGTCATATCTCTTTGATGTAAATTAAAAAGTAGATGCTAAGGTTACACAGATTAATTTCCTTGGCATGGCAACGTGCACTACAAAGGCCAGAGTCCAGCTCAGCTGCATTAAATAGGTAATATATTTGTTTAAAGTTTCAATTAAAACCTGGGGTCAAAAGATAAAATGGTCCCTGTGGGATCTTGAACACTTTAATGCCAATATTAGGATTGCTTAAAGATCAGCCTCTGCTCTGGATGTCTTTCGCGTCCCGTGAAATCTGATATTGTGCAGCTGATTGTATTACATTGCTTTCAAAACCACACTGGCCCACCTGCTACAGTAATTCCTGCTCCTGACAGTTAAGTGGTGTGAGGTGGACCATGGAGTTTTTGTTTTGCTTCTGAAGAGCAACAAGAAAGATGTCGGGGTGGCGTTGTTCAGGTTTCAATTGGCAACATGCTGTCAGAAAGACAAATGTCTTGATGGCAGTTCATCTCCCCTTGCCAGCTAGCCTCTGAAGGTCTGGTTTGGAATGCATTTAATGCAAAAAATTTTGATGAGAAGTGCAAGCTGGAAAACAAGCCAGCACTGCAGGAGTGAATATGAGGTGTGAATGCAGTTAATGATGCACAGATTAGAATTCAGATTTCTCCTTCCTAGTCTCCTGCCCTGCACATGGACAGAAAACAAATCATCGCAAGTGGCAGCCAGGTACAGAACAGGAATAAGGAGCCAGATTTTACATCTGCTGCAGAGGTTTGCATGATAAGTACAAAGGCTTAGCATGCAGAGAGGCTTTCTGTGCTGATGATTATAACACAACTATCACTTTATTGGGTTATGCTTTTGGGTGATGTGGCTGTTTGTATAAACCTGTTAATAATGTTAAGGCTCCTATCCCATTTGCCCTATGCTCCCATTAAATGTATTTTTATTGAGTTATTAACATTGGTTAGAACACCAAGAAACATTTTTGCTGGTGTAGTTTTGCAGTTCATGCTGTCCAAGGCTTACTGTATAAGAGCCAAAGATGATTAAGCTGTGAAATACATATCTCACGTCGTAACTTATGCAGTACGTGGTACCTGCATTTGTCTGAGCTCCAGTCATCAGGGTGCTTCCTATGGATCTCATGAAGATTTCTTACTAAATCTACATTACAAACCCTTTTTCTTTCAGAACTAGCTTGACTGGAAAAAAAATATCATTTTTCTCCTTCCATTTGTCTATTTTATTATATGTTCTATGGAAATAAGAATGGAGTCCAACCCAATGGTGCTAGGAATAAACGACTGTACTTCCTTCTCTCCACCTCCCTGCTCCCATCCTGCTACTTTAACTCTTCCCCCTCTGAGGCTTTTATAGTAGTTTATATCTGCTGTCCAAAGATGACTATAAATCTCTGGGTTGATTGTAATGTCTCTTGCTTTTCACTTTGTTTTCTTTGATGGAGTCAAGCTGGGTGTGAAGGTTATAGCATTTGATTACTGAGAGGGTAGTGAACATGGTATTTGAGAGCAGGTTCTGAGGTTTTCTTTGTTTTATCCCTCTGGATTATTCATCTATAATTTCTTGTGAAATACCTGAGTTTTCTGGGGGGGGAGGGGGGGAAGAGAAGAAAAGAGAGTCTAAGCCTGAAATGCCTTTGTGTTGTAAACATGGAGTTTTGTATTAAAAACAAACCCCACCAAACAACACAACAAAAGTAGTGAAGTTGTAACCTTTTAATACAAAAATGTGGTCCACTACTGAAATGGGACTACAGGGATCCCAGTTAGACATGATTCTAATGGCAAGTCCTTCTATTAAGAGTGTTTTAAAGAAACCTATCCTGGCATAATGTCTGTGCTTAACTGACAGAGAAAAATACCCTTTTAAAGAGAGGGACCTGGGGGTGCTGGTTGATGATAGGCTGAACATGAGCCTGAAGTGTGCCCAGGCAGCCAGGAGGGCCAATGGCATCCTGGCCTGCATCAAGAACAGTCTGGCCAGCAGGAGCAGGGAGGTCATTCTGCCCCTGTACACTGCACTGGTTAGGCCACACCTCAAGTCCTGTGTCCAGTTCTGGGCCCCTCAGTTTAGGAAGGAGGTTGACTTGCTGGAACGAGTCCAGAGAAGGGCAACAAAGTTGGTAAGGGGTTTGGAACACAAGCCCTATGAGGAGAGACTGAGGGAGCTGGGGCTGCTTAGGCTGGAGAGGAGGAGACTCAGGGGTGACCTTATTGCTCTCTACAACTACCTGAAGGGGGGTTGTAGACAGGCAGAGGTTGGTCTCTTCTCCCAGGCAGCCAGTACCAGATCAAGAGGACACAGTCTCAGGCTGCACCAGGGGAGGTTCAGGCTGGAGGTCAGGAGGAAGTTTTACACAGAGAGAGTGATTGCCCATTGGAATGGACTGCCTGGGGAGGTGGTGGAATCGTCATCACTGGAGGTGTTCAGGAGGAGACTTGACAGGGTGCTTGGTGCCATGGTTTAGTTGATTAGGTGGTGCTGGATGATAGGTTGGACATGATGATCTTGAAGGTCTCTTCCAACCTGGTCTGGTCTATTCTATTCTATTCTATTCTATTCTATTCTATTCTATTCTATTCTATTCTATTCTATTCTATTCTATTCTAATATGTGTAAATTAAGCAAAAGGCAAGAAAAGAGTAAAATCACTTGTTCAGTTATGGATTTTTAGTACATACTCTTATCATTTCCTGCTGTATGCACATCTGCTGCAAGGTGAAAATGAAATTACCCACGGTGTGCTCAGTGCCTCTATTTCTCATCCCTTTGTCATGAAGCATTAATAGAGGTGTTAATGAACTCTGTATACACTCCTCTAAGTAATGCTTCAGTTGCATATTAATGTGTTTTCTTGTAGTACATTAGTAAGTGAGAGTTACAATTAAATCCCTGTTCCTTCTTTTGGAATAGGCTAAGAAATGGGATCATGAATAACAGAAAATAGGAAGTGTAAAAATAAGTTAAAAAATAAATTAATGACAAATTTGTCTCCTTTCACGCCAGTTACCTGTGGAATTTCTTGCCACCACTGCACGTGGATGCATGTTGATACAGAATTGTCCTAAGGCTTTTGCTGCCATAAATTTATTTCTCTATTTTTAACTTCCATAGAAAAATATCACAGAATCACAGAATTTTAGGGGTTGGAAGTGGCCTTGAAAGATCATCCAGTCCAATCCCCCTGCCAGAGCAGGATCGTTTAGAGCAGATCACACTGGAGTGCATCCAGGCAGGTCTTGAATATCTCCAGAGAGGGAGACTCCACAACAGTATCACAATATCCCAGTATCACTTAGGTTGGAAAGGACCTCGAGGATCGAGTCCAACCTATCAACACAGACCCCATGACTTGACCATGGCACCAAGTGCCACGTCCAATCTCCCTTTAAACGCCTCCAGGGTCGATGACTCAACCACCTCCCTGGGCAGCACATTCCAATGACGAATGACTCGCTCGGTGAAGAACTTCCTCCTCACCTCGAGTCTAAACCTCCCCTGGTGCAGCTTGAGACTGTGTCCCCTTGTTCTGGTGCTGGTTGCCTGGGAGAAGAGGCCAACCCCTTCCTGGCTACAACCACCCTTCAGGTAGTTGTAGAGGGCAATGAGGTCACCCCTGAGCCTCCTCTTCTCCAGGCTAAACAATCCCAGCTCCCTCAGCCTCTCCTCATAGGGCTTTGCTCAAGGCCTCTCCCCAGCCTTGTTGCCCTTCTCTGGACACGCTCAAGTGTTTCAATGTCCTTCTTAAACTGAGGGGCCCAGAACTGGACACAGTATTCAAGGTGCAGCCTAACCAAAGCAGAGTACAGGGGCACTATGACCTCCCTGCTCCTGCTGGCCACACTATTCCTAATGCAGGCCAGTTCCTAATGCAACCCCCCATGGCAACCTGTTCCAGTGTTCTGCCACCCTCACAGGGAAAATATTTTTTCCTCATGTTTCCATGGAACTTCTTCTGCCTCAGCTTCCACCCTTGTCCTGTCATTGGGTATCACCCAGCAGAGCCTGACTCCACCCTCTTGGCGCTCACCCTTTACATATTTATAAGCATTAATGAGGTCAAAGTAGAATGCAGCTCTCTTGAATTTTATAGATCCCACAAGTTTCATTACAAATTTGTGTGACTTTTCAGATTTTTCAGCTGAATGTTGAAATATCTTACATATTTAGTAATTCATAAAGTGTATGTAGCAATCTGCTCATGTGTACCATTGGTCTGCACGTGTTCTGCTAGTGGAGCCACTTTTATGCCTAAGTCATTCATGTTTGGAGTTTATAAAAACCTATCATTGTAAATGGCAATTTTCTTATTTTTAGTCTCAGACACACAAATGCATCTTTTAATGACAAAATCACAGATCACTGAGTGTTAGGGGTTGGAAGGGACTTCTAGAGGAACTGAAATAGACAGTCCTGACTAGTAAACCTGGAACCACATTAATCTGACTCTGAACTGTGCCCACTCACCATGTGCCACCGATCACAACTCTCTGAACCCTGGTTGTTGAGCCAGTTACCAATCCACCTCACAGTCCAATCATCTACTTTTCTTGTGTTTGCCTATAAGGATGTTATTGCAAACAATATCAAAAGCCTTGCAGAAAGAAGATGATATCCACTGCTCTCCCTTCATCTATCCATTTGGCCATACCTTTGTAGAAGGCTACCAGGTCATAGAATCATAGAATTATTAGGGTTGGAAGGGACCTCAAGGATCATCCAGTTCCAACCCCCCTGCCATGGGCAGGGACGCCTCACACTAGATCAGGTTGTTCACAGCCACATCCAGCTTGGCCTTAAAAGCCTCCAGGGATGAGGCTCCTACCACTTCCCTGGGCAACCTGTTCCAGTGTCTCACCACCCTCATGGTGAAGAATATCTTCCTAACATCCAACCTGAATCTATTTTTCTTTGTTCCATTCCCTCTCAGTCAAGTAAGATTTCCCCTTAGTTAGATCCATGTTGGCTACTCTTGATAACCTTCTTTTCTTTCATGTGGTTAGAGATGGCCTCAGAATGACTTGCTCTATCATCTTTCCAGGCATGGAGGTGAGGCTGACTGGTCTGGAATTGCCCAAGTGTTTCATCTTCCAGTTTTTGAAGACTGGAGTGACATTGGCTTTCCTCCAGTCCTCAGGCACTTCTCCTGTTTTCCATGATGTTTCAGAAAGGATGGACAGTGGAGCAACAAGAGCATCAGCCAGCTCCTCCTCAGTCTGTACATCTTTTCTCTGTCATTTTGTTGGAAAACTGTCTGAAGATGGAATAGCTTTTATTGAAATTGCATCGCTCTAACACATAAAAATCACTTGATTGAATTAACACTTCAATTAACAGTTTCTAGATTTACTCATGTCTTCGAATATGATGGTGGCAGAGCCTTTGCCAGTTTTCAAATTACTTGAATTACTTGATCAGAGGGCTGGAGCACCTCTCCTGCGGAGGCAGACTGCAGGAGTTGGGGCTGTTCAGTCTGGAGAAGAGAAAGCTCCAAGGAGGCCTTGTTGTGGTCTTCCAGTATCTGAAGGGGGCCTACAAGAAAGCTGGGGAGGGACTTTTTAGGATGTCAGAGGACTAGGGGGAATGGAGGAAAAGTGGAAGTGGGTGGATTCAGATTGGACGTTAGGAAGATGTTCTTCACCATGAGGGTGGTCAGACGCTGGAACAGGTTGCCCAGGGAGGTGGTGGAAGCCTCAGCCCTGGAGGTTTGTAAGGTCAGGCTGGAAGTGGCTTTGAGCAACCTGATCTAGTGTGAGGTGTCCCTGCCTATGGCAAGGGGGTTGGAACTGGATGATCCTTGAGGTCCCTTCCAACCCTGACAATTCTGTGAATTTCTCTTCAGATAGGAATGTAATTATAAATCATTTAGAAGATGAAATTGGTAGCAGAGCCCCTAACAGTACTTCCTTTCCTACTGAGGACATTCTTATATTCCTTTTATGTATTTATTTATTTGTATAAAATATATATATATTAGAATAAACCTTTATTAGAATAAACCAAACCAGGTTGGAAGAGACCTTCAAGATCAGCATGTCCATATGTATGTATGTATGAGTTCTTGATGATTTGAGGCTTATGGGGAAAATCAGACTCTTCAGCTCTAGACAGTTCCCTTTGAAGTCTTCAGGGAAATAAAGCTCCTTTCTCTACAGTTTGGCATTTAGATTGACATATTGTAGCTTCATTTCTAGATGTGCTACTCAGAAACACCCTTAAAGTTTTAAGGGGTTAGCTTGTAAAGTAGTTGAGCTCCTAAAACCTATAAAAATTGAGTTTGACAGTACTCCAAAGATGTTAATCTCTTCTTATAAGAGAATCCATCATGGAAAAGAGATGAGAAGCTTGGATGCTTTTTGAAATTTGGCTGTGCAGTCAGTGTATACCACCAGCAGATAATAACTCTGTGGCTGCTTACAGCACTTTTAAAAGAATCTTGTTAATTGCTTGAAACTTTGCCAAGCTGTAACAGGTTGGGCTGGAATTTTCCACTTAATGAAAAGAAAAGGCCAACATGTATTCCTCATTTCCTGTATGGGAAATGAAGCAGAGGCCTATGGGAAAACTAGTACACAATCAAAAGAATTAAACATTCTACCACAAAGCCTATGACTAGGGAGAGTTATTGAGAGGAGTGTATGGCTTGACTTCAGGCTTCTTCCATCCTTTCAACACTTCGTGGCTTTGTTTTGAGCATAACAAGGTATGTTCATAGAATCAGAAAATGGCTCCATTTGGAAGGGACCTTCAAGATCATGTGCTCCAAACTCCCCACCGTGGGCAGGGATGCCTCTCAGTTAGACTCAGTTGCTCAAGGCCTCATCCAACCTGGTCTTAAATCACCCGCAGGGAGGAGGCATCCACAATTTCCTTGTGCTGAAGAACTTCTTCCTAACATCCTGTGTAAACCTATTATTTCTCAGATTGAAACCATTACCTCTTGACCTATTGCTGGGCACCCTTATGAAAAGTCCCTCTGCAGCCTTCCTGTAGGATTCCTTCAGGTATGGAATGCAGCTCGAAGGTCCCCCCAGCATCTTCTCTAGGCTGAACAACCACAGCTCCCTCACCCTCTCCTCACGGCAGAGATGTTTCAGCCCTTGGATCACCTTTATGGCCCTCCTCAGTACTCACTCTGACAGCTCTGTGTCCTTTTTATACTGGAGGCACCATAACTGGACACAGTATTTGATTGAAAAGGGAAAGGGAAAGGGAAAGGGAAAAGAAAAAAAGGGAAGGGAAGGGAAGGGAAAAGGAAAGGGAAGAGGAAAGGGAAAAGGAAAGGGAAAAGGAAAGGGAAAAGGAAAGGGAAAAGGAAAGGGAAAAGGAAAGGGAAAAGGAAAGGGAAAAGGAAAGGGAAAAGGAAAGGGAAAAGGAAAGGGAAAAGGAAAGGGAAAAGGAAAGGGAAAAGGAAAGGGAAAAGGAAAGGGAAAAGGAAAGGGAAAAGGAAAGGGAAAAGGAAAGGAAAGGAAAGGAAAGGAAAGGAAAGGAAAGGAAAGGAAAGGAAAGGAAAGGAAAGGAAAGGAAAGGAAAGGAAAGGAAAGGAAAGGAAAGGAAAGGAAAAAGAAAAGAAAAGCTGAAGCTAAACCACATTTCTTTTATAAAGAAAATCCTCCTTAGTCCCTATAAATCCTCAAAATAGCTCCCATACTACTGAAGAGTGCCTTCTGTTTCTCTTCTTTGAGTGTGTAGGTGGCACCTTTTTCTCAGAGTTTTGAGTCTGTATTAGTTGGCTTCAAGCTTTAATAAAGACTGTTGATCCTTCTCTCTTTCCCTGATGCCCTCACAGCTATTGGTTTCCATGTAGTGCATAATGGGGTGCAGTGACTCACCTGGAGGCAGCCTTAGCCAGCGTCTACTTGCTATACTGCTGTAGTTCTCACTTGATCCTCCAGTGGTGACACTGGATAAACTATGACTTCATAATTTTGGAAAGATACTTAGCCATGTATTTGGAATGAATCACCTGGTGAGATGATGAAATCCTGACTGCCCTGTAGGCGTTTTCAATCTGTCATGGGTTTGGGCGAGGGCACGTATCTAAAGCCCTGGTGAAAGAGCTGTGTAAATGCAGGGTATTACTCTGAAGAGTGATGTTCTTACATACTTGTTTAATACTGCTTTTTTTTCCATCCTTTGAGAGCTTTGGTGATTTGATTCTTGGAGAAGGAGCCTGTCTTTCTCTGCATACTGAATTCTTTCTCAGAAATGTTAAGGCTACAATTATCTGTACCACAGTACTCACATTCATCTGTTGTTGTTCAACATTGCCTACCTCAGCCTCTCACAGTAAAGGATTTCACTTTGTAAAATGTCCAAGTTTGGTCATTTTGTACTCAACTTCTGAAGACTAGCAGTTTTTAAATTATGGATGTTGCATTCTAATTAAAACTAATTGTGGCAGATGACCTAATATAACTATGTTCAGATATTAGGGTTTTTAATATCTCGCTCCTCCCTCCAATATATCTTCAGGACTGTTTTCTTAACCTTTTCTAGTTCGTGTGTTATGATTAAATGCAAATACTTTCCATATTCTCCCTACTGTTCCATGAAAAAGTAACTTTTCTACAGCAGGTTTGATAAAATATCTGTTATTTTGAGACTTTGACTGAAGCTTAGCAGCTAGAGCACTCTCTTGCAATTTTGTTCCAAAAAGACTTTGATCTCAATCATGCCCTTTAAGACCTAATAAGGCTTTCATGTAAGGGGCCTAACAAGAAGGATGGAGAGACACTGTTTACAAAGGGCTGTGGTGATACAACAAGGGACAATGGCTTCAAACTAGAGAAGGACAGATTTAGACTGGATGTTAGGAACAGATTTGTTACTATGAGGGTGGTGGAAAACTGGAACAGGTTCCCCAGGAAAGGGATTGGGGCCCCATGCCTGGAAGTATTCAAAATGAGGCTCCACAGGGCTCTGGGTGACCTGATCTAGTTGAGGATGTCCCTGCTGACTGCACAGGGGGTTGGACTAGATGACCTTCAGAGGTCCCTTCCAACCCAGACCATTCTATGACTCCATGATAACTCCACACTCAAGTGTCTGTAAGGCTTTTTTTGCACGTGTGTCATTGCAGGTGTTCAAAGCACTTCACCCTTTAAAAAAATCAGTTCCCATTTATTACATAGCAAATTATAAATGAGATAATAAATTATGGAAGCCTTGAGTAATTTTGGATGTTCTGACAGGCATTTGTTTCACCCTGCAGGAGAAGCCTACATGAGAATGAGTCGGCTGCCAGAAGCAGAGCACTGGTACGTGGAGTCACTGCGATCCAAGAGCGACCACATCCCAGCCCACCTCACCTATGGAAAACTGCTGGCTCTGACGGTGAGTTAATCAGCAGCTCCTGGGAGCTGGTCCCAAGGCCTTCCAAATAGATGAGGTAAAGGGATGGGAAGGATTTGGTCTGAAAATCGGTTATTGCCCTATTTGTCACCCTTTTGTCACCCATTTCAGTCTTGCCTTCTAATTAAGGATTGTGAAATATTCCATCCATTCCTGCAATAGGACCACCTCTGTGCAAGAAAAAAAACAGTTAAAATACTGTAGGAACTTTAGAATAGATGTGAAGGTTGAAAAGGCCTTTATTTGAAGTAGTGTACATCACAAGTAATGATATTGATTCAAGAAGATTATCAGTCTTGGATCTATGATTATTGTAGCAGCCCATGGCAGAGCTAGAGGTGTGATCTTTACTCTGCAAATTACATGTTTTGTGCTTTGAAGTGACACTTCTTTAGGTGTAACTCTTTGAGCCTGTGAAAAGAGCTACTCAACTACTAAGAGCTAGTTCTAAAAATCAGAAGACTTGGACTTCCCTTATTTATTCAAAATGTCCTTCTCCTTTTGAGCTCAGATGAGCTTTCATCTCCAGCTAAATTAGCCTCATATGATAGTTAGAGCAGAGTGCCAGACTTGTGTGGCTTTCACACATTTTGAAGATGAAAATGGATTTCTATTTCATTCACTAAAATTATTCTGTTTTAAAATTGCTTTTCAATGTTTTCCATTTCTCATTCACATTTTTATGACCATATCCTCTTTCCTGTTTATCTCTTCTGCATTTGCTTTTATTGTTCACCCCAGCTGTTTCATATTTCCTTTCTATGCTCTGTTGATAGGCTTTTGTATGGCTTTTCAGGCCTTATGTCTCATTCTGAATATATTCCTTAACTTTTCAAGTAGGTATAAGCTTTCACTCTGACCTTGCTTATGCCTCCTTGGTCTTCAAGCAAAACTTGTCCTTGAACACATGACAAAGAGATCCAGTGAAGAAAAATAGCTAATAATTAATTTCAACAGATGCATTACTGCTAAACATATCTAAATAGCATCCTGGCCTACATCAGGAACAGTGTGGCCAGCAGGAGCAGGGAAGTCATTCTGCCCCTGTACTCAGCACTGGTTACATCACACCTCGAGTCCTGTGTCCAGTTCTGGGCCCCTCAGTTTAGGAAAGATGTTGACTTGCTGGAACATGTCCAGAGAAGGGCAACAAAGCTGGGGAGGGGTTTAGAGTACAAGCCCTATGAGGAGAGGCTGAGGGAGCTGGGGTTGCTTAGCCTGGAAAAGAGAAAGCTCAGAGGAGACCTTATTGCTCTCTACAACTACCTGAAGGGTGGTTGTAGCCTGGTGGGGGTTGGTCTCTTCTCCCAGGCAACAAACACCAGAACAAGAGGACACAGTCTCAAGCTGCACCAGAAGAGGTTTGGGCTGGATGTTAGGAAGAAGTTCTTCACAGAAAGCGTGATTGCCCATTGGAATGTGCTGCCCAGGGAGGTGGTGGAGTCACCATCACTGGAGGTGTTTAGGAGGAGGCTGGATGGGGCGCTTGGTGCCATGGTTTAGTTGATTAGATGGTGTTGGATGATAGGTTGGACTTGATGATCTCAAAGGCCTTTTCCAACCTGGTTAAAACTATTCTATTCTATTCTATTCTATTCTGTTCTGTTCTGTTCTGTTCTGTTCTGTTCTGTTCTGTTCCTTTCCGTTCCGTTCCATTCCATTCCATTCCATTCCATTCTAAATTTGGAAAAGGGGAAGAAAATAGAACTGAATTGTTTTATATGAGTACAAGTGTCAACATAAGTTAGAAGGAATTCAAAATTGTTCAGTGTTATCATGTAATGCCAAATACAGAGTTTGGTTTAGAAATTACATGGATGGGAATTTTCAGCTGGTAATGGAAGTTTAGATGACAGTTTTATATCCTTACTGCCCATCAGTTCCAGGCCCTGGCAAAGCAGGTTCTTGCTACAATCTCCAGTTACAGTTAAAATGTCTTCAATATCAACAAATACATGTGTCATAGTAGAGTATCATAGTGTCAGTCAGGGTTGGAAGGGACCACAAGGATCATCTATTTCCAACCCCCATGCCATAGGCAGGGACACCCCACACTAAATCAGGCGAGGTAATGTACTCCCTGATTACCTTCCTCTGGGATAGAACTACAAGTAGGTTATGCAGCAAAAGTTCCTAATTTACCTTCCTTTTGTGGCAGATGTCTTCATATCCTGCACCTAAGGATAATAGGAGAAACTAAGCATTATTGGTTTCTTCCTTAGCAGATCTTTGACGCAGAAGTTCTAATTCATTAGAATTGCTGTGGGGAAAAAAAAAAAAGAAGAAGGGTTCTTAAATAAAATCCAAATATCTTATTTCTAGTTTGCTTCTTTTGTATTCCACCCCAGTGGTGCTCTGGTTGTTTTTACACATTTTCTGAACTGCTGAGTATATGAAATATAAGGGCTGCTAGGGGAAGTCTTGTCATTGTTCTGGGAAATAAGGTATCCTAATTCTCTTCAAAATAATGAAACCTTCAAATCTCATAACTGAAAACATTGTGAGCCACTAAAAAGAGTTGTTGGGGTTTTTTTATTATTGATTATGAATGGGTTGTACAGGGAGGTGGTCGAGGCCCCGTCCCTGGGGGTGTTTAAGAGCAGGCTGGATGAGGCTCTGGCCAGCCTGATCTAGTGTGGGGTGTCCCTGCTCATGGCAGGGGGGTTGGAACTAGATGACCCTTGTGGTCCCTTCCAACCCTGAATGAAACTATGAAACTATGAAAGTTCAGGTATAGAATTAAACATTAGTGGCATACCCCAACTTTAGGAAAGAAGTGCTGAAAAAGGTAGGAGTGGGTGTCAAGTAGAGGCGTCCAATCTCTTTTCGCTGGTGCACAGTAATAAGGAACACTGGATACAAACTTGAACATAGAAGGTTTCACCTTAACATGAGGAGAAACTTCTTTAGAGTGAGGGTGATGAAGCACTGAAACAGGCTGCCCGGGTGGGGTTGTGGAGTCTCCTCTGGAGACTTTCAAAACCCCCCTGGATGCATCCGTGTGTGGACTACCCTGGGTGATCCTGCTCTCACAGGGATATTGGACTCTGATCTCTGGAGGTCCCTTCCAACCTCTAACATTCTGTGATTCTGTGACTGTGTGATTATATGTATGTGAATGGTTGAGGTTGGAGGGGACCTCCAAAGGTCATCCAGTCCAACTCCCTCTGCAGTCAGCAGGGACATCCTCAACTAGATCAGGTTGCTCAGAGCCCTGATGAGCCTCAAATCCTTATAGCAGAGTTGACCTGTTCACTTCACTCCAGAGGTAAATACAAGATACATGTAGGGTTGATTGTGCCTGGAGGATCTGAAATGTTTGTGGAGGAACATGCCTTGTTAGCAAAAACA
The DNA here is from genome assembly GCF_026170545.1 of Melanerpes formicivorus. Lineage (NCBI taxonomy): Eukaryota > Metazoa > Chordata > Aves > Piciformes > Picidae > Melanerpes > Melanerpes formicivorus. The sequence continues at coordinate 39,328,616 of NW_027142355.1, read as the reverse complement.
ACCTTGAATACTGAGTGCTGCCATCCTCACTATCAATACAGACTGGGGGATGAGGTCTTAGAAAGCAGCTCCGTGGAAAAGGATTTGGGTGTGCTGATGGATGAGAAGCTGGACATGAACAGACAGTGTGAGCTTGCAGCCCAGAAGGCAAATCACATCCTGCAAAATGCAAAAGATGCATTGCCAGCAGATCCAGAGAGATGATTCTGCCACTTTACTCTGGTGAGACCTCACCTGGAGTACTGTTTACAAGTCTGGAGCCCGCAGTATAGGAAGGACATGGACCTGATGGAGAGGGTCCAGAAGAGGGCCTTGAAAATGATTAGAGGTTTGGAGCCCTCTGCTACAAGCACAGTCTGAAGGAGCTGGGGCTATTCGGCCTGGAGAAGAGGAGGCTCTGGAGAGACCTAATAGCAGCTGTCCAGTACCTGAAGGGAGCCTACAGGAAGGATGGAGAGAGGCTGTTTGCAAAACCCTGTGGTGACAGGACAAGGGGCAATGGCTTCAAACTAGAGAAGAGCAGGTTTAGATTGGATATCAGGAACAAATTCTTTACTATGAGGGTGGTGGAACACTGAAACAGGTTGCCCAGGGAGGTGGTTGAGGCCCCTTCCCTGGAAGTATTCAAGGTGAGGCTTGACGAGGCCCTGGGCAACCTGATCTGATTGAGGATGTCCCTGCTGACTGCAGGGAGGTCGGACTGGATAACCTTGGGAGGTCCTTTCTGGCCCGGACCATTCTATGATTCTATGATTATCATAGGCAATAAAAATACTCTTCATGTACTTTTTCAGTGTACACTTGTTTACCTACCCTTGCTCCCTGCCATAATTATAGCTTATTCTCATAACATTTGTTTGTCATCACGTCTTGACATTTTTTGCTGGTATTACTATAGCTTCTTCTCCTGTTCATAGAAATATGTACAGATAGGGCTTGTGTTCACTCTATTAACAGCTGCATAAGCTCAAAAGACGGCGCTGACATCCTGCTGGCTTGTAGTGACACAAGACTTAACAAAGCAACACGTTGATGACAAAGTAATTAGAGATGTTAGAGATCTTTCAGATGGTTATTTCATTCATGGGGGAAAAAACATAGAAAAAGAAAAAGAAAGAAGTTCATTTAGCTTTGTTCTTGAAATTAGGTGTTTATTTAATTTCATTCTTTCAGCTACAAAGTCTGAAAAGACATTCAATAGGAAAATGGGTGATGAAGAGGGTTGGCAGTAGTATATGGATTTTTGTCTCCACATTGGTCACTTATCCTTAATAAGTTTTGCAGCCTACCATCTGCTTAGCGATTCACATACTGTCTAGTTCCTCGTATCCTGCTCTGTTCACATTGCAAATATATGATTGCTGTAACTAACATGTTCCTGCAAGTCTGCATGCAGTAGCATCAGAGCTGCTCTCTTTGGCATATTTTTTTCAGCCCATTACTAACTTGAGGTACCACTGTAGCTTATTCTTATGTTAAACTTTGCTACATGACTTATGATACTTTTTCTCACAACCTGTATAGTTAGGAGAGAGAAAAACCTACTTCAGTTATTTTTCATATGTTAGAAATTAAGTAGCCCCAATGCTCTCAGTCTGTCGTCATAGGAGAGGTGCTCCAGCCCTCTGATCATCCCTGTGGCCCTCCATTTAAGTCTATTCACTACATGATTCATTTAATACCTTAGTGCCAGTCTGGACTGCCCTCTTGTACCTTCTCTTTACTTTGCCCTCCCAAAAGGAACAGTGAGAGTGATCTATGCCAGCACGTGAACTGGAGATTACAAAGTTGTCTGCTTATGACAGCCTGCTATCCTTGCCTAACTTTCAGCAAAAGCTGTTCAGAGTTTCCTAACAAGGGACACAGAAGCAAATCAGTGTTCTGGAGCATAAACTGTTTCTTTTGTTCATGTTATGAACTGTTTCTTTTGTTCATGTTATGTGGCCTTGCTTTTGTCATACACAGACTACGAATTCTGTCTGTTTTCTATTTCTGCAATGACCTTTACCTCTCCTTCCTTTTTCCTTTTTAACTTATTATTGAACTGTACAACACACTCAAAGTAAAGGTACTGTACACTACTTGAATTTATCAGCTTAGCAATTAAAAATAAGTGTGGGATTGTGTTTTTTTTTAATCATTATTTCCAACCTGAACAATAACCTGCAAACCTGCATGAGCAATCTGATCTAAATAAAATGTTAACTCTGCTGTGAGCAGGGGATTGGACAGAATGATGCATTAAGCTCTTTTCCAACATGAATCACTCTGTGATTCTGTCTTGGGTTTGAAGGAATCAAGACAGGCTGTTTAATTCTTCTCAAAGGAATTAAAGAGAACTCCACACATGGACTGGATAGAAATACAGAATGTTATTCTAAGACTAAATGGGAGTGCTATTCATAACTAATAGTACAGTGTAAAGCATATAACATACAAAGAAATCCATATGCCACAGTTCTACAATATCTCCATAGGCCAAAGCTTCTACAAAACCTCCAACCAACACTGCAGGCCTGAATGCCCCCTCCCCCCCCATAACTTTCCTGCTACTCCCCCCCACTCACCAGGCCCAAAATGGAGCAGTTTAAAATTAGCTTGGAATAGGCCACTAGCAGGCTGCTCAAAACTGAAACCCTCCCCCATACCAAACAGGGGATAAGGGATCTGCTTCAGGAGGGAAGCAGGGAGAAGAGAAAAGGGAAGAGGCAGCTTGTGCTGTCCTCTTATAAAGGCTAGATGCAGGCATCCTGGGAATGAAATAACAACAATTGCACTTTCTGGTGCACCTCCTGGACCCATCTGGACGTCGTAGAGGTTCTCTCTATGGTTTTTTAAAGGCACCCAGTCTCCAACCATGACAGATTCTATAGATCTTTCTTTATTTTCATGCTGAAGATAGTTCCAGTTTACTAAAGTGCAGTATTTTGGATCACAGTGGAGGTACAGGAATGTATTTAATACTAACTCTTATTATCCTTTTTTTACTGAAAAGAGATTTTAGAGAAAGATTAGCTTTTACCAGAACAGGTTATCTTTTGCAAGGTCATGAGTGGCATGTAGAACTGTAAAGGAAAATCACAATATAATAATACTGTGATTATTATATAATAATCATGCTGTAAATGACAGTTACTCATTCATGTCATCATCTCAGGTTGATTTTACCAGTTTCCCATTTGCATGTAGTTAATGTCACTACTGTTCCAAAGGGCAATTGAAATTTTGAACTTGCAATTTTTGAAAGGTTAAATGAACAACTTGTGTTATTTTTTGGGGGGTTTGGATATGCTATACAATAGAACATTATATTTCAGTTTCAGGGACCTACAAATGATCTAGTCCAACTGCCTGACCAGATCAGGGCTGAAGAAGTTGAAGTATGTTACTAAAGGCTTTGCTGGAAAGCCTCTTAAACACTGACAGGCTTGAGGCATTGACCACCTCTAGAAATAGAAATAGAAATAATAGAAATAGAAATAGAAATAGAAATAGAAATAGAAATAGAAATAGAAATAGAAATAGAAATAGAAATAGAAATAGAAATAGAAATAGAAATAGAAATAGAAATAGAAATAGAAATAGAAATAGAATAGAAATAGAAATAGAAATAGAAATAGAATTAACCAGGTTGGAAAAGGCCTTTGAGATCATCGAGTCCGACCTATCACCCAACACCATCTGATCAACTAAATCATGGCACCAAGTGCCCCATCCAGTCTCTTCTTAAACACTTCCAGTGATGGTGACTCCACTACCTCCCTGGGCAGCCCATTCCAATGGACAATCTCTCTTTCTGTGAAGAACTTCTTCCTAACATCCAGCCTAAACCTCCCCTGGTGCAGCTTGAGACTGTGTCCTCTTGTTCTGGTGCTGCCTGTCTACGACCTCCCTTCAGGTAGTTGTAGACAGCAAGAAGGTCTCCCCTGAGTCTCCTCTTCTCCAGGCTAAGCAATCCCAGCTCCCTCAGCCTCTCCTCATAGGGCTTGTGCTCCAAACCCCTCACCAGCTTTGTTGCCCTCCTCTGGACACGTTCCAGCAAGTCAACCTCCTTCCTAAACTGAGGAGCCCAGAACTGGACACAGGACTCAAGATGTGGCCTAAACAGTGTTGTTAACCATTCTCTCTTATTCATCAGCAATAATTCCAAATGCTGAACATGGCATTTCTTCCCAAAATTGTTCTTAGTAAACTTCACAAATACATATAACAAGCCAGAGTATGCTATTCAGCTTCTATTATCTGTAGCTTACATTGACACAAACCAATCCATTCAAAGAAACAAATTCCAGCCACAAAGCCGTTGTTAATTTGCCATTGATTCTTGAAACACACGAGTAGTGCAGTTCTAATTTACATGCAGTAAAACCTTTGGACTAAATAATTACTTAATGGTATTAAAATGATTCTCTTGGATTTTACTGTAATGCAAATATTTGTCTTGAGGTTTGTTAGCTCTCATGCCAGGTGGACTTAGCGTTCTGTTGTATATGTGGGAAGAAAACCCCACAGAGCAGCTTAAGAGCTCCGAAGGAAAAGCTAATGAATTTACAGCCTTTTTACCTAATGCCATAAGTCACAAGGATTTCATAGCCCCTATATTGGATAACATTATATGTTCATATCTAAAAATTACAACTCACTGAGCTACAATTTTCCTCAAAATATATGAGGACATCATAATTCCGTGGTTGAAAAGAATGATTAGTAGCTCAGCTAGTGGAGTTATTGGAGAATGGCCAGTTGTCTGGAGGTTAACTTTGTACTTTTATTTTTTCTTATTATTTGTTTTTCAGAAACAATGTTTAGCTGTTTAGGACTGCAGTGCTTTAGTGTGAAATGTTTTTCATGTCTTCAATTTCGAGGCTCAGGGGAGACCTTATTGCTCTCTACAACTACCTGAAGGGAGGTTGTAGACAGGCAGGGGCTGGTCTCTTCTCCCAGGCAACCAGCACCAGAACAAGAGGACACAGTCTCAAGATGTGCCAGGGGAGGTTCAGACTGGATGTTAGGAAGAAATTCTTCAGAGAGAGAGTGATTGCCCATTGGAATGGGCTGCCCGGGGAGGTGGTGGAATCACCATCATTGGAGGTGTTTAGGAGGAGACTTGATAGGGTGCTTGGTTGCATGGTTTAGTTGATTAGGTGGTGTTGGATGATAGGTTGGACACGATGATCTTGAAGGTCTCTTCCAACCTGGTCTGGTCTGGTCTGGTCTGGTCTATTCTATTCTATTCTATTCTATTCTATTCTATTCTACTCTACTCTACTCTACTCTACTCTACTCTATATGACTTGGGAAATTGCCTTTGTCAATGTGACGTTGGCTAGCTGACCTAGCCCATCTCCTCTTAGCGCAGGAGTTTGGTACCCTGGCATATGAAACTCATCCTTTTCTTAGAGAATTTATTTCCATAACACAAAGGAAAACATATTTTTTTGTAAAAGGCTTTAAAATTGCAGTGCTCCCAGTCCTAAGATAGAAATGGGTCTGTCAAAAATGACAGGGCCAGGTGAAGCCTTGAACATGTGCTGTAATTCATTTTTCCATGTTATGAGCAAACCTAGAAGAGAAAAAATGCTTGGCCATTGGAATGGGCTGCCCAGGGAGGTGGTGGAGTCACCATCACTGGAGGTGTTCAGGAGGAGACTTGATGGGGTGCTTGGTGCCATGGTTTAGTTGATTAGGTGGTGTTGGGTGGTAGGTTGGACACGATGGTCTTGAAGGTCTGTTCCAACCTGGTCTCGTCTCGTCTCTTCTCCTCTTCTCTTCTCTTCTCTTCTCTTCTCTTCTCTTCTCTTCTCTTCTCTTCTCTTCTCTTCTCTTCTCTTCTCTTCTCTTCTCTTCTCTTCTCTTCTCTTCTCTTCTCTTCTCTTCTCTTCTCTTCTTCTCTTCTCTTCTCTTCTCTTCTCTTCTCTTCTCTTCTCTTCTCTTCTCTTCTCTTCTCTTCTCTTCTCCTCTCTTCCTCTTCTCCTCTCTTCTCTTCTCCTCTCTTCCTCTTCTCATCTCTTCTCTTCCTCTTCTCTTCTCTTCTCTTCTCTTCTCTTCTCTTCTCTTCTCTTCTCTTCTCTTCTCTTCTCTTCTCTTCTCTTCTCTTCTCTTCTCTTCTCTTCTCTTCTCTTCTCTTCTCTTCTCTTCTCTTCTCTTCTCTTCTCTTCTCTTCTCTTCTCTTCTCTCTTCTCTTCTCTTCTCTTCTCTTCTCTTCATGCTAAAATAATTTATAAGTAAGTCTCTTTACTTTTTTTCCCCTCTCCCCTACTTCTAGTCTTCTTAAAGAGAAGACTAAGAAACCCTCCTTCCTAGTAACTGTCCTCTCTGCTATCAGGCAGCAGATGGTTGTTATAGCAGCATGGCATTCTGAGAAGCTTTATTTCAATTATAAATAAATCTGTTTTGAAGTTCTGTTTTATCTGTTTTGAGTGAACCTCAGCCCGCAAACCAACCCACACAGCTTGCAGTAGTGCCTGTAATTCCTGAAGTGACTAGGGACTGCCCCATATTGTAACATTTAGTGTGCTGCATCTAGGAATTACAGGCGTTGCTGTATTTCTTCAGAAAAAATTGCAGAGTGTTTTCTTGCATTTTACACGGCACCATACAGCGCTGTTAATCTCCTGTTTTTTACTGGCTTGGAAAATCACCCAAAGTGCTGTAAGAAAAATGTACTTTGGCTTGTAAAATTTCTGTGTAACAGTTCCAAGCCGTATTAAACTCCGCAATAATCACCCCTAGAAAGTTGCCTAAAATCTGAAATATTTTGTTTGAAATGTTTTCTCCAAAGGGAGTTGTGGATACAGCAGACACAGACATGATAGAGACTGGTAGTGTTTTGGATTAGAATAAAAGAAGCAGGATTGTGACATTCAAGTATCAACTCTGGAGTTAAATAATTGGTTTTTTTTTTCCTTTTTAAGTTTCAAAATACACCCTCCTCAGTGGTTGGCCATCTTTTTGCCTGCAGTTGTTTGTTGCATATATACTCCTGAGAAAGAGAAGGCCTGAGAGGTGTCCTGCCATTTTTGGTTAGGCGTTATATTATTCATCCCCACTCTCAAATACCCTGCTGCATTCAATAATCAGTGTAGTCCTTGAGAGTCATCTCAAAATAAAGATGAATAACAGCATAGGAATAAAAGGAAGGGAGGAAGAACAGAAAGAAATGGGACAGCAGGGGGAAAGGGAAGCACAGTGCAGTGATGAAGAGACCAATTCAGCATTTACTATTTCTGTAATCACTTATTTTTGATGTTCCAGCAATGGGAAGAAAGCAGGGATGAGCTAGAACGCTCAGGATGTCAAAAGAATCGTGACTGTTTTGAAGACATAGCAATTGAAATGCTCTGTGTTAAATATAGGTGTCATTTTCTGGAATAGTTGATATTTTAGCAATCAAGTCCTTTAAAAGAAGGAAATATATTTTTGGCAATACTTCTTGTGAGAATAAGTAAATGCCTGCACATGGAGACATCTTTAATTTATTAAAAGGCATTTTCTGAATGAGTCAAATTAATTAGACCAGCGAAGCTGCTCGATACTTCATTTTGGGAGACTTAAATCTCTTGACTGTTAGTGTTGCTTCTAGGAAGAATTTTTGAATGGAAATTGGATATTTCAGTTAAAGTCTCACCATAACACTGTGGAAATGCCATGGAGAAGGCCCTTCCTAAGAAACCAAGTTGATTGAAGCAATAGCCGTTGCTGCTTTTATGTCATGTGTTTGGTTTGTCTTTGGAGCCTGACACAGACACCGCGGTTTTTCTTGCCACTTGAAATCCCCTTGAGGGCTAAAAGCGATCCAGGCGCAAGTCTGGGTTTAGATCTGAGATTTGAAACAATGTCAGAAGTTGTTTCCATTTTTGTTTACAAGCAATTTGTTTGTAGGGGCTGGGAGGAGCAGGTTTCCTTCTTCAGCATGGAAGGTCGTGTTTAATGACTTCAGAACCCTGTGCCCTCTGTTGTTGTTTTCCCCCTGTTTGGCTATCTGGTGTATCTGGAGCATTAACACCTCCAGGCTGAGAGGCAGGATTTCCGAACTACAGAAATCTCAATAGCTGACATCTCCTGAGCTTGTATTTCTTCTGTGGCTGGCTACATGCCATAAGTATTGCATCCATAGATATACTTTACAGCCCCCTTAGGACACATGCTTGGCTGCAAGCCAAATGCAACAGAATTAATTGTAAAGCAGAGTATTTTCATTTTAATGTAACATATCCGTCTAACTACTTGGCAATTTACTCTGGAACAGGTATTTAGGCACATAACCCCTCACTAACCTCCTTTAGGGATCTCATCTTTTGTATCTTGTTTCTTAACTTCCTGTGGACAGGAAAAGGAGGGGCCCTAAATTTCTCGCTTCACTCAACATAAATTTAAAGCTTGTTGTAGGAAACATCACCAACACAGGATGAACTGCTTTTGTGAAAGAGAGAGATCTCTTTGATTTGCTACGTGGTTGGCTAGAGCCACCAGCCCCCTGTAATTACTGTCTGTGTTGTACTTCTGTCAGTAATCATAGAAATAAAAAGAATAAAAAATGCATGATATAGCCAAATTCAACTTAGAAGAAACTGATAGGACTCTGAAAACAGTTATGTGGAGACAGTAGATTTATAGCCTACTGACTGGCCAGTGAAATATGAGTAGATATTAATACACTACTTTATCAAAAAATATAAAATGTGGCTTAAGACTGAATGGAAAAGAAAATGCCTGACATGGACATTTATTTATGCTGGGGGACAGGAGTTGATCTGCTGGAGGGTAGAGAGGCTTTGCAGAGGGACCTCAACAGGCTGGACAGATGGGCAGAGTCCAACGGCAGGAGATTGAACACATCCAAGTGCCGGGTTCTGCACATCGGCCACAACAACCCCATGCAGTGCTACAGGCTGGGGTCAGAGTGGCTGGAGAGCAGCCAGGCAGAGAGGGACCTGGGGGTACTGGTTGATAGTAGGCTGAACATGAGCCTTCAGTGTGCCCAGGCAGCCAAGAGTGCCAAGGGCATCCTGGCCTGCATCAAGAACAGTGTGGCCAGCAGGAGCAGGGAGGTCATTCTGCCCCTGTACACTGCACTGGTTAGGCCACACCTCAAGTCCTGTGTCCAGTTCTGGGCCCCTCAGTTTAGGAAGGAGATTGACTTGCTGGAATGGGTCCAGAGAAGGGCAACGAAGTTGGTGAGGGGTTTGGAACACAAGCCCTATGAGGAGAGGCTGAGGGAGCTGGGGTTGCTTAGCCTGGAGAGGAGGAGACTCAGGGGTGACCTTACTGCTCTCTACAACTACCTGAAGGGAGGTTGTAGGCAGGGTTGGTCTCTTCTCCCAGGCAACCAGCACCAGAACAAGAGGACACAGTCTCAGGCTGCACCAGGGGAGGTTCAGGTTGGATGTTAGGAAGAAGTTCTATACAGAGAGAGTGATTGCCCATTGGAATGGGCTGCCTGGGGAGGTGGTGGAGTCGCCGTCATTGGAGGTGTTCAGGAGGAGACTTGATGGGGTGCTTGGTGCCATGGTTTAGTTGTTTAGGTGGGTTGGATTGGTTGATGGGTTGGATGTGATGATCTTGAAGGTCTCTTCCAACCTGGTTGTTTATTATTATTATTATTATTATTATTATTATTATTATTATTATTATTATTATTATTCCACATTTCATTGCATATTCTTGATATAAAATGTCCGAACTCTTAATGACCAAGATGAACATTTCAGTATGGATCTACACAGTAAATACATCACAAGGTATACAATAAGATCTGTTCTTTAAAAGTTTGCTTAAGACTGTACAATGTTTGTCTTGGTGTTAATAGTGATGAAGCATGAAGTAAATTCCTTTCAGGCTTCAAGCTGCCCTAAAAGAAAGGCCTAAAATTAGTCATTTAAAAAACCAAGCCAAACCAAACCAAAATGGTGGAAAAAACCTTACAAGGAAAAGGAAATTTTATGCCTGCATTCTTTCCTATATAATTTTGGATGCTTTAATTAAACAATATTATTATTTTTTTTCAATATGGCACTCAGATGCCAGCAAAATGGATATCAGATACCTGTAATATATCACTGATTAATCAGATACATTTTGCTTTACTTGAAGAAAATAGCACCTTCAATGACTCTGAATTGTGCCCCTACCCGCTAAAGTTATGAGCTGTGCTTTAAATTCTTACAGATATGGATAAGCATGTCACATTCAAAAATACTTCAGCTTCAGTCCCACCAAAGGCAATGGGTAGTGCTTAAATCTCAGCTGCAAGGTTGTCATACCATTATTTACACCTGTACATGTAGACTCAAGCACCTGGTTTATCTTACTATTCAAAAATAAACTTGGCCCATTGGTAGAATCTGTCAGGCTAGTAGATGAATTTTTAGGTAACAAAACTCCACTTAATATATATTTAGATGGAAATGAACCACCTCAAGGTCCAAGTAAAGGATTAAGCTAAAACAAGACATTGCATTTTATGGACCATACCAGGACTTACTTGTTAAAAATAATATACTGAGTTAGAGAATCAGTATGCAGAGACTCAGGTACTATGCTATGGTTCAGTAGTCATGAGGTCTGTGGTGACAGGTTGGACTTGATGATCTTTGAGGTCTCTTCCAACCCTGGTGATTCTGTGATTCTGTGATTGTAATAAAGAGGCAAGATTTACCTCTTTGCTGCAATGGAAGAATCGAGGCTGAGACAAACATCAGACCTTTGATGTGAATAATGTAAGTCTCATGTATTTCAGTGGGACTAGCATTTCACATGGAAACTATGATACAAGATAGTCACATTATAATTCTAAGTGAAGAGTTGCAGAAATAAAAGCAAATTAAGGGAGAAAGGAATGGTTTAGCTGCTAAATACCAGACACTGAAGTTATTCTTCAGTATTAATATTTAGAGGAAGAGCTTGCATATCTCAGTAACCACATGGTAAGATGAAACTGTCTAGTTGCTGTTTTATTAGTCCAGATAAGTAAAACCTTTGAAGGCTTTATGACTGTTAGACTCATTATCACACCAGGGCCATGAGGATGATCAGAGGGCTGGAGCACCTCTCCTATGAGGACAGACTGAAAGAGTTGGGGCTGTTCACTCTGGAGAAAAGACGGCTCTGAGGTGACCTTATTGTGGCCTTCCGGTATCTGAAGGGGGCCTACAGGAAGGCTGGGGAGGGATTTCTTAGGATCTCAGGTAGTGATAGGACTAGGGGGAATGGAATGAAGCTGGAGGTGGGGAGATTCAGGCTGGATTTGAGGAAGAAGTTCTTCACCATGAGAGTGGTGAAGCCCTGGAATGTGTTGTCCAGGGAGGTGGTTGAGGCCCCATCCGTGGAGGTGTTTAAGACCAGGCTGGATGAGGCTCCATCCAGCCTGATGTAGTGTGGGGTGTCCCTGCCCATGGCAGGGGGGTTGGAACCTGATGATCCTTGTGATCCCTTCCAACCCTGACTGATACTATGATTCTATGATTCTATAAATTACATTTTGCCTATTCTGTCACAACTTTTGTAAGACAAAAGAAACTCATTATGAAAAAGAGAAGCGTCTGGAATACCTTTGTGAAGTGGAGTCATAGGTTCAGTTCATACCTTTTTACTATGCTTCTGTAGTCTCTCTGTGACTTCAAAATGTCCCAGAGAATACTACAAATAATATATTTTCTGTATTCAGTGTCCACAATTTAATCAGTCTTCCATGAGAAATCCTTTCATAATTAACTGTCTTTTGTTAAAAATGTGAATGCTTGGGGGAAAAAAAAAGTTAGAGCAGATGTGGGGAATGACAATCAATTGCATTTGTGACACAAACTGAGTTTCTTATACAATCACATTATTACCAGTTAAAGCAAGTAACACTGCGTTGAAGAGTGAAATCTCTACCGGCTATGCCCTTGCAGGTTTTGAAGAGTGATGAATATTTACCAAATATAACATTGATTTTAAAAGACCACCTGATTTGTTGAACAGCTTGCTGGCTACTACCATAGTTTCCACAAGACAGTTATTCAGAGCTGCTCAGCTGTATTAATCTTTCCCAGTTTTACTATCATCTCAGGGTCCTTGGGCCTCCAGCAGCCCCAAGTACAACAGCTGCCTCAACAGGCATTTGGCACAGTTTGTCAGCAGAGTGAGGGGGGAAAAAATGAAGTTGATATAAAATAGGTAGTTTTGTCCTAAGGTTTTTAAAATATTTTCAGGATAATTACAGAATCTTCTACTAATGCATCAACTCTCCTTATTGCTGTCCTGGTTGTAGCCAGGAGGGGGTTGGTCTCTTCTCCCAGGCAATTGGCACCAGAACAAGAGGACACAGTCTCAGGCTGCTCCAGGGGAGGTTTAGGCTTGAGGTGAGGAGAAAGTTCTTCACTGAGAGAGTTGTTAGCCCTTGGAATGTGCTGCCCAGGGAGGTGGTGGAGTCACCACCCCTAGAGGTGTTCAAGAGGGGATTGGACGTGGCACTTGGTGCCATGGTTTAGTCATGAGGTCCTGGGTGACAGGTTGGACTTGACGATCTTTGAGGTCTCGTCCAACCTTGGTGATTCTGTGATTCATTTGTTGTGTCTGACCATATGAGCAAGGTTGGATTCATTCTCCTGATCTCTAGGGAAGAAGCAACCAAACTAATAAAAAAAAAAGCCCCTTATAGTCAGTTTCTACAAAGAACTGGCCTTAAAAATCAAGCTGCTGAATTTGTAGTAAACAACAAACAAAAACCCAACAACCCCCCCCACCACCTTTTTGGCTTCCACAACTTTAAGCAACCAGCTGTTCTGCTTTGAAATCTCCACGGCTGTGGAGAGTGGAGTATATCTGAAATCTAGGACAACTGTTGTGCCAGGTAAGAGCCATGTGTCATGTGCCTTCACTTTTCCCCCTGTGAATTTGCTGGTGTTGCTGGAAGGTGATAATCGCTGAATCATTTCATTGTGCACAATTCATCTTTATTTAGCTGCAGGGGTGTGAAAAAATGAATTTTCCTTGGTTAATGGGAAACTACTGAAAGTTTGTCCTCTTTTTAAGCTGTAGAGAAAGGTCCAGTAAGGGGAATATCGCCACATGTGTCAAGAACTTAATTGTCAGTAGAGGAACCTCCTGGACAGCACATGTCTGGCTGTGTAGTTTTCCCAGCAAGTGTTAGGGTAATGGAAGGCCCCCTTGACAACCAGAGCTTGTGATTTTGAGGCTGCTTCCAGCTGCCTGTAGAAGGCCTTATCAGCTTACTCATCCTGAAGTGGCCTGTAGTAAACACCCACAACAGTGTCACCCACAACATTAGTCTGCCCCTTAATCCTTACACACAAGCTCTCAGCTTGCTCTTCATCCTTTATTAGAGTATCTTCACTTTGGGTTTTGTGTTTTTTTTCCCCCCCACCCAGCAATGAGCTGGTCATTTATTGTTTTGTGACTTTTGACTTGGTCTCCACACTCAAAGGCCATAATGTGCCAGTGAGTCTGGTCAGAGGATCTCCATTAGGGCTTGGGCTAGGACCACCCAGTCATGTCTCCTGAGCAAACCAGTAGCTGTAGGATTTTCATTAACTTCTGACCTGGACTGGATGTGAACTAGTGCTCAACAGGTGAAAGGTTATTTTGCATCCTGTTCCTAATCCTCAGAGCCATCAAGTCCTTCCATTAAAGCCTTGTGAATAAGCTTTTTATTCTTTAAATAAGTCTGCTCCCATGCAGTTGTAAGCTTAGATGTCTGGCTTTGTAAAACTGCCAAAGCATGTGATTGTACATACACAACTGCACACCCTGCTGCTAGAAATTGGGAGGCTTCCAGGGGCATTCAATGCCTGCATTTGTATAGGTCAATACACAAAATGCCTTCCTGCCCCAAATCAATATTTTTCAGCTGTTTAAACAATTATTTGGTTTTACTTTAAAATTTAGAATTTTACTCCATTATGCCACATGTTTCAAAGCATAAGGGAAAACATAGAGTGGGAAGGGATAATGACAGGGATTGCCATCTTAATCTAACTACACAGGGTGTACATTCTGTTCTGATAGTTAAGATAGACATTTGATAGTTGAAAGAAGCTATTAAGTGCTTAATTTTAATGGTGGAAAAAGCCTGATTCTGTCAAGTGATTGGATTTTTATCTCATTTACACTGAAGCAATGTGTTTCAAATCTATGCTGAGTTGTTGATGGTTTAGAAGCAGAGAGTCAGCACCAGAACGGGCATTTTAGACGGTGTGGTGCGAGGTTCCTCAAAGCCTCCTTCTGCAATAAAATGAGGGTTTGGATTGTTTGGGGGGTTTTGTTTGTTTGTTCTTAATGTAAGATGTGCAAATATGAAAGTGATGGTCAGCATGAGCATGATTAGTTTTTGGAGCAAACTAATCATTTTTGCATTGGAGCAAACTAATCGAACTAATTTTGGAGCTGTGCTGATCTTCAGTGGTCAGATAATTTTATTTCTTGGGTGGCATTGCAGCATGGTAGGGGTTGAAAGGGACTTCTGGAGATCATCTGGTCCAAACCCTCTGCTAAAGCAGTTTCTCCTAGGGCAGGATGCGCAGGATTGCATTCAGACATGTTTGGAATATCTCTAATGAAGGAGACTCCACAGCTGCTCTGGTCAACCTGTTCCAGTCCTCTGGCACCCTCAAAGAACAAAATGTTTTTCATATGATCAAATGGAACTTGCTGTGTTCAGGTTTTTGTCTGTTGCCCATTGTCCTATCACTGGGGACCACTGAAAAGTGTCTGGCCCTATTCTCTTGACAGCCACCCTTTAGATATTTAGGTGTTGATAAGATCTCCTTTTAGTCTCCTCCAGGCTAAATAGAACCAGTTCTCTCAGCCTTTCCTAGTAAGACACATGCTCCAGACCTCAAACCATCTTTATAGCCTTCCACTGGACTCTGCAGTAGTTCCTTGTCTCTTTTAAACTGTGGAGCCCAGAACTCAAGAGAGTACTCCAGATGTGGCCTCACCAGGGCAGAGTAGAGGGGTCAGATCTGCTCATTATACTCTCCTTAATGCACCCCAGGATATCATTGACCTTCTTGGCTGTGAGGGCACATTGCTGGCTCTTGGTTATCTTGTCCACCAGGACTCCCAAGTTACTCTCCACAGGGCTGTAAAATTATAATGTAAGGTTTTCTCCTCTTTATCTGTTCATGAGTATTCTAGCCTGTGAATAGCACAGTCATTCCTTTGATGCTATGTATGCTGGCACCCGTCATCATTATGTACACACGGTCTCCTGACTGGCCTGAACTTGAGTGCCATATGCTGTTTGAGAAATGCCAGAGAGGAGAGCAGTTGTGTGTTTTTGGTGACCTCAGTAAATAAAAAGTAATCATGCTGGTGGACAAAAAGCTCAACATGAGCTCTCAATGTGCACTTGCAGCCCGCAAAGCCAATCGGATCCTGGGCTGCATCAGGAGAAGTGTGGCCAGCAGGTCGAGGGAGGTGATCCTCCCCCTCTACTCAGCCCTGGTGAGACCCCACCTGGAGTACTGTGTCCAGTTCTGGAGCCCCTATTACAAGAGGGATGTGGAGGTGCTGGAAGGTGTCCAGAGAAGGGCCACAAGGGTGATCAGAGGGCTGGAGCACCTCTCCTATGAGGACAGACTGAAGGAGTTGGGGCTGTTCAGTCTGGAGAAGAGAAGGCTCCGAGGTGACCTCATTGTGGCCTTCCAGTATCTGAAGGGGGCCTACAGGAAGGCTGGGGAAGGACTTCTCAGGATCTCAGGTAGTGCTAGGACTAGGGGGAATGGAATGAAGCTGGAGGTGGGGAGATTCAGGCTAGATGTGAGGAGGAGGTTCTTCCCCATGAGAGTGGTGAAACCCTGGAATGGGTTGTCCAGGGAGGTGGTCGAGGCCCCGTCCCTGGAGGTGTTTAAGAGCAGGCTGGATGAGGCTCTGGCCAGGCTGATCTAGTGTGGGGTGTCCCTGCCCATGGCAGGGGGGTTGGAACTAGATGATCCTTGTGGTCCCTTCCAACCCTGAATAAAACTATGAAACTATGAAACTATGTTTGACAAATGTTTGTGGCCTTACAGTCATACTTGTATAGGCAGAAGCCACCTATTTTGTGATTGTATGCAATGAAGCGTCCCTTTTACGTTCTAGACAGACACAGAGACAGTGCAACCAGTTAAAACTAATGGTGTTAGCCTATTGAGAAAGGCTGTGATGCAAAAATATGTATATTGTTAATTCTGCCACTATTAGCAATACATATGCTTGGTTACTGCCATTTTGAAGTCTGAAGGCTGAACTTACATATGTCATGGTAACTTATGTCAGACCAAAAATGCCAACTTTGGATTTGAACGTGCAAGAGTCAGTGTTGAAGTATCATATTCTCCCCCACCCCTTATTTTAATTTGAATAATTATTTTATACTGACACAAATCTATGTTGTATTTTCAGCTGGAGATTGTTTTTGTCTTCCCTTTGCGTTCTCCACTATGGTTGTATTAAACAACTAAACAACCAAAAAAATAAACCACCAAAAAAACCCCCACAAACAAACAAACAATAAACACACACACAAACCACAGACCACAAAAAAAAAAAACCCAACTACACATAAAAAGGTGTTTTCTCTATAAATGTGTCTTTACTGCGCTATCAGATGAGGAAAAAGCAGTCTGGGGTACATAGAACTACAATTTCTCTGAGCAACATGTTTTAGTGCCTCCCCATCCTCACAGTGAAGGGCTTCTAGATCTGCCTTCTTTCAGTTTAAAGCTATTACCTCATGTCCTTGTAAAAAGTCCCTCTCCAGGTTTCTTGTAGGCCCCTTTAAGTACTGGAAGGCTCCTATAAGATCTCCACAAAGCTTTCTCTTCTCCAGGCTGAGCAACCCAAACACTCTCAACCTGTCCTCATAGGAGAGTTGTTCCAGGCCCCTGAGCATCTTCATGGCCCTCCTGTAGACGCACCAGAGGTCCATATTCTTCTCATATTAGGGCCCATGTGCTAAATGCAGTGCTCAAAGTGGGATCCTGACACCATGGGCTAGAATGGGAGAATCACATCCCTTATCCTCCTGGTCATGCTTTTTTGACCTTGTTGAGCCTGATCTTGAATATCTCCAGGAGTGGAGCCTCAACTACCTCTCTGGGTAGCCTGTTTCTGTGTCACACTGCCTTCATGGTAAAGAACTTGTTCCTAACATCAAATCTAATTCTACTCTTCTCTAATTTCAAACCATTGCCACTCATCCTATCCCTTCAGGCCTCTGTAAACAGTCCCTTTGCAGCCTTCTTGTAGACCCCTTCAATTAAGTGAAAGGCTGTGTAGATATGGTTTTAAGGTGTACAGCTCTACCAAAGAAAGTTTACTAAATAATGATGCTAAACTCTTCTCTCCAATGAGCATTCACTTTGTGAAACTGGAATATTGTAAATATTAAGTCTGCTTGCATCTCTGTAAGGATGATCTCTTGGAAATAGCAGCTCGAGGGAGGTGATTCTCCCCTTCTACTCTGCTCTGCCTCTGCTGAGACCCCACCTGAAGTAGTGTGTCTAGTTCTGGAGTTCCTACTGCTGGAAGGCTCTGGAAGTGCTGGAACACGTCCGGAGAAGGGCCACCAGGATGGTCAGAGGGCTGGAGCTCCTCTCCTATGAAGACAGACTGAGGGAGTTGGGGGCTGTTCAGTCTGGAGAAGAGAAGGCTCTGAGGAGACCTTATCATGGCCTTCCAGTATCTGAAGGGGGGCTACAAGAAAGCTGGAAAGGGACTTTTTAGGGTGTCAGGGAGTGATAGGACTAGGGGGAATGGAACAAAACTAGAAATGGGTAGATTCAGATTGGATGTTAGGAAGAAGTTCCTTCCCATGAGGGTGTTAAGACACTGGAACAGGTTGCACAGTTTGGTGGTAGAAGCCTCATCCCTGGAGGTTTTTAAGGCCAGGCTGGATGTGACAACCCGATCTAGTGTGAGAGGGGTTGGAACTAGATGATCCTTGAGGTCCCTTCCAACCCTAACAGTTCTATGATTCTATGAAACACAGCCTGTGTGTTGGTTTTGATGGATTGTGGTCTTGATATCGTTGTTAGTGTGCTGCAAAACTTCTTTCTCTCTCTCTTTTATTGCATCTAAGGCCCTTGAGGAAGATACTAACAATCTGGAGCATCTGTAATCATGAACAGACCCTGGTATTGTTCCTGTGTTAAGTTGTGGGATAGTGCAAGATGCGTGGTATCTCTGTTTCCAGACCACAAAAACTTGAGAAAGCCTCTTTAGTGATATCAATGAAATAGCACTCAAAGGAGCCTTGAGCGCTGCAGACCGTGATGCCTTTCTTCCAGAGAGGTTAAGCCTACCTGTTCTTTATTCCAGACACCCTCTATTTTATAACACAAACCACAGCAACTAATTTTGTGGGAGTAGGGATAAACAGGTCACAGGTATCCCACTGAAGAGCTGGTGGTGATTTGTGTTTGGCAATATCACTGTTTTCTTCATGAAAAGAGTAATGAACAGTAATGGATCTGCTTTGGCACTTGTATACCTTAATGCAGCTTCAGTGGCTCAGTGATTTCAGTGATGAGAAAATCTGTGGTTTAGAACCAGGTCTCTTCTTTTTACTATCATTTCTTTAGTTTGGTTTTTGTTTCTGACCATCTTTTCATACCACTGAACCTTGTCTTTAACATTTACATTTTCTGTTTCAGCTATGTTTTATGGTTGACAGAAATTATTTCTGATTTAATCTTACTTCCTACATTAAAATCCAAAATACTTTCTGTTTGTGTACCTTTGTTTGTGGTGACTTTACTGTTGGCTGTTGTATATAGTGTTATTTAGGACACAAGGAAACGGAATGAAGCTGTTATCAGGGGAAGTTCAGTCTGGAAAAGATTCTTCATTGAGAAGGGTGGTCAGTCCCTGGCACAGGCTCTCCAGGCAATTAAATGATCAGGGCACCATGCCTCCTAGAGTTTAAGTAGCATCTGGAAAACGTTCTTAGTCATATGGCTTAGTTTAAGGTAGGTCACTGAGGAGCACGGAGTTGGACTTGGACTCTGTGACCTTTATGGGTCCCTTCCAAGTTAAAATTTTCTGTGATTCGATGATTTGAGAGAAACAAAGCATTTCTTTCTTTCTTTTTTTTGATTTTTAATTCTATAAATTCTCTCTCTTAATTTATTTTTCCCCCTTTAGTGAGGCACCACCTGGAATATTGTTCTGGGCTCTCCAGTTCAAGAGGGACAGGGATCTGCTTGAGAGAGTCCAAGGCAGGGCTACAAGGCTGTAGCACTGCCTTATGAGGAAAGGCTGAGAGACGTGGGGCTGTTTAGCCTGGAGAGGAGAAGGCCAAGTGGGATCTAATAAATATGTATAAGTAGGTGAGGGCTGGGTGTCAGGAAGGCAGGCACAGACTCTTCTCACTTGTGCCCTGGGATAATACAAATGGCAATGGATATAAACTACAGCACAGGAAGTTCCGCCTCAATACGAGGAAGAATTTGTTTCCTGTAAGGATCACAGAGCACTGAAACAGGCTCCCCAGAGAGGCTGTGGAGTCTCCTTCTCTGGAGACTTTCAAGACCTGTCTGGATGTGTTCCTGTGTGAACTGTGCTAGATTCTATGCTTCTGTTCTGGCAGGGGGCTGGACTCAAAGCTCTCCAGAGCTCTCTTCCAACCCTTAACATCCTGTGATGATTTTCCTTCCTACCTTTCCTTCTGATTTTATCTTGGATCTGGATAATGCTTCTCCTGATGCCTTTCCAGAAAAGTAGCATGGTACTTGATGTTCATCCAAAGCATTTTTTGCAGTGCATTTCTACCACTTCCTCACTTCTTGGACGTTGGTGATGTTGGGACGCATTTCTTCCTCAGCCTGGAGATCTGCGGCATAAAGTAGCTAACCACAAAACTTACTCTTAACACTGTAACATTCATATTTATTTAGATTAAATCTAGTGATAGTAGTAGTTGTTTTTCTCTAGTGCCTGGGATTTGGAAATGGTAGCTGTTCATGATCACTCCATGGTGACACACTGTTAAAATAATGTTTCCTCCTTTCCCCCCCTCCCCGCTTTGTTTTTTTAAAGGGACGCAAGAGTGAGGCAGAAAAGTACTTCGTGAAGGCTATTCAGCTGGATCCTACCAAAGGAAACTGCTACATGCATTATGGTACGTTTCAGATAGGTAGGGTTTCCACACATATTCCAGGCTTGCTGTTAATCTCTCCAAGTGATTAAGGATTTGAAAGGTGCTACTGGCAAAATATCTTCTTTACAAGGAAAGAAACTAATCTACCACGTATAACTTCAACTCTTTTTCAACTTGTTAATCACTGCAGAGGGAGAGGTGAAGATTTTCATATTTTGCATAACTTTCCTCCTCAGAGAGAAATTTCAGTATTGCTGCCTTTCTGGGAAAGGAAAAAGGTGACTATTGCCATGTGTCAGAATTTCATGGCCTGGAATATTATTAACAGCTTTGGCCTAACTTCACTGGCTGCCGGTGGGTGGGTAACTAGAAGTTACGCTTTAGTGTGTATGAGTTCTGTCTATCAAAGTGTCTGCTTGTCATTGAAGATGTATAGATCTAACATGTACCTCCTTCCCAGCATCTTCATGGTTAAAATGGATAGGTATTACAAAAGGTTCAGACAAATTGGCTATATCTTTGTCATACTAAACCACACATACATAAAGCACACAGCTAATCTGAAGCTCTTTTGGATTGGTCGTGCTAGATGTGCAAATAATATTTACAGATGTGATTAGTCCCAGGGAACCAAAAATATTTCACTTTATGGACTAATTATTGCTGTATTTTAAAGCTGATAATGGACAAATCTGGAAATGCAAGCTATGTAGTCCCAATTGGAATATACAGAAAGAAGTGAGAAATTTTATCTTAGTTAAGGAAAAATGTAGGGCAAGTGAAGTTCTGATTGTTTCTGTTTTATTATGGGTCTAGACCTTTTTCTTTTTCTCTCTCAGCTCTGAGAGTTTCACCAAATTAAGTGATGCTAATCCATGTTTAAATCAAAGTAGCTATGAGAAGGATATCACAGAATCACAGAATGCTGGGGCCTGGAGGAGATCTTGAAAGATCATGCAGTCCAACCTCCCTGACAGAGCAGGATCACTACAGCAAATCACAGAGGAATGCATCCAGGCAGGTTTTGAATATCTCCAGAGAGGGAGACTTCGCAGCCCCCTGGACAGCCTGTTCCACTGTTCTGTCACCCTCACAGGGAAAAAAACTTTCCTCATGTTTCCATGGAACTTCCTATGCCTCAGCTTCCACTTATTGCCCCTTGTCCTGTCACTAGGCATCACCGAGCAGAGCCTGACTCCATCCTCTTGGCACTCACCCTTTACATGTTTATAAACATGAATGAGTTCACTCCTTAGTCTCCTCCAAGTAAAGAGCCCCAGCTCCCTCAGTCTCTCCTCAGAAGGAAGATGTTCCACCCCCTTAATCATCCTTGTGGCTCTGAACTGGACTCTTTCAAGCAGTTGCCTGAGGTCCTTCTTGAACTGAGGAACCCAGAACTGGGCACAATCTTCCAGATGCAGCCTCACCAGGGCAGAGCAGAGGGGAATGAGAGCCTCTCATGACCTACTAATCACAGCCCTTCTAACCTCCCCTGGTGCAGCCTGAGACTGTGTCCTCTTGTTCTGGTACTGGGTACCTGGGAGAAGAGACCAACCTCTGCCTGTCTACAACCTCCCTTCAGGTAGTTGTAGAGAGCAATAAGGTCACCCCTGAGTCTCCTCCACTCCAAGCTAAGCAGCCCCAGCTCCCTCAGCCTCTCCTCATAGGGATTGTGTTCCAAACCCCTTACCAACTTCGTTGCCTTTCTCTGGGCTCATTCCAGCAAGTCAACCTCCTTCCTAAACTGAGGGGCCCAGAACTGGACACAGTACTCGAGGTGTGGCCTAACCAGTGCAGTGTACAGGGGCAGAATGACCTCCCTGCTCCTTCTGGCCACACTGTTCCTGATGCAGGCCAGGATGCCATTGGCCCTCTTGGCTGCCTGGGCACACTGCTGGCTCATGTTCATCCTACCATCAACCAGTACCCCCAGGTCCCTCTCTGCCTGGCTGCTCTCCAGCCACTCTGACCCCAGCCTGTAGCACTGCATGGGGTTGTTGTGGCTGATGTGCAGAAAAAATACGGAATTTGCAAAGTTAAACTATGGGGAAATACATCCCTATTTTGCATGTCACTCTTGGAGATAATTTTTTTTCTTCATCATAAAGATGTTGAAACAGAATGGAAATAGTTGGCATCAGCCCTAAAAAAACACATATCTCACAGGAACAGATAAATGCAATGTGTGGTCAGCTGGGACACAATAGTGTTCTGATGGAGTAACAGGAATAAATGAACTGAAGATTCTTTTCACATGGATGCATGCACTTACAGTTTGTGTTCCCAGGAGGTGCAGATATTCTTCTTTGAATTATCAGGGAAAAAAAAATTCAATATGCTGTAACTTTTAAGAGGTTTGCATTTTTATTATAATGTGCTTTAATTCAATTATTTTAATGGAAATTATCATGTGCTCAAGTTATCCTGCACCAAATGATTTGGATCATTTGATCACATGATAACTTGGAGAGAGGTCAGTGGTGTCATGGTTGCTCCTTGGGTAAGACTGTATCACAGCACATGTCTCTGATCTAGCCAGTCTTATAATTAGTTATATACAGGTAAGTTGCTGGGTTTGGATTGCAGTGGATTTAGGTTTAAAGCAGTGTTTCTCAAATTCATTATTCTTGGAGATGCCTGAAGGGAAAACTAGTGGAAAAAGTCAAGAGGTATAAATCCTTGCATGCTGCTGACATGATGCCACTTCATTGGATGTAAGGGGAAGTGGCTTTTATTCTAATGAGCAGACAGGGTGGCAGTCCCCTCTTGGGCTGGTAATCAGGCAGCTGCTCACCTGCCCATATTTTCCCTTTTTGTTAATACTATCCGCCAGTTATATGAACATCTGAACCTGATGCAAACCTCTGTCTTTTGAATGGTCCTGCTCCAAAGGTCATCTGGTCTAATCCCCTCTGCAGTCAGCAGGGACATCCTCAAGTAGATCAGGCTGCCCAGAGTCCTCTCCAGCCTCACTTTGAATATCTCCGGTGATGGGGGCCCAACCACCTCCCTGGGCAACCTGTTCCAGTGTTCCACCACCCTCATAGTAAAGAACCTGTTCCTAGCATCCAATCTAAATCTGCTTTTCTCCAGTTTGAAGCCATTGCCACTTGTTCTATCTCCACAGGCATTTGTAAGCAGTCTTGTAGGCCATCTTGTAGGCCCCCTTCAGGTGCTGGAAGGCTGCTACTAGGTCTCGCCAGAGCCTCCTCTTCTCCAAGCTGAACATCCCCAGCTCCCTCAGCCTGTCCTTGTAGCAGAGGTGCTCCAACCACCTGATTATTTTTGTGGGCCTCCTCTAGGTCCACTCCATCAGGTCCATATCCTTTCTGTATTGAGGGCTCCAGATGTGAGTCTTATGAGTAGTCTACTACAAGTTACTCATGACATGCTACCAGGAACACTTAACAGATGAAAGAGGGAAAACACATGTGAATCAGGGAGGAAGAAAAATGGCAGAGGGAAGAGTGCAGAAGCACCAGGATAATGTTTAATTTATTATTTTTATTCTCTGGCAATGAAAACATTAATTGTGGCACAAACTACCAATTTGTAAACTAAAACATTGTAGAAGATTATTTTAGATACTGGTCTTGAATGCCTTCTACAATGTTTGAGGCTTTTCATTGGATATTTTTAATACTTTGCTTTTAAGGAAGAATGAAAGTGAACTGTTTTGACTAAATGAAGTTGGTCTTAATCAATGCTTATTTTTTAATTTAGATCTTTCTGTCTTCTGGGAAAAAGTTTTCCTCAAAATACCTCAGCCACATTGTCTCAGGATATTGACTCTCATGCATCCCACTTGACCTGGAACATTTCAGTCGAATATGCCATATTGGATCCTGCAGGACTGTGGTGGCTTCTGTGGTCAACAGTTTGATGACATAGTTGAGGTGGTCTTTATTGACCATAGAGCAGACCCTTTCTAACCTAGATGCCTCAGTTAAATGCCTGTGGTTAGGTTGGATAAATCCAAGTGTCCGTATGAGAAACCACAATCCAACCGAGTCCAAAGCAATTTTCATATACACATTGTAAGAACATTTTGATATCTAATGATTCACTAAGTCAGGTTTGGTAACAAATGTGCCAAAACTGGGAATGTTCAGCCAGATCAGAGCTATGCCATTATGTCTCAGAGATTATTTAGTTTTGGATAGAGTACTGACCACCACTCAAAGGATTTAAAATCTTCAGGAAGTCTTCTGTTTCTGTCTGCATGGAGTCTGTCTTAGGTGAAGCTGAAGAAAGACTCTCTATAAAACCTATCCATGCACAGAGATGAGATGAACTTCAAACAGTGAAATAGTTCAGTGCTTGGCTGTTTGAAAAGAAGCAAAAAATAAATTGTTCATATCTATTCATTGGGAAGGCTAGTAGAATGCACTGTGTTCAAGGCTGGAAGGGTGGGCAGAGTCCAACGGCATGAGATTTAACACACCCAAGTGCTGGGTTCTGCACATTGGCCACAACAACCCCATGCAGGGCTACAGGCTGGGGTCAGAGTGGCTGGAGAGCAGCCAGGTAGAGAGGGACCTGGGGGTGCTGGTCGATGGCAGGCTGAGCATGAGCCTGCAGTGTGCCCAGGCAGCCAAGAAGGCCAATGGCATCCTGGACTGCATTAAGAACAGTGTGGCCAGCAGGAGCAGGGAGGTCATTCTGCCCCTGTACACTGCACTGGTTAGGCCACACCTTGAGTCCTGTGTCCAGTTCTGGGCCCCTCAGTGTAGGAAGGAGGTTGACTTGCTGGAATGAGTCCAGAGAAAGGCAACAAAGTTGGTGAGGGGTTTGGAACACAATCCCTATGAGGAGAGGCTGAGGGAGCTGGGGTTGCTTAGCCTGGAGAGGAGGAGACTCGGGTGTGACCTTATCGCTCTATACAACTACCTGAAGGGAGGTTGTAGACAGGCGGATGATGGTCTCTTCTCCCAGGCAGCCAGTACCAGAACAAGAGGACACAGTCTCAGGCTGCGCCAGGGGAGGTTCAAGTTGGATGTTAGGAAGAAGTTCTATACAGAGAGAGTGATTGCCCATTGGAATTGGCTGCCCAAGGAGGTGGTGGAGTCGCCGTCATTGGAGGTGTTCAGGAGGAGACTTGATGGGGTGCTTGGTGCCATGGGTTAGTTGATTAGGTGGGTTGGATTGGTTGATGGGTTGGACACGATGATCTTGAAGGTCTCTTCCAACCTGGTTTGGTTTATTCTAAATAAAGGTTTATTCAAGGAGTATTAAGGTTTTGAAGGCTTTCTGTACAAGCTTTCATTTGAAAAAACCAAGGGAACTAGCAAACAATTCAAATCACGCTAACGTTTTAGCTCCAAAACTGCCTTATATCCTTTGTAATTTGCTGTGTAAAAGTGAAACAAACCAAGCCACCAGTAAGGCAGGTTTCATTTTACTTGTTTGCTCAAAATAGGGTTTGCTAATGTGTATTTCAAACTGCATGTAGTGGTCTCTCTCCAGCATAGTGGAGACAGGGCATGGGCAAGAAAGAAAGAGGAAGGAGGAGCGAGCTTGCAGAGGTCCCTACTCCCATACATTTGCAATGGTTTAATTGGAATGGGGAAGTCTAGAGCCCAACAGGATGTTAAAATTAACTTTGTTTTATTAATCACCTTTGAGACCTCCTTTTAGAACAGCTCCCTTTGAATAATACATTGTTTCTAATAACTCTAAATTGTTTAACGATTCCTTTTTCATTATAAAAATGGATTATTCTCATTACATTAATTATACATTCACTTAATTAGGCAATTCACATTGATCATCTGCCTTTTCCAGTGCATTCCCTCTTACAGATATAAAACAAAATGGAAAGCATGCTGTCATACTAGGTGAAACTGAAGCATATTAGCTGTACTCTAATTGAAAGAACAAATTAACGTGTTGCCAAGCATTCTAACTATTTTTACCCCCCATTATCTTTCACTTTTGAATGTGTGATAACATGGGAGTTGTTTTTTATATGTTTTTCTCATATTATCTGTTTTTTTTTTTCACACAAGTTTGTTACTGCTGGGTTTGTGTTTGTTTGTTTCACATTCTTCCTTGTCTCTTCTCACTGGTAATTAATGCTAGAGCAAGAGGGAATGGCCTCAAGCTTCACCAGAGTAGGTTTAGGCCAGACAGTAGGAAAAAGATTTTTCACTGAAAGAGTGGTCAGGTATTTAGAATAGAATAAACCAAACCAGGTTGGAAGAGACCTTCAAGATCATCACGTCCAAACAGCTAACCCATGGCACCAAGTACCCCATCAAGTCTCCTCCTGAACACCTCCAATGATGGCGACTCCACCACCTCCTTGGGCAGCCTATTCCAATGGGCAATCACTCTTTCTGTATAGAACTTCTTCCTAAATCCAACCTGAACCTCCCCTGGTGCAGCTTGAGACTGTGTCCTCTTGTTCTGGTACTGGCTGCCTGGGAGAAGAGACCATCATCCGCCTGTCTACAACCTCCCTTCAGGTAGTTGTAGAGAGCAATAAGGTCACCCCTGAGTCTCCTCTTCTCCAGGCTGAGCAACCCCAGCTCCCTCAGCCTCTCCTCACAGGGCTGTGTTCCAAGCCCCTCACCAACTTTGTTGCTCTTCTCTGGACTCGTTCCAGCAAGTCAACCTCCTTCCTAAACTGAGGGGCCCAGAACTGGACACAGGACTCAAGGTGTGGCCTAACCAGTGCAGTGTACAGGGGCAGAGTGACCTCCCTGCTCCTGCTGGCCACACTGTTCCTGACGCAGGCCAGGATGCCATTGGCCCTCTTGGCATCCTGGCCTGCATCAGGAGCAGTGTGGCCAGCTTTGGAACAAGCTGCCCAGGGAGGTGATTGAGTTACTGTCCCTGGATGTGTTTACAAGCGGTTTAGATGTGGCGCTTAGCAATATTGTTTAGTGGTGAATTTGGTAGAGTAGGGTTAGTGGTTGGACCTGATGATCTCAAGGGTCACACAGAATCACAGCATCACCAAGGTTGGAAGAGACCTCAAAGATCAAGTCCAACCTGACCTCATGACTAAACCATGGCACCAAGTGCCACGTCCAGTCCCCTCTTAAACACCTTCAGCGTCTTTTCCAACCTGAATGATTCTATGATTGTTTCAGCACAGATCTTTTAGCCCCTTTTGACATCTAAATTTTCACCTGAGTCCGTGAACAATTTGTGTTGATCCTGCCTCCAGAAATAACTGCTTCTCCACTCCTAAGTCCCAGTCTGAAAACTGGATTGGAACTTCTGCAGTTTAAGCTTCAAAGTAAATTTCATTGAAATATGATAGGAATAGATTTTCTAGCACCATTTGTTTCAGTCTCTAAGTCATACACTTACATATGCCAGGAAGTGTGAAAATTTACATATGTTTACAGATGTGCCTTTGCTTTTCTTCTTAGCTGTGATGTATTAATAACATATTTGTGTAGTCACACAGTTCACAGTGATGGAGCTTTGTGTACTTCATTGCCTGAAGAGCATGTCAGGGAAGCTTTATTTTTCTCCCAGATATTTAAGGGGAAAAAAAAAAATCTCACGAAGGAAGCAATTTAATGATGAAAAATAAAATGTCCAACTTGTATTGATAATAAGAAAGCAAGAGAAATAATCCAGCATGACCTGGTAATGAAGTCTTACTCATTTCTTCAGGAGAGTTTTATGCCAGGGAAGAAATATCACCCTAGCCCATTGGAAGGTCAGCTTTTATCTTTGTCAGTGAAATGAATAAAACTTACTTCACAGTCCATAATTCCTTTGAATTACTTGTCTGTTTCTGACTGACAGGTTACCTAAATACAGTGTATGCCAAATGATAAATACAACAGAGTGCATGGATCTGCTCCATTGGGAACACCAGATGCTACATGGTGATTATGTATTGAGAAATTAAATTCCTTGTTGAGATGGGGTCAAAGCCAACCAGATGTAGTATATCCATCTTTAAGTCTCTTTGCCAGCCTTCCCAATATGCCCTCATGAGCCTTTCAGCAAATTAAGGGGGTTTTGCCATTTAAAATCTTTTGGAAATTCTCATGTTAAATATATAATGATTTTGAAGGGAAACTACAGAACAAGTTTATGATACTCAAATGACACACTTTGGGCAAAGAGTCTCTCTGTCTTGAGTCTCTCCTGTCTTGAGGAGGAGACTCAGGGGTGACCTCATTACTCTCTACAACTACCTGAAGGGGGGTTGTAAACAGGCAGAGGTTGGTCTCTTCTCCCAGACAGCCAGCACCAGAACAAGAGGACACAGTCTCAGGCTGTGCCAGGGGAAGTTCAGGCTGGAGGTCAGGAAGAAGTTTTACACAGAGAGAGTGATTGCCCATTGGAATGGGCTGCCCGGGGAGGTGGTGGAGTCGCCGTCACTGGAGGTGTTCAGGAGGAGACTTGACAGGGCGCTTGGTGCCATGGGTTAGTTGATTAGGTGGATGATAGGTTGGACGTGATGATCTTGAAGGTCTCTTCCAACCTGGTTTATTCTATTCTATTCTATTCTATTCTATTCTATTCTATTCTATTCTATTCTATTCTATTCTATTCCATTCTATTCTATATAGTGCCATCAAATGAAGATCCTGATTTTGGACTATGCCTTATACTTCCTCCTACAATACCAGTGAGTGTCAGGAAGATATTATTCCTAGAGCCAAACCAGGAGGATTTAACTGGGTTGCAGAAAGATTTCATTGAGCTTTTGACCTTTCTGCTGCCAGAATTTGCTCCAATAACTTTAAGAAAATCTGCAGCTACTATTGAGACAGACTGAAACTGAGAGAAAAAGAAAGGAAAAAGCAAAAACACATCAGAAGCTGAGGTATTAAGAAGGATATACCAACATGAAGTTTTGTTTGCAGTTTCCTTGGCACATGTGAGTGATGACTGTGCAAAGTCTGTGGTGACAGGTTGGACTTGATGATCTTTGAGGTCTCTTCCAACCTTGCTGATTCTGTGATTCTGTGTGATTCTGTATCAGGAACAGTGTGGCCAGCAGGAGCAGGGAGGTCATTCTGCCCCTGTATTCAGCACTGGTTAGGCCACACCTGGAGTCCTGTGTCCAATTCTGGGCCCCTCAGTTTAGGAAAGGGGTTGACTTGCTGGAATGTGTCCAGAGGAGGGCAACAAAGCTGGGGAGGGGTCTGGAGCACAAGCCCTGTGAGGAGAGGCTGAGGGAGCTGGGGTTGCTTAGCCTGGAGAAGAGGAGGCTCAGGGGAGACCTTATTGCTCTCTACAACTACCTGAAGGGAGGTTGTAGACAGGCAGGGGTTTGTCTCTTCTCCCAAGCAACCGGCACCAGAACAAGAGGACACAGTCTCAAGCTGTGC
Source organism: Melanerpes formicivorus (assembly GCF_026170545.1). Taxonomy (NCBI): domain Eukaryota; kingdom Metazoa; phylum Chordata; class Aves; order Piciformes; family Picidae; genus Melanerpes; species Melanerpes formicivorus. The sequence continues at coordinate 39,299,225 of NW_027142355.1, read as the reverse complement.
CAGGGAAGGTTTAGGCTGATGTTAGGAAGAAATTCTTCATAGAGAGAGTGATTGCCCATTGGAATGGGCTGCCTGAGGAGGTGGTGGAGTCACCATCACTGGAGGGGTTTAGGAGGAGACTGGATGGGGTACTTGGTTGCATGGTTTAGTTGATTAGATAGTGTTGGATGGTAGGTTGGACACGATGATCTGAAAGGTCTTTTCCAACCTGTTTTATTCTATCCTATTCTATATGAATTGTCCTTTTTGTTTTTCTTTAGGCTGTTGCTAGCACACAACATTGAAAGAAGATACTGCAAATCACTCTCATAATTATTTATTCCAAACTCCCTTTAGAACAAGCCACTTAAGTGGAATGCAGTGGAGTATTTCCAAACAAGCCAGGTCACTGACCCTAAATGCTGTGAAATTTCCACATTTCTGGCTCTTCTCTTGAGTTTGTCCTTTAATCTAAGAATTCTGACATCCCAATTGCATGATTGACTCTCCTTCCTCAACATATTCATACTAGACTGTTTTAGGTATGTGGTATAGAAACTGCAGATCAGAGAGAAAGTGACTTTGTGCTTCTTTCATGTTGCCATAATTTGAAGTTTTTGCAGGAACTGAAAAAAATCCTGTGGCATGAACAGCCCTGGGACCTCTTTGTTAACAACTGTGTGTTTTGATCTACGAGTGCCACCTCATTGTTGAAGAAATAGCCTGGAACTCCTACAAAAGTGCAGCTGAATCACTGGATCACAGAATCACAAGACGTTAGGAGTTGGCAGGGACCTCAAAGGATCATCTAGTCCAACCCCCAGCTAGCAGAACCACCTAGAGTAGGTCACGTGGGAGTGCATCCAGGCAAGTTTTGCATGTGCCCATAGAAGGAGACTCCACAACCTCTCTGGGCAGCCTCTTCCAGGGCTCTGTCACCCTCACAATTAAAAAGCTTTTTCTTATGTTTAGGCAGAACCTCCTCTGCTCCAGCTTGCACCCATTGCCCCTTGTCATATCACTGACTTCACTGAGCAGAGGTCACCCCTCAGACTCCTCTTCTGCAAGCTAAAGAGCCCCAGCTCCCTCAGCCTTTTCTCATAAAGAAAGATCCCTTCAGCATCTTTGTGTCTCTGTACTGGACTCTTTCAAGCAGTTCTTTGCAGTTCTTCTTGAACTGAGGTGCCCAGAACTGGACACAATATTCCAGATGCAGCCTCACCAGCTAACAGAGGGGGAGGAGAACCTCTCACTTTTCCAAACCTTATACATCACCAGGTGCCTGGGGAATGACAATAGAGCTCAGAATCTTCCTTAGTATTTGTAAAACATGAGGTCCTCCACATTATGTGTATTCATCATAAATCTTTTGTCTTAGTGAGGGCTTCCAGTGATCCAGATGTGGTCACAAGTTCAGTCACCAAGTCCCAAAGGGTTGCAATTTAATTTTTTCTCTCTTATCTCTGGTCATGCATTGGATGACATCCAATGGTATATTTAGCACAACTGCAGCAGAGAAGTTTGTCAGACAAAGAAAAAAAAGCTAATAAAATAATAATTTTCAAAGCCAGTGTATGTATTATTGTTGCAGCACCCACTGGCTTGTGTAGTCATTCTATAGATTTTATTTCCATGCAATAATCTTCTCTAATTGAGGGGTTAAACTCCTCAAAAGCCCTTCCAGCAAGAAAGCCGGAGGAGAGCTTTAGATAAAGGTGGCACAGAATATAAGGGGCAGCAAAAGAAATAAAAAATGGAATGCTGCTACCATCTAGGTGATCATGATATAAGTTCTCTTCCCCTGTCACATCCTACACAAGAAATTGTCTAAACAGGCCTGGAAAGCAGGATCTTTAAGCAAACATTCCCTTGCTCTGGGCACTGCTCATTCACAGCCAATGAATCTGTTTTGAAACTCTTAAAGGAAGCAGTTGTTGCATTAGGTCATGTCTGTTGACTTGACGTCTTGCAACGTTGATTCATCACCTGAAAAGCTTTGGAAATCAACTCAAGGATGAGGTCTCTCCTCTCATTTCTTCCACAGAATGCTGTTGAAATTTTCCATTCTGAACTCTCTGCTCTTCTGCTCTTCATTGCCACAGCAGCTTTGATGGTGACTTCAGTGGCGGTTCTGTTCATGCCAGTGAGAATGTAGTTCAGCGCAGTTCACGTCTCAAGGCACGATCTTGTAGCCTTACTCTATGCTTCAAAGACAAGACACAATGCATTGGATCAGCCAGAACCTGATCCCTCTTCTGGCTTCTGTTGAAACTTGAAATGCTTTTAAAGCTTCAAATCCTCAATGTTAGATGTGCTGAAGGAACTTCTAGTGGGGTTTATTATAAATAGGTATGTTCAGTTGAGTCTAATGGTCTTGATATAGCCATTTTCATGTTAATGGAGTTGTTTAAGTTATGCCAGGGAAGAAGAAAGCTTTTTTTGAAGAGGATAAGATGCAGAAGACTTGGTGACAAATTGATATTAAAAGAAACAAATCCTAACTATTCCCTATTATGGTGAGATTAGTAGGGTTTTTTCCATCTTGTTCATAAGGCAGTTTGCTCAATTTTGCTTGGATTACTCAAGGTATCAGGACACAAGCATAGGTCACTGAAGTTTGAGTGAGTGCAGAGCCAACAACATCCTGAGAACGTTCAAAATGCTTCTTTTCAAAAGCAGCAGCAGCAGGATGAGCTCTTTCAGAAACCTACTCAGTTGGAGTATAAAATACCTTTGAATGCTTGCCAGTGTGAAAAGAGAGAGATTGGTGAAAGTTAGACTTTTATCTAGTAAAAGAAAAGCTCATAGTGCCTGTAGGAATAGTTGAGCCTGTTCTAGAGGCAGGTAGTAATGCCTTTGTGCTCTGAACATAAAAGGCTGTTACACACAGGGACAGCCCAACCAATTAATACCTTTCATATTACAATAAACCAACAGAACTACCAGTTCAGATGTATATGCATTCAGATGTATTTTTAACTGGTGTTGGTGCTTGTCTTAACAGACTGCTTTACAAATCACAGAATCACAGACTTGTCAGGGTTGGAAGGAGCCCCAAAGATCATCTAGTTCCAACCCGTGTGCCATGGGCAGGGACACCCTCCATTAGATCAGGTTGCCCAGATCCACATCCATGTTCAAAACCATTTTAGCAAGACAGTTATATAGGATGGAGAGCTGTATGCTTTCATCTCTATGGATAAATATTTGTTTGAAACTTTGACAGAAGACAACAGTAAGGCCTTTTTTTTGTGCTTTGTTTTGTTGTTTGGGGTTTTTTTTTCAGCTCCTAAGGAGTGAAAAACATTGTTATTTAAATGACACATATGCTTTTATCTCAACTTCTCAGTGGATTGCATATATTGCCTCCAAAATTTTGTCAGACTCAAAACCACTGTTGACAATTTGCAAGACAAAAGTAAATTTGAACGAGGCTTTAGGTACAGAATTTGTCAGCTTTGCTGTTACTTCTAATCTTTAGATATTGTACTTTAGAGAAAAATTACTGGGAGTGAAATATTGAGTCTGGTCTCTGCGGTCAAAGGTCTTTAAAAGCTCTTGGCTACACATTTACACTCAGTTCTCTCTACTGTCTAGCAAGAAAGATGGAAAATACATTGTTGCAGGCAAAGAACAACGTGGTTGAAGGTCACACTTGAAGCTGGGCTGTGGATTTCCCACTCCTGCTTTAGGAGAATAGTAATGAGAAATGTGATTTCTTTGAAGAAGGAAAAGCTGCTATTCAGAGCTGCTGGAGAAAGCTATTTTCTCAAAACTGGTTCTCAAAAATCAATCAGATTACCATAATTTATGCTCTTGGCAAGAGTTGGGTTTGTGACACCTGTAACGAGAAAGCTCCATATGTGCTATTGGGCAGTGTCTCATAAATCATCTCGTTTGCCAGCTACCTGTCAGAGATCAAAATCTTGCATGTAAATTCAGACCCACACAAGCGGTTCCTGGATCCAGGGCCTTGTGGATCAGACCTTCTGAAAAGTTCAGAAGTCTGCTTTTTTATAATGAAGGAAGTGTGCAGTAAACTGCCAGTCCAGTTCATTCTTCTAAGAATTCAGTATATCCAATTAAAAGGAACAGCAGCTAATGCTTTCAGAACATGATTATCTCTGCTGAGTTGCTTTAAATCAAATGTAGATGTGTGAATAAAATTCGTCTGCCTTTTAGGAGAACCTGGCAAAGCAATTCTCAGCTGAAAGTTGGGTCTGGCTGGCGTAGAGTTACCTCTGTTGTGAGTTTGTGGCTAAACCAGCCCAGTTTGGGCTGTTACTGAGCAGTGTCAAGGCTTTCTCTTTTTCCCACTCTGCCCCCTTAGCAAGTAAGCTGGAAATGGGCAGGTGATGGGGAGGGGGCACAGCTTGCACAGGTGACCGAGTTGGCCAAAGGACTATGCCAGACCATACAGTGTCATGTGCAGCAATAAAATTAAGAAAGACTTCAGAACCTTAGGGCAAATGCTAAAGGGATCAGGGGCTCAAGTCGTGTTCTCTGCCATCCCTCTAATGTCAGCAATGGATGAGGACACACTGAGGAAGGGCCGACAGATCAATTCATGGCTCAGGGGCTGGTGCCATCGACAGGGCTTTGGGTTCCACAATCATGGACTGGTTTTCAAGGCACCTGAGCTGAAAACAACTCATGGGACACACTTGTCCCAGAGTGGAATAAGAATCCTGGGGCAGGAATTGGCAGGGCTCATTGATAGGGCTTTAAACTAGATTTGAAGGGGGAAGGGGTTAATAGTCTCCTGCTGGCTGGTGACAAACAGAGGGGCAGCTCACCAGCAGTAGAGAGAAGGAGAGCTGGTAAGGGCTCTCAACTTGCTACCCTGAGGCAAGCCACGAATGATCCACCAGGACATTCTGTGGAAACCGAGGGGATTTGGCACAAGAGGAGGACAGGGCCAGCCCAGCTGAAGTGCTTCTATGCGAATGCGCGCAGCTTGGGCAACAAACAGGATGAGTTAAGGGCCACTGTGCTGCTGGGATGCCACGACATAGTGGCTGTTACTGAAACTTGGTGGGATGAATCCCATGACTGGGATGTAGGCATAGATGGGTATAAACTCTTTAGGAAGGATAGGCAGGGAAGGAGAGGAGGAGGTGTTGCCCTCTATGTCAATAGCCAGTTGGAATCAGTGGAGCTCCAACTGGGGAGGGATGATAAGCTAGTTGAGAGTGTATGGGTCAAAATTAAAGGCAGGACAGGGGAAGAAGATATTACTGTGGGGGTCTCCTACAGGCCACCTGACCAGCAGATCCAAGCAGATGAGGCCCTCCATAGGCAAATAGAAGCAGCTTCCAGGTCACAAGCCCTGGTCCTCATGGGTGATTTCAACCACCCGGACATCTGCTGGAGGGACAACACAGCAAGGCACCAGCAATCCAGGATGTTCCTGGACTGCATAGAAGACAACTTCCTCCTCCAAATGGTGGAGGAACCAACAAGAAATGGTGCTATGCTGGACCTTGTTCTCACCAACAGGGAAGGGCTGGTAAGCAATGTGAGGCTCATAGACGGCCTTGGCTGCAGTGACCATGAAGCAGTTGAATTTAACATCCTCAGGGCAATCAGGAGGAAGTATTCCAAGCTCATGACCCTAGACTTTAGGCATGCAGATTTTGATCGCTTCAGGGATCTGCTAGCCAAAGTGTCATGGGACAAAGCCCTGGAGGGAAGAGGGGCCCAGGACAGCTGGTCAGTATTCAAGGACCACCTCCTCTGTGTCCAGGAGCTCTGTGTACCAACAAAGAGAAAAGCAGGTAAGAATGCTAGGAGGCCTGCCTGGATGGGCAAGGAGCTACTGGACACACTATTACTTAAAAGGAAACTCTACAGGAAGTGGAGGGAAGGACAGGTAGAACAGGGGGAATACAAGGAAGCTGCCCGAGCAGCAAGAGTCCTGGTCAGGAAAGCCAAAGCAGAGTTTGAGTTGAATCTAGCCAGGGAGATTAAAGGGAATACTAAGAACTTTTACAGGTATATTAATGGGAAGAAGAAGACTAGGGAAGGTGTGGGCCCCCTCAGAAAAGAAAATGGTGACATGGTCACCTGTGAGGAGGAAAAGGCTGAGGTACTTAATAACTTCTTTACCTCAGTCTTCACTGCAAGGGCCTCTAGCCACACTCCTGATGTTATGGAAGTCAAAGCCAGGGACAGGGAGGAAGAACTGCCCATTGTAAGTGCAGATCAGGTTCGTGATCATCTGAAGAACCTGAAAGTGTTCAAGTCCATGGGACCCGACGGGTTACACCCACGGGTACTGAGAGAACTGGCAGATGAGGTTGCTAAACCCCTCTCTATTATATTTCAAAAGTCCTGGCAGTCTGGTGAAGTCCCCACAGACTGGAAAAGGGGAAACATTGCCCCCATCTTCAAAAAGGGCAAGAAGGAGGAACCAGGGAACTACAGGCCAGTCAGTCTCACCTCTGTGCCTGGAAAGATCATGGAACAGATCCTCCTGGAGTCACTACTCGCTCAAAAGAATAGTGAAGAGGTGATTGGGAACAGTCAGCATGGCTTTGCCAAGGGCAAATCCTGCCTGACGAACCTGGTGGCCTTCTATGAGCAGGTGACAAAATTAATAGATGAGGGGCGAGCAACTGATGTCGTTTACCTGGACCTGAGCAAAGCCTTCGACACTGTCCCACACCACATCCTGGTGTCCAAACTGGTGACACATGGGTTTGATTGGTGGACCACTAGATGGATAAGGAACTGGCTTGATGGCCGCACCCAAAGAGTGGCTGTCAATGGCTCCATGTCCCAGTGGAGGCCAGTGACAAGTGGAGTCCCTCAGGGATCAGTCCTGGGACCTATCTTATTCAACATCTTTGTGGGGGACATGGACAGTGGCATTGAGTGCACCCTCAGCAAGTTTGCTGATGACACCAAGCTGTGTGGTGCAGCAGACACGCTGGAGGGAAGGGAGGCCATCCAGAGGGACCTTGACAGGCTGGAGAGGTGGGCACAGGCCAACCTCATGAAGTTCAATAAGAGCAAGTGCAGGGTCCTGCATCTGGGTCGAGGCAATCCCAGGCACAAATACAGGCTAGGCAGTGACTGGCTGGAGGATAGCCCTGAGGAGAGAGACTTGGGGGTGCTGGTGGACAAAAAGCTCAACATGAGCTCTCAGTGTGCACTTGCAGCCCGCAAAGCCAATCAGATCCTGGGCTGCATCAGGAGAAGTGTGGCTAGCAGGTCGAGGGAGGTGATCCTCCCCCTCTACTCAGCCCTGGTGAGACCCCACCTGGAGTACTGTGTCCAGTTCTGGAGCCCCTATTACAAGAGGGATGTGGAGGTGCTGGAACGTGTCCAGAGAAGGGCCACGAGGATGATCAGAGGGCTGGAGCACCTCTCCTATGAGGACAGACTGAAGGAGTTGGGGCTGTTCAGTCTGCAGAAGAGAAGGCTCCGAGGTGACCTAATTGTGGCCTTCCAGTATCTGAAGGGGGCCTACAGGAAGGCAGGGGAAGGACTTCTCAGGATATCAGGTAGTGATAGGACTAGGGGGAATGGAATGAAGCTGGAGGTGGGGAGATTCAGGCTGGATGTGAGGAGGAGGTTCTTCACCATGAGAGTGGTGAAACCCTGGAATGGGTTGTCCAGGGAGGTGGTCGAGGCCCCGTCCCTGGGGGTGTTTAAGAGCAGGCTGGATGAGGCTCTGTCCAGCCTGATCTAGTGTGGGGTGTCCCTGCCCATGGCAGGGGGGTTGGAACTAGATGATCCTTGTGGTCCCTTCCAACCCTGAATGAAACTATGAAACTATGAAACTATGAAAATGAAATAAGATGAACTTACCTTGCACCATTCTTGGTCCATCCCTAATACTCAAATCCTCTGGACAATTTAGAGATCCATCTTAAAACTGTAACAGTACCTGAATGATTTACAACATTTCTGCAAATCTGAATAGTTTCATAGTTTCATAGTTTCATAGTTTCATTCAGGGTTGGAAGGGACCACAAGGATCACCTAGTTCCAACCCCCCTGCCATGGGTAGGGACACCCTACACTAGATCAGGCTGCCCAGAGCCTCATCCAGCCTGCTCTTAAACACCCCCAGGGAAATAATTAGATTCCCCAGGGGAATAATTAGATATAGCTTGAGCAAAAAATCTTCCATCTCTTGCTAAGCTGAAGTGTGGCTGCAGAGAGAGCAGAAAGTCTTGGGGAGCTGCCTTTCATCACTTTTTTCTATTGATATAGTTCCTTCTGCAAATGTGTGCATTGTTAAGTGGATTTTCTCAATAAGCAGACAAAGAACATGTAAGTAACAGGAAATGTATGAAGAAAGGACACAAGGAAAAAGAAAATCCCTCCCCATAAATCTTCAGCTCATGGCATATAGTTTCTGAAGATATTTGTGGCCAGTAGTGGTTTGGTGGACTCTTGGTTGAGTGATCTTACTTTTACAAAATCAGGTTAAAAATGACAGATGGGTTGCTGGAATATATAACTACCATGCTTCAAGACAGGGTTTCCAACTCTAAAGTTACATAGACACAGAGTCTAGGTGATTGAAACCCTTTGAAAAGTCCTTGATCAAAAAAAGAAACCGTTTGACAAATTGAGTGTGAAAAAGTCATTAAAAGGAACAAAGTGGTTTGAGTACTTTCTAAAATGTGCTGTCTTTGCTCCCTTCCTCTAAGGAAAACTCATTTTTGTAGAGTTCTATTAGTTGTTATGTGTTTTGTTTTGAAACTACTGTAGCTATTTAGTTACAGTTTGTTTAATGATATATATATATGATCTGCACGAGGGTAGGGAGGCCCTGCAGAGGGACTTGGATAGATTGGATCCATGGCCAACGTTAATGGGATGAACTTCAACAAGGCCAAATGCCAGGTCCTGCACTTGGGTCACAACAACCCCAAGCAATACTACAGGCTTGGGGAAGTGTGGCAGGAAAGCTGTCTGGCAGAAAGAGACCTGTTCTTATATCCATAAGTGCTGAATATGAGCAAGCAAGGTGCCCAGGTGGCCAAGAAAGCCAGTGGCATCCTGGCTGGTATCAAAATGCTGTGTCCAGCAGGAGCAGGGAAGTGATTGTCCCCTTGTACTCAGCTCTGGTGAGGCCACACCTTGAGTATTATGTCCAGTTTTGGGGACCTCAGTACAGGAGAGATGTGGAGGTGCAGGACCCAGTGGGCAATGTATCTGGGGAAGGGCCTGGAAAATAAGTCTTATGTGGAACAACTGAAGGAGCTGGGCTGTTCAGTTTGGAAAAGAATAGGCTGAGAGGAGACCTCTTTACTGTCTACAACTGCCTGAAAGGACATAGTGGAGAGGCTGGTGCTGGTCTCTTCTCACAGGTAATTAGTGATGGAACAAGAAGGAATGGTCTTAAGCTGCGACTGGGTAGGTTTAGACTGGACATTAGGAAAAAGATTTTCACAGCAAATGTAGTCAGGCATTGGTGCTGCCCAGGAATGTGGTTGAGTCACCAGCCCTGGATGTGTTTAAGGGTCATTTAGTTGTGGTGCTTGGGAATGTGGTTGTAGAGTAGGGTTAATGGGTTGGACTTGGTGATCCTTAGGGTCTTTTCCAATCTGAATGTTTCTGTGATTCTGTGATTTATTCTGTTCAGTTTTAGTTTAGATTAGTGATTATGATAACTGTCAGTTGTAAAAATTCAGTCACTTGATTTTAGCTGTTGTCTATTACTTTACATAAAAGCCAAGTATCATGCATGAAAGTTGTGAAGAGCTACCTGTTGTGATTATCTTACTGTTACTGAAATACATGATAAAAAAGCTGTGTGCTGCAGTGGACTCACTTGAGGGCAGGGATGCCATCCAGAAGGACCTTGACAGGCTTGAAGAAGTGGGCCAGTGCCAGCTGCACATGGATCAACAAGTCAAAGTGCTAAGTCCTGTGTCTAGGTCAGGCTAGTCACAGGCACACATCCAGGCTGGGTGCAGAGTGGGTTAAGAGTAGCTCTGAAGAAAGAGACTAGACTTGTATTGATTGATGAGAAGTTCCACATGAGCTGGTAGTGACTCATGCAGCCCAGAAAGGCTGCATTGAGTATGGCCAGCAGGGCAACTGAGGTGATTCTGCTCTTTTGCTCTTGTGAGACCGCACCTTGAATGCTGTATCCAGTTCTGTCCATCATAAGAAGAACACAGAGCTGTTAGAAGAAGTCCAGAGGAGGGCCACAAAGATGATCCAGGGGCTGGAACACCTCTGCTATGAGGGAGCTGGGGTTGTTCAGCCTGGAGAAGATGGCTAGATGTGAGGAGGAGGTTCTTCACCATGAGAGTGGTGAAACCCTGGAATGGGTTGTCCAGGGAGGTGGTTGAGGCCCCATCCCTGGGGGTGTTTAAGCCCAGGCTGGATGAGGCTCTGGCCAGCCTGATCTAGTGTGGGGTGTCCCTGCCCATGACAGGGGGGTTGGAACTAGATGATCCTTGTGGTCCCTTCCAACCCTGAATGAAACTATGAAACTATAAGATTCTGGGGGGACCTTAGAGCAGCTTTCCAATACTTGAGGGAATCCTACAGGAAGGCTGAAGAGAGACTTTTTCCTAAGTGTGGCTAGTGATAGGACAAGAGGGAACAGTTTTAAGCTGAAGGAGAGTAGATCTGGGCTGGATCTTAGGAAGAAGTTCTTCAGTGTGAGGGTGGTGGGACTCTGGAACATGCAGCCTGGGGAAGTTGTTCAAAGACAGGTTGGAAGAGATCTTGAGAAGCCCAGTCTAATTGAGAGGCATCCCTGCCCGTGGCCACGAGGTTGGGGTAGATGATCTCTAAGGTCCCTTCCAACCTAAGCCACTCTGTGATTCTATGAAAATACCAGTTCATCAAAGTATAGATAATCATTTTAAAGCAAAGTATCAAAGAGCCCTATGAGGAGAGACTGAGGGAGCTGGGGCTGCTTAGCCTGGAGAGGAGGAGACTCAGGGGTGACCTTATTGCTCTCTACAACTACCTGAAGGGGGGTTGTAAACAGGCAGAGGTTGGTCTCTTCTCCCAGGCAGCCAGCACCAGAACAAGAGGACACAGTCTCAGGCTGCACCAGGAGAGGTTCAGGCTGGAGGTCAGGAGGAAGTTTTACACAGAGAGAGTGATTGCCCATTGGAATGGACTGCCCAGGGAGGTGGTGGAATCGCCATCACTGGAGGTGTTCAGGAGGAGACTTGACAGGGTGCTTGGTTACATGGGTTAGTTGATTAGGTGGTGTTGGGTGATAGGTTGGACACGATGATCTTGAAGGTCTCTTCCAAGCTGGTCTGGTCTATTCTATTCTATTCTATTCTATTCTATTCTATTCTATTCTATTCTATTCTATTCTATTCTATTCTATTTATAATGGTAAAGATGAAATGTGTGTGTGTGTGTGTGTGTATATATATGTCTAACAAGTTTTTAATGTTATTTTGAGATACACATTTTAAATGGAAACATTTAATTTGTAGATGCTATTTTCTATTATTTTGCCTTCTTTTGGGGAATTGAAGGTCAGTGTATAGGCTTGAAGGGCAAGTTCTTAAATGGCAGGCTGCTTGGAGATTAGGAATATTGTTTCTTGAGGGCTGCTTTGCTGTATTGTTCCCAGTGTTCATAAATATGTCCTGCACATATTGCAGTTAGTCTGTCATATTTATTGTTTGGGGGGTTTTTTCCCCCTGTATTTACTGCATGTTAAATCTCACTGAATCTGAGAGACCTTCCTAACTACACAGTCTGCAGTATTATCTATCAGCTGTTTTCTGTGAGCTCATGTTTGTGCACTCCATTGCAGGTCAGTTCCTCCTGGAAGAATCCCGCCTGATAGAAGCAGCTGAGATGGCAAAAAAAGCAGCTGAACTCGATAACACAGAATTTGATGTTGTTTTCAATGCAGCCCATATGCTCAGGTTAGTCCTTTTACATCCACCTCACTTGATTTCCTCCCTTCTTTTGGAGGCTAAAAAAAATCTTTACAGCCTGTGCATTTATCAGGCTCTTTTTAAAGCCCAGGAATTCTTTGGAATAATTCAGTATTGCTAGTAAGATGTTACAAATTGGAGTGAAACTGGGGCAGGACTTAACACTTTGTCTGAGTTTCAGTGATGTGCACACTGATAAATAATGAGGAAAAGCAGGAATTTAATTTGGTTAGATGCTACAGGTTTGGCATGAACATGGAGAATACAAGACCCTAAGGTAAGAGGATACATTCCATTTCATTGATCTGAAGTTTTGGCAGAACAAGAGGACACAGTCTCAGGCTGCGCCAGAGGAGGTTTAGGCTGGCTGTTAGGAAGAAATTCACAGTATCACCAAGGTTGGAAGAGACCTCAAAGATAATCGAGTCCAACCTGTCACCACAGACCTCATGACTAAACCATGGCACCAAGTGCCACGTCCAATTCCCTCTTGAACACCTCCAGGGGTGGTGACTCCACCACCTCCCTGGGCAGCCCATTCCAATGATGAACGACTCGCTCAGTGAAGAACGTTCTCCTCACCTCACAGAAAGAGTGATTGGCCATTGGACTGGACTGCCCAGGGTGGTGGTGGAGTCACCATCACTGGAAGTGTTTAAAAAGAGACTGGATGGAGCACGTGGTGCCATGGTTTAGTTGATTAGAATAGAATAGAATAGAATAGAATAGAATAGAATAGAATAGAATAGAATAGAATAGAATAGAATAGAATAGAATAAACCAGGTTGGAAGAGACCTTCAAGATCATCGCATCCAACCTATCACCCAACACTGCCTAATCAACTAACCCATGCAACCAAGCACCCTGTCAAGTCTCCTCCTGAACACCTCCAGTGACAGCGACTCCACCACCTCCCCGGGCAGTCCATTCCAATGGGCAATCACTCTCTCTGTGTAAAACTTCCTCCTGACCTCCAGCCTGAACTTCCCCTGGCGCAGCCTGAGACTGTGTCCTCTTGTTCTGGTGCTGGCTGCCTAGAGGGTATTGGGTGATAGGTTGGACTCAATGATCTCGAAGGTCTTTTCCAACCTGGTTAATTCTGTATTCTGTATTCTATACTTCTAACCTTCCATAATTCTTATGATTTCTGTAATATCTTACCTTTAAGAATGCAGTTGTTCACAAGCAGGTCATCCTTTTTTATGTGCATCCAAGAGCAAGTGTTTCTTTTGTGGAGAACCTTCTACAGGATTTCCTTTCACGTGATTTGTAGAAACAATAGCCCGTATTTCTGATCTGAATATAGCTGAAGAGTATTGAAAATATCACATTTTGTATTAATATCAGTAGGGAACACTATGGTAATTAAAAAATCTAAATATTCCCAGGCTAATGATGACTTTGAGACTCATAGGAGCACTTAGTGATATTCTCAGAAGCTGTGATTTAAAATGTAGTCTTCTATTTAATTTTGTTCTCCTATCTGAATAGAATAAGATGTTAGGCTTCTTTTTCTTTTTCCCTTTTAAAGCTGTCAGACCTGAGTATTCAGTAACATTAAGCTGCTGCCTGAACATTATCATTAAACTCACATTACTGTAATAGGTATCCTCCATGGTTATTTCTAGCATAACTATCTAATTATTGTCTATTGTCCGCTTAATAGCTATGAGGATACTTGATTTCATTTAGATTGTATCTCTGCTTGGAAAATGCAGGGAAAAGGGAATACAAAATATCCTGTATTAGCACAAAAGAGTTGAGATCGTTTCTCTGATGAGGATGCCTGCCTTGTCTGTTTGTACTTTGAATGTTTAGAATGTGAAACGAAAGGAATAATTATATTAAAGAGAAGGTAGAATGAGCTTCAGATAAGTGACTTGTGTTTCAGAATGAAGATTTCTTCTATGTCATAGAATCAGAGAATGGCTTAGGTTGGAAGGGACCTTAGACATCGTCCACTCCAACCTCCCGCCGTGGACAGGCATGCCTTTCAACTAGACTCAGCTGCTCAAGGCCTCATCCAGCCTCTCCTTGAATACCACCAGGGAGGAGTTATCCCTGGGCAGCCTATCCCAGAGTCTCACCACCCTTGTACTAAAGAACTTCTTCCTGAGATCCAGTCTCAACCTAGTCTCCTTCAGCTTCAAACCATTCCCTCCTGTCCTATCAGCATTTTGAAACCAGTCCCAAAACATCCTCTGAGAAATAACACTGCTTGTAGATTATATAGGAAGGTGGTGGGGTCAGCATCCCTAGAGGTGTTTAAGAATCATAGAATCAATAAGGTTGGAAAAGACCTCAAAGATCATCAAGTCCAACCTGGCACCCAACACCTCATGACTACTAAACCATGGCACCAAGTGCCAAATCCAATCCCCTCTTGAACATCTCCAGGGACAGTGACTCGACCACCTCCCTGGGCAGCACATTCCAATGGCTAACAACTGTCTCTGTGAAGAACTTTCTCCTCACCTTGAGCCTAAACTTCCCCTGGCACAGCTTGAGGCTATGTCCTCTTGTTCTGATGCTGATTGCCTGGGAGAAGAGACCAACCCCCTCCTGGCTACAGCCTCCCTTCAGGTAGTTGTAGACACCAATAACGTCTCCTCTGAGCCTCCTCTCCTCCAGGCTAAGCAATCCCAGCTCCCTCAGAAAAACAAAAGCCTGGATGAGGCACTTAGTGCCATGGTCTAGTTGATTAGATAGGCTTGGGTGATTGGTTGGACTTGATGATCTCGAGGTCTCTTCCAACCTGGTTGATTCTGTGAAGCTAAGACAGATGGTTCATTGGTGAACAATAATTTTACCTACCACATGTGTATGAGCTATTTTAGGGACTCTTCCCTTTTCACTTTCTGAATTATATCTCTGAGTATTTGTATTGGGTTGGACTGAGCTGGAGTTAATTCTTCTCACAACATCTTTCTAATGCTGTGGGGTTTTTTGCAGCAGTAGTTGATAACACAGCAGTGTTTGGGCTACTGTTGAATAAGTATCCAGGCTGTGTCCTTTCAATGTTTCCCTGCCCCAAGAGTACATTGAGGGGTGGGCAAGATCTTGGGAGGAGACACAGCTGAGCCAGCTGACTCAGACTGGCCAAAGAGGTATTCCATACCAAGTGACATCAGCTCAGGTATAAGAATGAAGTGAAAGAAGGAAGTGTGGGGATTTGTCCATGGGGTCTATCCTCCCAAGTAACCACCAACCTTACAGAGCCCTGCTTCCCAAGACCGACCATCGTCCTGCTGATGGGAGTAGAGACTAACCTCTCTCTCTCTGCTTTTTGCTTCCACATGGTCTATTGCTGTTTGATTATTAGAGTTACTAAAATTGCTCCTATCCTATTACTGGCTTCTGTTACTTTTTTTTTCCCCCCTCTCCCCCCTGTCCATTAAGAGGGAAGTGATAGAGCGGCTTTGGTGGGCATCTGGCCTCCAGGCCAGGGCCAAACCACCCCAGTATTTTACAATGTGGTGGCATAGATCAATGCTGTTTTGAGTGGAAGTTTTCTAAAGCTCTTGCTTTCTCTGTGAGCACTGAGTAAAGCTCAGATACATGAAGATACGTGTCTTTGCCTCAGCATGTGAGTGGCTTTTTCACTCTTGGAGTAAGAGCTGTGCTGTGCAGCAGCCATGGTTACCCTACTTGAACTGTTTGGGAGTGGGCACTTTCTGGGGAGGCACTTTCTGACTAGTATTAAGCTCCGTGATTCTAAACTGCATTCTCTGTTTTAGCTTGAGAGAGAGAGAGAGGGGGGGAAAAAAGAAAACCCACCAAACCAAACCCCTCAAAAATAACAACCACACACACACACACACACAAAAAAGGCTTGATGGTTTGGTTTAGCTAGAATCCAACTGTGTTTCTTTGGGATTCCCTGTTGGACTAATTATTCACTTAAATACTCAGCTTTCTTTGTGGAAGATTGTCATGTCTTCCTAATATGCTCTGAGAGTTTAAGGTGGTCTGGAGGATTTAGCAAGAGTCAGGGTGGCAAAGTTAAGTTCCTTGCTGCCAAATATTTGCTTTAAACCACATGTCTTATGATCTGATTTCTGCTGAATGGTTATGATTCTATTGTCTGCCTTTGTTCACTGCTTTCCTTAGCAATCTATTCACTATATTGCTTACATGACAGCTGTTGGGTAAGGGGAATGTCTGTTCATAAAGTAAATCACAGCAGCTACAAATCCATCTTGCCTCTGTGGGACTTCAGAAGTTGGTTTTCAGGATACTTAGAGCTGAGGTGATTCCAAGGGAAAAGGAGACACCAAGATACAAAGGAGGAAGGAAAGAAGGGAGTCCTCAGTCTGGCATAGTGTTAAAGAGCAGAGTTTCCTGTAGGTGACCAACCAGTCTTTAGGTACTACAGAGAGCTATAAAAACTGACCAGCAAGTAAAGATTTTGATTGGACTGCACAGCTGTGACATAGAAGTTCACAGGGCATGGAAGTGAATTGATTGTTGTGAGACAGGAGAAGGGATACTGTTTAAAGATGTGTTGTGTACTAAGAGACAGGAGTTGATACTAGTGTGGATGATGAAAGGTTTCCAAAATTACTAGGAGGTAATAGAAGTAACTTAGATTTTTGTGTAAATTCTAATAATTTTATTCAGACCAAGTGTTCTACCCACTGATATGCTGTTGAATAGAGAGGAATTTTCTTTCCCTCCTTTTTTTGCTTTTTTTTGCTGGGTTTGCTTAGCCTGGAGAAGAGGAGGCTCAGGGGAGACCTTATTGCTCTCTACAATTACCTGAATGGAGGTTGTAGGCAGGTGGGGGCTGGTCTCTTATCCCAGGCAACCAGCATCAGAACAAGAAGACACAGTCTCAAGCTGTGCCAGGGGAGGTTCAGACTGGATGTTAGGAAGAAATTCTCCATAGAGAGAGTGATTGCCCATTGGAATGGGCTGCCCAGGGAGGTGGTGGGGTCACCATCACTGGACGTGTTTAGGAGGAGACTTGTTGGGGTGCTTGGTGCCATGGTTTAGATGATTAGGTGGTGTTGGATGATGGGTTGGACGCGATGATCTTGAAGGTCTCTTCCAACCTCTTCTCTTCTCTTCTCTTCTCTTCTCTTCTCTTCTCTTCTCTTCTCTTCTCTTCTCTTCTCTTCTCTTCTCTTCTCTTCTCTTCTCTTCTCTTCTCTTCTCTTCTCTTCTCTTCTCTTCTCTTCTCTTCTCTTCTCTTCTCTTCTCTTCCTCTTCTCTTCTCTTCTCTTCCCTTCCCTTCCCTTCCCTTCCCTTCCCTTCCCTTCCCTTCCCTTCCCTTCCCTTCCCTTCCCTTCCCTTCCCTTCCCTTCCCTTCCCTTCCCTTCCCTTCCCTTCCCTTCCCTTCCCTTCCCTTCCCTTCCCTTCCCTTCCCTTCCCTTCCCTTCCCTTCCCTTCCCTTCCCTTCCCTTCCCTTCCCTTCCCTTCCCTTCCCTTCCCCTTCCCTTCCCTTCCCTTCCCTTCCCTTCCCTTCCCTTCCCTTCCTTCCCTTCCCTTCCCTTCCTTCCCTTCCCTTCCCTTCCTTCCCTTCCCTTCCCTTCCCTTCCCTTCCCTTCCCTTCCCTTCCCTTCCTTCCCGTCATACTCCTGTTTCCACCCCTAGCCCACAGGAGTCCCATGAAATTGAGAAGCATGTAAACACCACTTCTGAATTGCAGGCAAGTTCTTTCAAATTTGGGTTAAAGATGCTTTGAATAGAAAACAATCACAATAGTCCTTCCAAGTCTTTTCCTACTCTAGTGAAAAAAATATTTTTCCATTTCTAAAATATCTTTTCACTCTGGGAGAAAAATGCTTAAATTGAAATGCAACATAAACATACACAGGTTTTCAAAATGTTGAACTAGAATTTACAACAGAATTGTTAACTGTGTCCAAATGCAGTAGCTGTGTTTGTAGATAGTCTGTTCTCACTTTAGCGGTCACAAGAAAGACTTCTGCTCTTCCTGCCAGGTATTCATAGTATCATAGTATCATAGTATCATTCAGGGTTGGAAGAGACCACAAGGATCATCTAGTTCCAACCCCCCTGCCATGGGCAGGGACACCCCACACTAGATCAGCCTGGCCAGAGCCTCAGCCAGCCTGGGCTTAAATACCTCCAGGGACGGGGCCTCGACCACCTCCCTGGACAACCCATTCCAGGGCTTCACCACTCTCATGGGGAAGAACCTCCTCCTCACATCCAGCCTGAATCTCCCCATCTCCAGCTTCATTCCATTCCCCCTAGTCCTATCACTACCTGAGATCCTGAGCAGTCCCTCCCCAGCCTTCCTGTAGGCCCCGTTCTGGAAGGCCACAATTAGGTCACCTTGGAGCCTTCTCTTCTGCAGACTGAACAGCCCCAACTCCTTCAGTCTGCCCTCATAGGAGAGGTGCTCCTGCATTATTGTTATGGTTTGAGGTCTATGTCCTAACCACAGAGATGATTCTTCCAGAGTACCAGAGGGTACAGGGAGCTGAACAGTCCAGCCCAGTGGGTGGACACAGGAAATCACCTTATTCCATTCCCAGAGTGCCTGCATCTTCCATTTATAAGGGAACAGCACAAGCTGTCCTTTCCCCTTCTTCTCCCTCACTCCCTCCCTTCCCATCTGGTTCCCTTTTCCTTGCTATGAGTGAGAGTGGGACCTGGAGTGGCCTGGAGCTGGCAAGCTAAATTTTAAGCTGGATCACTTGGGTTTGGTGTAGGGGTCCTGGGTAGGGAGGACTGGGGGAAGCATTTGAGGCCTAGGTTTTTACCTGATTTGGAGGAAGATGGCAGGAAGTGTTGGCCTGAGGAGGTTTTCTGGACATCAATGGCCAAGGTGTACTCTGGATTTTGTGTATTTTTTATGCTTCACTCTGTAATATCTATTTATGAAGAGCATTTCCATTTAAACTTTCCATTCTATCCCATCCTGTGGGGAGTGTTTTCTTTAGCTCCTTTGAAAAGGGTTAAAGAGCCTGTCTTGCTCCTTAAGCTTAGACAACTATTTACTTCCTCTCCTTGTGGCTGAATCTGCAGCTGAAGTCAAGAAAAATCATCTGAGATAGTTGTGTTTGCATTATTCAGATACCTCCCTGTTCCTAATTACACAGAGATACATCTCCCAGGCACAAATACAGGCTGGGCAGGGACTGGCTGGAAAGCAGCCCTGAGGAGAGACAATTGAGGGTGCTGGTGGAGGAGAAGCTCAACATGAGCTCTCAGTGTGCACTTGCAGCCCGCAAAGCCAATCAGATCCTGGGCTGCAGCAGGAGAAGTGTGGCCAGCAGGGCAAGGGAGGTGATCCTCCCCCTCTACTCAGCCCTGGTGAGACCCCACCTGGAGTACTGCCTCCAGTTCTGGAGCCCCTATTACAAGAGGGATGTGGAGGTGCTGGAAGGTGTCCAGAGAAGGGCCACGAGGATGAGCAGAGGGCTGGAGCACCTCTCCTATGAGGACAGACTGAAGGAGTTGGGGCTGTTCAGTCTGGAGAAGAGAAGGCTCCGAGGTGACCTCATTGTGGCCTTCCAGTATCTGAAGGGGGCCTACAGGAGGGCTGGGGAGGGACTGCTCAGGTTCTCAGGTAGTGATAGGACTAGGGGGAATGGAATGAAGCTGGAGGTGGGGAGATTCAGGCTGGATGTGAGGAGGAGGTTCTTCCCCATGAGAGTGGTGAAGCCCTGGAATGGGTTGTCCAGGGAGGTGGTTGAGGTCCCATCTGTGAAGGTGTTTAAGCCCAGGCTGGCTGAGGCTGTGGCCCGGCTGATGTAGTGTGGGGTGTCCCTGCCCATGGCAGGGGGGTTGGAACTAGATGATCCTTGTGGTCCCTTCCAACCTTGACTGATACTATGATACTACTATGATATTAATTTTTTGCCTACATGACTTGCATAGGATCCTGATAATGTAGTACCAGATGAAACAAGTCATCTGTAATAGGGGTGAGATGTGGGATGAATGTAACGAATTTCTTTGCCACAGCCTGGTGACTTTTAACTTGCATAATACTTTCCCTGTAAAATTTGTTTGCTCAACAAATTTGTTTTCCAGACAGCTTCATTTCAGGGTCATGTTGCTGTTTGGGTGGTTCTTCTTAAAACAGCAACCAGTCCTGTGTTTTACTTTTGTAGTATTTGCTGTGTTCTTGCTTACAGCAGTTTGAACCTTTTCAGCAAAGCTGAAAAGCATTTAATGGAAGCATCTATTTGTAATGCCATATGGTGGCTGTAGCCTCAGTGACTGAGTCATGTATTCACAGTGGTAAGTTTAATACTGAGGTGAGCTGCCATGAAGTTTCCAGTGATCTAGGGGATGATTACTTTCAGAATGAGGAATGGCAGTGTGGTGACACTGCCATAGTAATTAGAAACAGGAGAAGAGCTTCACGTTGTTTCCAAATGAAAACAAGCATAGGAAGAAGAGCTTTTCTTAAAAGCACATTTTATAGGAATTTTTTTCCCCTCACACTTCTGTAAGTGGGGCTTTTGGGAAACACTCACAGAATTGTTTTACTTGGAAAAGACCTTTAAGATCATCAAGTCCAACCATTATCTAACTACCATCTGGCGCTAAACCGTGTCCCTTAGCACCACGTCTGTGCATCTTTTAAACAGCTACAGGGATGTTGATTCAACCACCTCCCTGGGCAGCCTATTCCAGTGTTTGATAACCCTTCTGTTACTCAATACAAACCTCCCCTGATGCAATTTGAGGCCATTTCCTCTCTTCCTATCACTTGCTACTAGGGAGAAGAGACCACCAGCCACCTCACTCTAACCTCCTTTCGGGTAGTTGTAGAGAGCAGTAAGGTATTCCTTCAGTCTCCTTTGCTCCAGACGAAACAGCCCCAGTTCCTTCAGCCATTCCTCACAAGACTGGTGCTTTAGACCCTTGTCCAGGTTTGTTGTCCTTCCTTGGGCCCTCTCCCACACTTCAGTGTTCTTCCTGCAGTGAGAGGCCCAAAACCAAACTCAGAACTCAATGTGTGGCCTTGAGGAGGAATTTCTTCACTGTAAGGGTCACAGAACACTGGAACAGGCTCACAGAACACTGGAACAGGCTCACCAGAGAGGTTGTGGAGTCTCCTCCTCAAGACCAATATGGATGCATTCCTGTGTGACCTCTGCTAGATTATTTGGTTATGTGTTCCTGCTCTGGCATGGGGGTTGGACTCAATGATCTCCAGAGGTCCCTTCCAACCCCTGACATCCTGTGATCCTGTGAACAGTCTGAAGCCTTATGCCAAGTGATACCAGGTTAAAACCAACTCTTTTCCATTCAGGAGTTTATATATGTAAACCAGTCAGCACTGGTGTTGTTTATCTCTTAAAGCAGTACCTTTTTCCAGTGATCAACATAAATATTCAAAATGAAGTAAAGCTGAATATAACTGGGTGTTAGAGGAACCTAAGAATGATGTACTGTCAAGCACATTTATGAGGTTTTATTGGCAGTCAACTGGAAAAAAATACAGGGAACTGATAGATCTGGAGGCTCAGGTCAAGAGATATGAGAGAATAAAAGGAGGAGATTGAATGCTAGATGTTAGTGGGCTAAATCAGAAGTGTTGTGAAGGTCAGTCCTTGTGAACAGATTTAGCAGAGAGGATGAAATATAGCTTGTAACTAAGAAAAGGGCTCTGTCTTCCCCATTTCTCTTTTCTTCCTTTCCTTCCTTTCTGGTTTAGTATCAGCATTTTATCTAATGGTTTATTCTAATATGAATTATATTTCCTTTAGTAGTGTCCTTCAGTTGTTTGACATTGATCCAGAGCCCTTTACTGCTCAGTGGCATACGGTTACTGCAATTTCCTACCTTTATGCCTTTAATTTTGCTCAGGGGAAAGCCATTCCAGAGCTGAACATAATGAATTCCTGGTGCAGATTTCCAGTGAAAATGGGAGCCAGAATTCTGCTGTATCTTAACTAAAGGAGCTATTGCTGAGTAACCCAGAAATGGAACTGTCTTTCCTCCTGACCAAGTTATTGTGGCGCACATTAATTTCTATAAACCGTTTTTAATGGAGATCTATAAATTCAAACTGATTTCAACTTGGGAATTAATGATCCATGTTTCAAGATGTACATGTGGGAGGAGAGCAAACCATGTAGTTTCACTGGGCTAAAAGAGGACAAGATTTTAATTTGTTCCATGTTCACATGCCAAGAACACTTTTTGAAGGTGAAGTATACCTCTGTATCTGCCTCCTGGGTAAGGCACCTTGTTTATTGCCCAGAACTTCGCCACATTCAAAAATGCTTTGTTTCCTCACAGTTTTGTGCAGACAGGAAAAACAAAACAAACAAAAAAAAACACCTCTCTGTGCCATGTTTCATTTTATGTGCCTCACAGTAAATCCTGGAATTGGAAAGGCTGAGATTTAGTTTTATTCTTTTTTTTTCCCCCCCAGTCATTTCGAGTGCTACTAATGCCCATCAGGAGTGATTCTGAAGCAGGTTAAATGGGTATTTTTAGACATTCCATCGTTCCTAACCACTGCAGTCACTCAGTCGATGATCTATGTGCAAAATAATTTAAACCAGTTAGCAGGTATAAAGCAGGTTCCACTTGGCAAGTTGTGAGGCAGGAAGTGGTTTCAGCGTGCATGCCGCTTATGTGAGAAACATCAAAGGGATTATCCTTCCTCCCTTTCTCCTCCCAAGACCAACAACTGTCACAATGTGTTGATTGGGATTAAGTAGCCTGCCTAATGTGGCTAATGGTTAAAATTAGGGTGGATGGGAACATAAAATTAGAGCACAGCTAGATCACTGAATAGCAAAGCATATAAAAGCTCATGATATAAACAAGGTAAAATCTCCAGATCCAATCTCAGTTGAGTGACACACTTTGAACTAGAAACTGTTCTCAGCATCAGAATAAGAAGGGTAAAAAAAAAACAATAAAATAATTCAACAAACCTTAGTCAGCATTATCCTTGTTTTCTGAATTTTCCATTTTGTATCACAGAAACGCTTCTGTAATCACAAGACAAACACAAGTATGCTGAGGTTCTCCTGTCCTAAGTCTTCTATGAAGGGACCTAACCATTCACAGACAGAAAGGAAAATTACTTTAGTAGAAGATGTGTGGCCTGCCTGATAGTAGTACTTGGGCTTTCATACATATTCACCGTCTTTTTCAAGACATGTATGTGATCAACTGATATTCATTGGGCTAGTAGCCAAAGTAAATAGCTGGAGGAAAATTAAGAAGGTGGAGACAAAAAGGAGAAGTCTGAGAGGAAACAAGAGGACACAGTCTCAGGCTGCGCCAGGGGAGGTTCAATTTGGATGTTAGGAAGAAGTTGTACACAGAGAGAGTGATTGCCCATTGGAATGTGCTGCTTGGGGAGGTGGTGGAGTCGCCATCATTGGAGGTGTTCAGGAGGAGACTTGATGGGGTGCTTGGTGCCATGGGTTAGCTGTTTGGGTGGGTTGGATTGGTTGATGGGTTGGATGCGATGATCTTGAAGGTCTCTTCCAACCTGATTTGGTTTATTCTAAATAAATGGTTTATTCTAAATTTGCTGGTGTTGCTGGAAGGTGAAAGAAAAATGCCTGTTGAGAAAAAAAAAATAGCTGGGATTTCTTTGGTACTGTGTTCCATTTTCATTTGAAAGCATTAAAGTGGAAAATCAGAAGGAAAAAAAAAGTAAAAATTAAGCTGTTAATAGAATGTAGGTGCCATCTGTATGAGTAAGGAAAAGAAAAAGAGATGAGCTGATAGTGATTCAGGTGCCCAGAAATTCAACTTATTCCCCTGGCATGTGAGATCTAAGCTTTAATGTCCTCTCAGACTGATGTGAATAAATTCTGGAATGGAATGGAATGGAATGGAATGGAATGGAATAGAATAGAATAGAATAGAATAGAATAGAATAGAATAGAATAGAATAGAATAGAATAGAATAGAATAGAATAGAATAGAATAGAATAGAATAGGAGGTTGTAAAAGACCTTTGAGATTATCAAGTCCAACCTATCATCCAACACTATCTGATCAACTGAACCATGACACGAAGCACCCCATCCAGTTTCTTCCTAAACCCCTCCAGTGATGGTGACTCCACCACCTCCCTGGGCAGCCCATTCCAATGGCCAGTCTTTCTTTCTGTGAAGAACTTCTTTCTAGCATCCAGCCTAAACCTCCCCTGGTGCAGCTTGAGACTGTGTCCTCTTGTTCTGATGCTGGTTGCCTGGGAGAAGAGACCAACCCCCACCTGGCTACAACCTCCCTTCAGGTAGTTGTAGAGAGCAAGAAGGTCTCCCCTGAGCCTCCTCTTCTCCAGGCTAAGCAACCCCTGCTCCGTCAGCCTCTCCTCATGAGGCTTGTGCTCCAAACCCCTCCCCAGCTTTGTTGCCCTTCTCTGGACTCGTTCCAGCAAGTCAACATCCTTCCTAAAACGCAGGGGCCCAGAACTGGACACAAGTCAGGACACTCTTTGCTAAATGAATTCCATGTATCATGGAAACCCAGTTTTGAGAATTCATTATATTCTCTGTTTCTTTTCTTATTTTCTTATTCTAGAATTACAGTGTTCTTGGGGAGGCAAAAAGAAGTGAACTGCATTGTTGTATAGTATGGCTAATTACCAAAAAAGAAAAGCCCCACTGAAACCAACCAACCAACCAAGCAAACAGCTTTTCCTCTGGCACGGATTGGTGCAACTCAGATGTGTGTTTGGCCTTCTGTTTTTCTCCCCACAGTGTACTAATGTAATTTCAGAACTAAAAAGGGAGTGAGGTAGGCAAAGAGGATGTTGTGGTAATGAATATTCTGAATTACTGAAAACTAATAATCTTTCAGATAGATGTATTCTGTGCATTTCTGAGGCTAATAGTTTAATCAGAATTTTGGTTTTAACTGTGCTTCTTTAGTATGGTATCTTTGGTAGCCCAAGAAAAAATGGAGTGTAATTATATTGATCTTTATCTCTCCTCCTAGACAAGCCAGTCTCAATGAAGAAGCTGAGAAGTATTATGAAATGGCAGCAGGATTAAGACCTAATGTAAGTACCTTCTTAATGACATCCATTACTTGAGTTGAGTCTGCCAGAATGCTGAACCCTTTGTGTCGAGGAGAAACTTCTTGCTGGAGCATTTGATCCCTTGGCCTGTATTATGTTCTTTTAATGGCTAGTTATGGGATAGTTGGATAAAGCTGTTCATTTGTCAAACCAGTTCCTATACTTTGAAGTTACCTCAGTGGTGTGTGCTAGCAACAAGTCTTACTTGGCTAATATACTTGGAAAAGATTTCTAGATACAGATGAATCCTTACCTTTAAATGTGCTACATTTGGAAAACTCTCCTAATTCCATCTATTTTCCCTAGGAAAGGAGAATGAAAAGGTATTCTGTGATCCACTGTTCAAGGCATTTTAAATGATACATTTGTGCCTTTCCCTCTGTCATGAACTCTTGGCAAATGTTCCACAAACCGATCATGATTTTATCTCAGAGGTATTTACCTCTGAGGCTGGTAGTATATTGGCAAAGAAATGCTTGTTCCTTGAAGCAGAAATGTGCAGGGCTATGTGACAGACCCTTTTTAAATAAGAAAAGCTCATTTCCAATGTTACTGCATCAGGAACTGAAGGAAAAAAAAAGAAAGATTTTCTTTTTACCATTTTGGACTCAGGGTTCTATTTCTTTTCAACTACCTTCATATTCGGGGGAAAAAACTTTTGTGAATATAAGTGGGGGAGAATTTATTTTAAGTACCTAATGCTTTGTTTATGCATCAAGTCAAATCTAGAGTACATTCCTATCAGTGAGGTCTACAGTGCCAAATTTGAGGATACAACTTAGAAATTTCGGTCAGGAAGAAAACAAGTTTTTCTTTGAGACACAATTATTTCAGCTTTGCCATTATTTATGCTTCGAGATGCAAGACGTTAGAATAGAATAGAATAGAATAGAATAGAATAGAATAGAATAGAATAGAATAGAATAGAATAGACCAGGTTGGAAGGTAATTTCAAGATCATAGTGTCCAACCCATCATCCAACACCACCTAATCAACTAAACCATGGCATCAAGCACCCTATCAAGTCTCCTCCTGAACACCTCCAATGATAATGACTCCACCACCTCCCCAGGCAGCACATTCCAATGGGCAATCACTCTCTCTGTGAAGAATTTCTTCCTAACGTCCAGTTTGAACCTCCCCTGGCGCACCTTGAGACTGTGTCCTCTTGTTCTGGTGCTGGTTGCCTGGGAGAAGAGACCAACATCTGCCTGTCTACAACCTCCTTTCAGATAGTTGTAGACAGCAATAAGGTCTCCCCTGATCATCCTCTTCTCCAGGCTATGCAGCCCCAGCTCCCTCAGCCTCTCCTCATAGGGCTTGTGTTCCAATCCCCTCACCAATTTTGTTGCCCTTCTCTGGACACATTCCAGCAACTCAACATCTTTCCCAAACTGAGGGGCCCAGAACTGGACACAGGACTCAAGGAGTGGCCTAACCAGTGCAGTGTGCAGGGGCAGAATGACCTCCCTGCTCCTGCTGGCCACACTCTTTCTGATACAGGCCAGGATGCCATTGGCCTACTTGACTGCCTGGGCACACTGCAGGCTCATGTTCAGCCTACCATCAACCATTACCCCCAGGTCCCTCTCTGTCTGGCCGTTCTCCAGCCACTCTGACCCCACCTGTAGCTCTGTCTGGGATTGCTGTGGCCAATGTGTCTCAGTGGATCCCGTAATGTTGAAGGAATTCCCTCAGTTGCTTCAAACTTGGTACAATTCCTCTTTTCTGTGGATAACTGTACTCTCAAAATGTTTCTCAGAAACTGAAAAACATGTTTATTCTTATATAATAATATATAAATATGATTGTTTCTCAGACAGCTTTGGAAGTAACTGTGAGCTTCTAGCTGATGGCAGTGGTACTATAAAAGTTAGGTATTCTGGCTGACAAGTTTGCATGTTAAAACCAAAGTAACCTTTTGTCCAGGATAAAATCATCAGAACAGTCTATTAGAGCAACTTTCTTACATCTTTGGTTATTTTAAGTTAATATCTAATAAGTACTGCTATTTGGCTTTCTTTAAGAGGTAATTTTGCTTTAATGTTCTGGATGATAAAGTTTAACTTTCTGGTTAAGCACAGTGTGCATACGGTTCATGACTCCTTAAAAGAGTTTTAATGATGCAGAGTGGGAAAATGGTGCCTGTTTTCACTGACAGCATCAGCTGTCTGACAGCTGTTAAAGGTGTACAGCTGTGTACACCTGGGCCAACAGTGTGCCCAGGTGGCCAGGAGGGCCAATAGCATCCTGGCCTGCATTAGGAATAGTGTGGCCAGCAGGAGCAGGGAGGTCATAGTGTCCCTGTACTCTGCTTTGGTTAGGCTGCACCTTGAGTCCTGTGTCCAGTTCTGGGCCCCTCAGTTTAAAAAAGACATCAAAACACTTGAACGTGTCCAGAGAAGGGCAACAAGGCTGGGGAGAGGCCTTGAGCACAGCCCTGTGAGGAGAGGCTGAGGGAGCTGGGATTGTTTAGGCTGGAGAAGAGGAGGCTCAGGGGTGACCTCATTGCCCTCTACAACTACCTGAAAGGTGGTTGTAGCCAGGAAGGGGTTGGTCTCTTCTCCCAGGCAACCAGCACCGGAACAAGGGGACACAGTCTCAAGCTGCACCAGGGGGGGTTTAGACTCGAGGTGAGGAGGAAGCTCTTCACCGAGCGAGTCATTTGTCATTGGAACGGGTTGCCCAGGGAGGTGGTTGATTCATCAACCCTGGAGGTGTTCAAGAGGAGATTGGACGTGGTACTTGGTGCCATGGTCTAGTCATGGGGTCTGTGTTGATAGGTTGGACTCGATGATCCTCGAGGTCCTTTCCAACCTAAGCAATACTGTGATACTGTGATAGTGTGTGTGTTGATCCAGCTGGCTTCTCAGAATGTGCCCAGGTGCTGTCTGAGAGACTGTAGTGGCCCAGTCCACCAGAGCTGTGTAGGAACCATCCATACAGCTTGAAGAAGATGATTAATTTGTTGTTTTGGTTATAGCCTGTGTATCTTCTCACAGTGTTACAAATGTGAAGGATCAACAAAATGATGTGAGTCAAGATGTTAATGAGACATCCTTAAGCAAACTATAGTATTGAAGGATGTTTTGAAATCCATCACTAATGATCCAGAAACATTTCTTTGTAGTCAGTTCAGTCTACTAGATGCATGAACGGGATGGGATGGGATGTGATATACAGATACACGTGTAGATACACATTTTTCCAACACCTCCAGGGATGGTGACTCCACCACTTGCCTGGCCAGCCTGTTTCAATGCCTGTCCACTCTCTCAGTAATGTTTTCTTACTATGCAATCTAAACCTCCCTTGTCACAACTTGAAGCTATTTCCTCTTGCCTGATTGCTGTCTATTTCTTTCTAAATAGGCTTCACAGAGTTGACTTTATCCTGGACAGCCAAGGGAGAGAGAGGGTTGGGTGTCAAAAGGGAGCAGTCAAGCTCTTCTGGGTTGCACCCTGTGATAGGACAAGGGGTAATGGATATAAACTACAGCACAGGAGGTTCAACCTCAACATGAGGAAGAACTGCACTGTGAGGGTCAAAAGCACTGGAACAGGATGCCCAGAGAGGTTGTGGAGTCTCCTCCACTGGAAACTTTCAAGTCCCATCTGGATATGTTCCTGTGCGACCTGTGCTAGATTCTATGGTCCTGCTCTGACCTCCTGAGGTCCCTTCCAACCCCTAACATCCTGTGATTCTGTGAATACAGGAAACAGTTCAGAGAAGGAATCTTTTATTTGCTATGAGTCAGTGTGGTAGTTTGAGGGTAGGAGGTCTTTAACAAACCACAAAGTTGAAGACCTTAAGGCTAGGGAGTGTCCAGGAGGTGGACCCAGCAGTGTATTTCATTCCTGTAAGTCCTGCATCCCTATAAAACTGTCTGTCCCCTCCCTCTCTCCTCCCAGGAGGATGCACAGGCTGTTATCTCTTGAAGGGGAGGCCTGGTGTCAGCCTTGGCAATGCTGCCAATTAGGCCTGGAGCTGCCTAATTGAGGCCTGGAGCTGCCAAGCTGCATTTTAACTGCATCACAATGGTGTGGTATGAGGGTTAAAGAGGCAAGGCGGGGGGGGCATGAAAGCTCAGGTTTGTTGGCCTGGTTTAAGGAGAGGTTTGTGTGAAGTTTTGGCTTAATGGGGTTCTGTGTGAGACCCAGACTCTGGATTTTTGTGCATTTTATATGCTTTGTCCTGCTGTATCTAGTTGTGAATAGCATTTCCCTTTAAACTCTCCACGCTCTACTGGAGGGTAGAGAGGCTCTGCAGAGGGACCTCGACAGGCTGGACAGATGGGCAGAGTCCAAGGGCAGGAGATTGAACACATCCAAGTGCCAGGTTCTGCACATTGGCCACAGCAACCCCATGCAGTGCTACAGGCTGGGGTCAGAGTGGCTGGAGAGCAGCCAGGTAGAGAGGAACATGGGAGTACTGGTCGATGGTAGGCTGAACATGAGCCTGCAGTGTGCCCAGGCAGCCAAGAGGACCAATGGCATCCTGGCCTGCATCAAGAACAATGTGGCCAGCAGGAGCAGGGAGGTCAAACTGCCCCTGTACACTGCACTGGTTAGGCCACACCTTGAGTCCTGTGTCCAGTTCTGGGCCCCTCAGTTTAGGAAGGAGGTTGACTTGCTGGAACGAGTCCAGAGAAGAGCAACAAAGTTGGTGAGGGGTTTAGAACACAAGCCCTATGAGGAGAGACTGAGGGAGCTGGGGTTGCTTAGCCTGGAGAAGAGGAGACTCAGGGGAGACCTTATTGCTCTCTACAACTACCTGAAGGGAAGTTGTAGACAGGCAGATGATGGTCTCTTCTCCCAGGCAGCCAGTACCAGAACAAGAGGACACAGTCTCAGGCTGCACCAGGGGAGGTTTAGGTTGGATGTTAGGAAGAAGTTCTACACACAGAGAGAGTGATTGCCCATTGGAATGGGCTGCCCAAGGAGGTGGTGGAGTCACCATCACTGGAGGTGTTCAGGAGACTTGATGGGGTGCTTGGTGCCATGGGTTAGTTGTTTAGGTGGGTTGGATTGGTTGATGGGTTGGACATGATGATCTTGAAGGTATCTTCCAACCTGGTCTATTCTATTCTATTCTATTCTATTCTATTCTATTCTATTCTATTCTATTCTATTCTATTCTATTCTATTCTATTCTATCTGTTGTGTGAGCATTCTTTTTTTTGTCCTTTAGAAGCAGTGAAAGAGCAATCTGTCTGCCTCTAAACTGAGACAGTCGTTTCTTATGGGACTCTTTGCCTCCTTGAAGCCTATAGGAGATTAACTTCCTTAGCCCCTGGATCTGTTTGAATACTATCCAATTGAAAAAAAAAAAAAAAAAAAGAAAAAGCATTCCTACATTATGTATTTACTGTGATCAAAACAAAATCATGTTAATGACACATCAATGAGAAGCACATATGTGTCTGTTGTAGCAGTGTTGGTTTGGGTGGATGTTAATCACATTAGTCTAATTTTAACGAATTCAGCCGCGTGAAGAAATGAAAGTGTAAGTTTCTTGGAGAGCAAGACATTTGTGCATTAATTATCCTAAGCAGAAGCATGGCTGAGGAAAAGCTGTATTTAGAGATGGTTTCTAGGTGCCCTACATCTTGTAATGTTCACAAAGCAGGAAATTGTTTAACCAAGTTGTTAGGCACTCTCCAATGCGAGCTTTACGCACACTCTGTTGTGGAAAAAGCAGTCATCCAGAAACTCTCCTTAAATTGGCATTCTTTGCAAGAATGTGATATATTGACTTAAGCTTCAGCTTTTATTCAAATTTTAAGACATCATTTGTGTAATAGCACTGCATTTCTAATTTTTTAAGTCTGAGCTTGAAGCAACCAATCTTTAAAAGGCTGCTCTAGAACCACCACATATGAGAAATGGCTCTTGAGACCAAAGGGCGCTTTGAAGTGTAACCTCAAGAGTATTAAATGAAAGCGAGCTCACCAGAGACTTAAGACTTTGAGCCACCACCTTGAGCTGATTGGCTTAGGAGCATTCCTCAAGGAGGTGCCATGACCTGCAAGTCACTACTGTCCCAACCACATATTAGTGCTGCCTGCAATCTGAAGCTCATGACAGCCTTAAGCCCCATGTCATCGGCACATTGTCAGAAACAGCTGTTTCCACTCTACCACTTCAAAGAGCCCTGATTAAATGTCTTGCTGTAACAACATACATAAAGACACACACATAGAGTGAGGGGGAAAGGAGAAATGTACCTATAAGCAAAATAAATATCATTTCCACTGGATGGTTTAATCATGATGTGGGGGACTAAACCATTTCTTGACTTGAAAGATTTATGTAATCAGTTAACACACAATCATTTTAAAAAGCAGTTTCTGCAAGTGCTGCTTTTATTATTTTTTTCCCCCCAATGCTTCAATACAGATTTCATGTCAAAGGCTCCAGGCCTGCAGTAAGTTCTACCTCAAGATGTCTAACATTTGAGAGTTAAAAAAAAAATGCTGGTGTTTTCCAGCTATTTGACTGTATTTTTATAGCCATCTTGTAGATGTAATGCTTTCAGTGCCTCCTCATGGAAAGTGGTCATAATAGATGAGGCTTATTCAAGGCAATAATATACTTTCAATAGTACATACGTCTTTAAAAAATAAAGTAGATGTTGTATTTTTTTTCCTGAAACACATGTCTCCAAGGCCTGTTTTATTATGTTTCTTTTTTCCCTTAGGTGTTTCCCTGCCAAATTTCCCTGTTTGACTTTTTCTTGATTGTTCAGCGATTCTCTTCTATGTAGCTTTAGCAGGTTAGGAGTAATTGTGAGGAAAACAGCCTTAATGTATTTTGCCAGCTCTGTTATGGGCATGGCCTGGTATTGCCAGGGAGGGTTTTCCTAAAGCTTTCAAGAGCTCCTGCTATGGTAGTTCCGTTGCTGATGGCAGCAATGCATGGGT
This sequence comes from Melanerpes formicivorus, assembly GCF_026170545.1. Taxonomy (NCBI): domain Eukaryota; kingdom Metazoa; phylum Chordata; class Aves; order Piciformes; family Picidae; genus Melanerpes; species Melanerpes formicivorus. The sequence goes on along the minus strand of NW_027142355.1, from coordinate 39,267,446 downwards.
TAACAGTGATTCTTACATTGTCTGCAGCTGCTGAGACAAAACAGACAAAAAAATGGCACTGTTCAACTCTTCACTGGATCCAATGTCGTCCTTACAGTGCTGCAGGGGTACTGCAGATCCCTCATCTATGGTGAATCTATTGCTCCTGCAGCTCTTTTGAGCAGCAGGTCTGCCTAGTCCCTGTTATCTAAACCCAGCTGGAGTGCTTTACCATAATGGAGGAAGTTTTACACAGAGAGAGTGATTGCCCATTGGAATGGACTGCCCGGGGAGGTGGTGGAGTCGCCGTCACTGGAGGTGTTCAGGAGGAGACTTGACAGGGTGCTTGGTTACATGGGTTAGTTGATTAGGTGGTGTTGGATGATAGGTTGGACACGATGATCTTGAAGGTCTCTTCCAACCTGGTCTATTCTATTCTATTCTATTCTATTCTATTCTATTCTATTCTATTCTATTCTATTCTATTCTATTCTACTCTACTTCTGGAGCAGACAAAGCTGACATAGTCAGCCCTCTAGAGAAACAGTATATATATGATTTCTACACCATGTATCATTGCCACTTTCCAGTTGAGAGTCCTTGTTTTAACATGGCTTTCTGTTTACCTGTTCATTCGAAGTAAGGAATATGTGTCAGTCTTTCATCTCTACGTATTGGTGCCAGGGAATGGCCACAGAGCTGTATTTTCAGTTAGTTAGCATTTAGCAGATTTGTCTGTTCAAGGGTCTTCACCCACAGAGTCATTCGTCATTGGAATGGGCTGCCTGGGGAGGTGGTGGAGTCACCATCCCTGGAGGTGTTCAAGAGGAAATTGGACATGGCACTTGGTGCCATGGTCTAGTCATGAGGTCTGTGGTTACAGGTTGGACTCAATGATCCTTGAGGTCTCTTCCAACCTTGGCGATACTCTGCTACTGTGATTACTTGTGTCTGCCTTGACAAAAGACACAAAAGTGGGCCTTGTGGGGCAGGTGGAGCATCTGCTGATTGCCTTCCTGCCTGCCCTCCAAGCTGCTCTCAGCTTCTGCATCAGGACTTGTAGAGCTTCCCACTACCAGCACTGTCTGCTGCTAAGCCTCACATTGTTTAAGGCTTCCTCTCAAGTGTGCCAAACTTTCCGCCTCAGTAATATGAATGGCTGTGGATTCCTTCCTGCCCAGCAGCACTCTTGGCCTCCTGAAAATACCTCCTTTCTTTACCCCTAGTGAAGGTGTGAGGAAGAAGAAAACTTCCCAGGATCTGGTTCTTCCTCTCTTCCTGCTCTCAAAACTGAACCAATTGTCATAGGGCATCCAGGACTTTTAGGGACTGAAAAAGGTGCTGTGGCTTCCAAATGAGAAGATAGGCATGACTGATGTGAACTGCATTTCCAGATGGCATACTTCTAATAGCTTGTCTTCAGGCAGATACAGGGGAGGGAGGCTTAGGCATAGATAATCTCCACTGGAAGGGGAGATAGGGTTGTGTCTTCTGAGGACAGTGAACACAACTCTCTGTTCTCAAAATGACGAGAGAGCACTTTCTTGATTCCGCTGTAGATTGGGTAGTTTCCATGCCTACAGGCAATAAAAGACTGATTCAGGTTTGATATCAAAATAGCTGTGACATTTTTCAGCCTGCCTAGTGGAAGGCTGGCCTAGTCTAAAGGTTGCACAGGACAGAGAAATTCAAGAAAATGAATATTAACTGAACACAAGCTGCTCTTCATTTCAGGCAGAAAGGCTCTTCAGTGTTTGCACACAAATAGCAGCGCTTCTCCACAGAAAGAGTTTATCCATGCATGAGCTCTCTCAACCCCTTCTCAGCTGGAAAGCTTTCAAATCAAAATTGGGCCCCCAGCTCAATTTTCTGTTCTTGTTGTTGCTTCACCCCTTTCACATCCTTGTACATAGTACATCCTTCACGGCTGGAGCTAAGTTCAAGGCAGATATGCTATCACTGTCCAGCTGTTTGGGGAAAACTGCTTAATCCCTATAAGCACCAGAACAAGGGAACACAGTCTCAAGCTGCGCCAGGGGAGGTTTAGACTCGAGGTGAGGAGAAAGTTCTTCACCCAGCGAGTCATTCGTCATTGGAATGTGCTGCCCAGGGAGGTGGTGGAGTTACCATCCCTGGAGGGGTTCAAGAGGGGATTGGATGTGGCACTTGGTGCCATGGTCTAGTCATGAGGTCTGTGGTGACAGGTTGGACTCGATGATCCTTGAGGTCTCTTCCAACCTTGGTGATACTGTGATACTGTGATCTTTTAAACGAAAAATTACCTTTCTGTATTTGCAGTCATAGTTGTTTATGATCCTCTTAAATATTTTAAGGACACATTTAGTTCTTCTGTCAGGCACAGCTGTCAGCTTCAAGACAGGCCTGCTTATATGCTGTTGATCTGAATCTTAGAGTATTCCTACTTCAGCAGAGATTAGTGCCTCCTACCTTAAAACAAGAACCAACAGACAAAGCAAACAAAAAACCCCATCTATTTTCCATCCTTATGAATTCCATCAGGGGACAAAGAAAGCACGCAGGCTGTGCTTGTAATACAGAAGCAGAGGATCAGGATGAGGTGTATAATTTGAAAACCAATTTACTCAGCTGTGGAAAACACTGAATTTCCTTTGGGAAATACATGAGAATATTTTACAGCTTTACCCCAGCAAACTCCATGTGTGTTTGCTCATGCATCGTAGCAACTCGGTGAACATGCTTTTGGGTGATGATGGAATACTGAAATCTGGTTCTGATATCGTGAGATGTGTGGGAGAAAGCTGGAAGTTGTGTCACTACAGTTCTCAGCTTCAGTTTTGTGAGAGTTAGATTAGAAGGGGTTCATTTGTACCCTTCTGGTTACACGAGCAGTTAAATAAGGGAATCTCTGAGATCGATTGGCACACTTAGTGATCTTTGGAATGGAATTAAAATGCCTTTAAGTTACTGTTTATTTTCCATCTAGAGTAATTTGTTGTACATTGATAGCCTAATCAATACAGAAGTAGTTTATCTGTGCAAGTTGTAAATGACTGAAATGAAAATACACTTGAACTTCTTGAGCTTATACAGATATTCATAGATTTATGGAATGGTTTCAATTGGAAGTATCCGTGAAGATCATCTAGTTCCAACCCTCCTGCCATGGGCAGAGACACCTTCCAATAAACCAGGCTGCTCAAAGCCTCTTCCAACCTGTCCTTGAACACTTCCAGGAAGGGGCAATTCACAACATCCCTGGGCAATGTTTTCCAATGTCTCAACACCCTCACTGTAAAAAGTTTCATTCTAATATCTAGTCTCAATCTAATCTCCTCAAACTTAAAGCCATTCCTTCTCATCCCATCACTACAGGCCCTTGTAAAAAGTCCTTTGCTGCCTTTCTTGTAACACTCCTTCAGGTACTGGAAGGCCACTATATGGTCTTGCTTGAGCCTTCTTTTCTCCATCCCCAACTCTCTCAGTCTGTCCCCATAGTGGAGGTTCTTCAGCCCTCTAATCATCTTCATGGCCCTCCTTAGGACCCACTCCAGTAGCTCCATGTCCCTCTTATGCTGGGGGCACCAGAAGTAGAGACATTACTCCAGATGGGTTCTCACAAGAGCAGAGTAGAGGGGCAGAATCACCTCCCTCATGCTTCTGCTCACACTTCTCTTTATGCAGCCCAGGGACACTGTTGCCTTTATTTCACACACACGCATACACACACAGAAAGGAATATTTTGCTTTAGGCATCTTTCCACACCCCCCACCCCAAATAGTTTGCACAATGTTCAGAATGTTGACATGATTAAATCTCTTTAAAAAACCCCAGGTTTTCACAAAAGTGATGCATGTTTATGATTAGTTCAGGGATGCTTCCTAAAGAAGTTTAGCAGCCAAGGATTAATGTATGGGTTCTGTTTGCTTTCCAGGCACTTACCTAGATACTGACACTGTTCCTGCAGTCCCATTAGATGACCTATGGCTAGCTCATCAATTCTCATACCAAGCAATACTTGAGTCATTTTATTGTTTAAGACCCTGAGTCAGAAATTTTGTAGCACTGTGCCTCAACTGAATGGAAATCTTAATGTTCTTGCACTTCTTACTCTATTTTTTATATGTACATTCACTGTGTCAATCTGAAATCTTTATCTGATCTACAGGTAGGTTCAGTCACCACCAAAATTACTTGGCAAAGTGTCTGAGGTCAGCGAGTGCTGTCTCTTAGACTGGTAAGACCTCACCTGGAGTACTGCATCCAGCTCTGGAGCTTTCAATACAGGACCTGATGGAGCAGGTTCAGAGGAGGGTCATGAAAATGATCAGGGGGTTGGAGCATCTCTGCTGTGAAGACAGGCTGAGGGAGCTGGGAGTGTTCAGCCTGGAGAAGAGAAAGCTCCGGAGAGACCTAAGAGCAGCCTTCCAGTACCTGGAGGGGGCCTACAAGGATGGAGAGAGACTGTTTACAAAGGCCTGTAGTGATTGCATGAGGCACAAGGGTTTCAAACTAGAGAACAGTAGATTTAGATCGGATGTTAGGAACAAGTTCTGCACCACAAGGGTAGTGGAACACTGGAACAAGTTGCCCAGGGAGGTGGTTGGGGCTCCATCCCTGGAGATACTTAAAGTAAGCCTCAACAAGCTTCTGAGCAACCTCATCAAGTGGAGGATGTCCCTGCTTCATGCAGGGGCATTGGTCTGGATGACCTTTGCAGGTCCCTTCCAATCCAAACCATTCTGTGATTCTGTGGTTTTAATTCTGTTTCATCTAACATTTTAGTGTATTTCATCCACATCTTAGTAAAGACATAACTCCCTCCCCCCCCAGTTACTACTTTTTGGCATGAAAATAACGGCAAGATTTTGCAAAGCTAATTAATAGAAAGTCACAGCCTAGATCTGTACTACTGAGTTAAACACACTGAGTTACTGTGCTTGGAGATGATGGCAGGCAGTAGTTTGTAAAAGTGCAGTCTCTGCTGAAATTATGGAAGTGATGGTGATGTGTCATGGCCATGTCTATGCACTTGATTGTGATT